>NC_066343.1:15244636-15544636 GCF_022539315.1 Serinus canaria
GCAGACTATATAGAGGACGCTTACCAGATTGTATACCAGAAAGATGGTCTCTTGTGGGATCCCTCTGCGGTGCCACAACCCCAACAACCGGTACCTTCCTCGGGAGAAAGGCCCTGACCCATTTTGAAGGACTCCATTTCAAACCTGAGGGAGTGGACACGTATGTGTATCCTCTTCCCCAGGTAACCATGTCAAAGCATCCTTCTGTTTTCCAGGTCTCCAGGTCCTTGATTAGGACACGTGGCCTGGCCTTCAGGTGCAGCTAGTCATGGTGCCTAAAGTACCTCACAATAGGGGGATTAAGGTTGTCAAAGGAACAATTTAGAAAATTGATAGCGAAAAGTGCTTTTGACAGCCGGATATGTGAGGACTCCACCCTCAGTACTGTACATTCTTGCTTAAGGACTTTTTTCAGGCTCTGGTGGGTCCTCTCCACCATGGCTTGGCCTGTTGGGGAATAGGGGATGCCAGTCTTGTGCTCTATTGCCCATTGCTGCAAGAAGCTCTTGAGTTCCCTGGATTTTTACGCTCGGCCATTGTCTGTTTTGATGACCTTGGGGATGCCCAACACAGAGAAAGCCTGCACAATATGTTTCTCCGTGTCAGCTGCTTTCTCCCCTGTATGGGCTGAAGCATAGGTGGCACTGGAGAAGGTATCTACTGTCACATGGACGTAACTCAATCTCCCCCCGGGAGTTCCACCCACCAAAAAGGGGTCTGCTCTACCTGAGGTAGCTTGACAGCCAAGGAGTCTTGTTCCAGACGTCTCAGAAGCAATGTTCAGAGATGCCTGCAGGCCTCATCCATGGGGTCCAGATCACGTTGGGCACCAAACTAAAGTGGCAGCTGGAGAGGATTGTCCCTCCTGGATGTCCCGGCTAGCTGACCAGTATTGCTAGCAGCAATGGGACACTGTCCTGATTTCAGTGATTTGGGACAGCAGCTAAGGCAATCCCCTTGTTGAAGGATGTGGCTTGGAGCGATGATCAGCAGAAGAGAGTGGGCTCCAGCTGGGGTGAATCTGACTTTATTGAATCCCATCAGAGAGACAACACCTCCAGGGGAACCAACAGCTGAAGACAGCTTGAGGGGGTTAGAACGGCTTATAAAGAGGGAAGGAAATGGGGGAGGAGTCAGTCTTCAGGCAAATAGAATTGCAGAGGGAAGAGAGATACAAACGACTGACTTTGGGAATGCACCAATGGGAATAACTTGAGGGAGGGGCCCCCAATCACTTGATGCTCTAGCTGGAAGCTTCTAGAGGGAAAGGTGGGAGTGTTGAGTGACAGACAGGGTACTTGGGAGGGATTTGAGATAGGATGCATTGATCTCCATGGTAACTGGGGTAGAGTTGAGATAACTGACAATACAAGGGAGGGAGGAAAGAACCAGAGCAGAACCATTTCAATGGAGGGGGAACAGAACAGTCCAACTTATACAGCTGCAACCCAACAAGAAACAAAGAAATAAAGGCCTATTTTCTGAATATTCTGAAGTCTGCAGGAACTTTCTTTGTCCAAATGTACAAGAACCGGGCATTTGCTTTGATGACACAGATGAGAGCATTTGTACTGTCACTGTAAATTTCCTTGAGGAGGAAGCCTGGCTGCTGTTCCGGTGCCTTTTCTGAATTGAGCCTCCTCAGTGTTCTGTGTTCATGGAGTGTGGGAGCCACGCTGTTCACCAAGCTTCAGAGTCACGCCCTTGTCCATGCTTGCAGTGGAAAATTTTGCCGACCAAACATTGATGGGCCAGAGCCAGAGCCATAGTAGCAACACCATGTGTCTCTCTCTCCAGCTCTTTCTTCCTTTTCCTTCCTTTGCTTCTGCCTTTCCTGTCGTCTCTCTTACAGTCTTTTTTTTTTCTTTTTATCAAGAAGTGGTTCACGGATGTAATATTGATCTTTTTTGCTTCTAATATAATTTCAGGAATCTGATAAATTTCTCTCGCCCCAGTCTCCTTCTGGGTTGGGACATCTTTGGTGTCAAAAGTGGGAGTGGACCAAGACAGCCAGTCAGAGTGGGGAGGGAGCATAATAGAAAATTAAATCCCCCAAATAAGAACAACAAAAACAAATGTGCCAGCCTGTATGATGAGTGTTACTCACTTTTAATATATATGGTGACTATCAAATCAAGAGGAAAGTTAGAGGTAAGTCCTTGTCTGGTTCATTAAGAAACAAATCCTTAAATATTTTCCCTAATATTTTTCTGGTGCAGACATAAACCTGTCACACCTAAGACAGGGCTTGAAATCAAGCACAATTTAGGAGCTGCCTGTTGCACTGCACTTATGGATGCCATTTGCTGCACTGGAGGAAATGCAAGGTGAATCCTGGGTGGATTCTGTGTGATGGATGTTGTTTCAGGCTCAGCATTCTGTATATCTGCACCCAAGATCTACGCAGGAAATCCAGAGGTACTACATGATACTATAAAAACTTCATCATCATCATTACTGTCATCTGGCTAGTGCAAGGCTGCACACAGCCTGGCGTTCAGAGGTATCCAATGCATAATACGATGGAGGAGATGAAGGAAGGTTCTAATGAAGTATGTCAGACACAGTGTTGAAAATGTAGCTTAGACAGACAGTCCCATAAAAGTGGAATAAGAATATTTTAAAAATTAAGTTGACACTTTTGTAATATTTTGAAATTAAGTTGACACTTTTACCTCTAAAAAGCATTCTAAATGTAAGTCTGTAGAAAGATACTCTGCCTAAGCAGATACAGCAGCTTGAACTTAGTCATATTTACATTCCATCTGTGATGAACTGAACAAGGAGGGCCTGGTGTTCAGGGATGAGATTAAGCAAAGAGGATATGCTGGTTTTAGATCTCTTTGACCAGCTATCAGACCCAGTGCAAGGCCATGCAAGGCTCTGGCATGAAGAATTAGAAGTGTTGAATAGAAGAAACCAAAGAGCTGATAACAAAAAAGGAGCGTATTTTGCTGAATAAGCCTAGCAACACTTGGCCTGAAAATATCTATGACTGACTGTCATTTAGGTCATAGTGTAAAACCCCAGTCGCACTTTTTCACAGTGAAGACTTCTAGCATACCTCCCTAAGGTGTGTGAAAATCCTTCCCTTGAGTGTGAGTACACCTCAAGGCTGCTCCTGGAGGCTGAGTGAAAGAGATTTGCATACCATGGTAGTTGGTATGAGTGAGTAACAGCAATCTCTCCTGAAGAATGTTTTTTGCTAGCCTTAGTGCTGTAGCAGTGCTTCAACACTGCTTCAACAATAGTGCATAGTTACAGGTACCTATACTGTGTGGAAATTCTGATGGAAGTATTTGTTGTCTACTACTTAGCATTATTGTAATAGTTTTAAATAAATTATGGTTTGCCATCCTTAGTTGTGTCAGACAAATCAGTACAAAAATTGTATTACAGCTGTATAATCATTTAGGCATAAAGCATTGACTAAATGTAGGGCTAAGATTAAATTGAGATGCACCTTGATCCCTCTCTGAGGAGGAATTTAGGTAGCAAGGGGATCCTTTTTGCGCTTTGTGTCTCAGTGAAAGGGCTTCTCTTACAAACTTTGACTGATGCTCCCATTCTGAGTGCACCACAGAGGTGTCCAGGTGTGACCCTATTTCTCTCTGCCATGGTATTAAATTTATTTGTCTCAGACCATTTCAGGATCCTAATTCCAAAGTCAAGTCAGACAGCTGGAGAGTCTTCCATTGCCTCAGTAGCCCAGAGGAAGGTTCTCACATTTAGTTGCAGGTCAGTAACACAGGAATGACCCTAGACAAGCATCAACATTTTGACTTCCTCCCTGATTACAAGAAAAGCCTTTTGTCAAAATCCTAAAAGAGTAAAAGCCAGCACCTGGTGCAGGCAGGTCACTTCCATAAGCAAAATCTTCTTTCTCCCCAGTATGGATAACATTCATATCACACACCTCTTTGCACTGTTGTCATGCTGCCTAGACTGGCCACAGAAAATAAAGCCATACAAGGACCTGAAACCTTCTGTAACACAAGGTCATAGAGTGCACTTAAATGATCTGTGCATATAGTAAAAGATATGAGATCTGAAATCTCGCTTACTCTTTGTAAGGAAGATTATTAATATATAAGTAAGACACAAGAAATTATGGTTAAATAAAGTTCTCCATGTAGTAGTTATACTTAAAAATATTTGTAGATTATCAAGCTTTTGTGAGAAAAAGCTTGCAGGAACAGGTAACTCTAGTTAGTCTTAATTTCCTAAGGAGAAAAAGATGTTAGCTCTGTCCTTAAACTAGAGAAGAATTTTAGATTGTGTCAAAGGGTTCTTCATACCACTGACCATTGAAGCTTGTTATATGTATAGTGGTGTCATATATTGCATGCAGAAGTATTGGGGAGGTGATGAGGAGACCACAAAATCAGAAGAGTGCATGTCCTATCTCTAGTAAGAACATGACTTGCACCTACATTCAGGACGTATGTCACCATTTGAATACTTGCAAGAAAAGTAATTACTAGAGTCTTAAATCTTAAGCATAGAAATATTACTCTCTTTAGAGTACCAGCAGATAAGCCTGGCACACAGTGTTCTCAGTGGTCAGCAGCCACTCTGACTAGCCAAAATGCAAGATTTTTTAAAAGTGCCTTTTTTCCGTGCTACTTGTTAGTCACAATTTTCCTTTGACTTGATAGTCGCAATTTTACAACTACTTCTCTCTGCAGATCTTAGAAATAAATTTTAAGTATACAAGTGTTACAGCTTATGTTTCTTTTAAAAATGATCCATCTGCATGATTTCTAACAGTGCTAAACCAGTCTTGTCACCACACTCAGAGATATCCCTGCTTTGCCCAGAGAAAGGCCAGTTGTGCTGAAACAGAAAGGGGAATATGGGATGACAATTTCATTTCTCTATAGCATTAAGACAGATAGTTTGGCAGACCAGAAGCTATTCCTGCATCTCAAGCAGCTACAGTTGCAAGAGTATTGAGCTGCCTTGAGCTAGTTTTTAAAGCCAGCACCACATTTGCATCATAGATTACTTTTCATGTCTAGTGGGTAGCAGGCCAAAACATTCCCTCATTTCCAGTCTCCTTCTATGCTTCCTATTCAAAAAGAATAGTGCCCCAGGAGACTTGCTGCCAGCTGATAGACTTAGCTCTTGTCCCTCTCGATGCTTCCCCTGTGTCAGTTGCATATACACTTTCCACTTGATTGAGAGCAGGCTTCCAAATCAAAAAGTGTGCATTGTGTTAGGGCATGGTGTTCACATCAGGGCACTGCCTCTGGTACTATGAACAGCCCTTTCTCTTCTTGTGCACTGCAAGTGGCAGCTGGGGAGCAGTCAGCTTGAGCAGGCTTCTTCTCCCACGCCAGCTCATGCCAGCTCCCTCCAGCCTCTCTATGGACAGCTGTAGTGGATGAGAGGGGCTGATGTGAATCAGTGTCTTCTCTGTGCAGTTAAGGCGGCGATTTGGCAATTGCTCCTTTCCTCATCCAGCCTGTCTCTTGCCACCTCTCACCTCCAGAATTTCTGCTTTAGGTGCCCCCAGATTTGCCTCCAAGCAAGGAGAGCAAGAGCTCCAGAGCTTCTCCCTGCCTGAGGCCAAAGCCCCAACGAGCCTTCCTGACTCGCACAGGTGAAAGGCGCTTGCATTGACTGCAGCAAGAAGGGACTTAGCTCGTGGCTCTGGGCTTTACCCATCCAATCCAACTGAGCACATCAGGGCTTGCAGGCTACCCCAGAGGAGGAACCCAGCAGGAAACGACAGTGAGAAGGCCTGGGCCAGAGATGGAGACTAGCAGCCTGAGAGGAAGGGGAGGATGAGGGACGACAGATGCCGACAACCTGGGAGGCTGCGGCAGGCCAGGAAGCCCAGCCCACGAATGCCCCTGGCTCTGCTGCCTTCCTTTCTCTCCACACTGCCCTGAGTCAGCCCAAGGTGCTGGCAAGAGCCACCAAGGGCTGCTGCTGGCCAGGCTTGGCAAGAGCTCGTCTGCAGCCCTTGGATTCTGACACGGCCATGTGCAGTACCTCTGCAGGAGGAGTGCTCTGCGCGGGAGAAAGCACCGAGGGAGAGGCTGGGAAGATAGGGCAGATGCCATGGCTCTCCCTCCACTTCTGGCTGTAGCTGTCCTTTGAGCTGCACTTTGAGATAAAGTTTCAATCAATTTCAATTTCAGAAGTTCCAGCTTTATGGCCTAGGAGGTAGATCTTTTGCTGTTGGGAGAGGGAGATGCTGCTTTTTGCCCTTTTCCCCCACTCTGCTGCCCCTGTACCCCCTTGCCTTGCGCGCCCTGCCACCCCGTCCCCCCTGGGGCCGAGCAGTGCTTTCAGCCCCAGGTCCCGGCTGCCCGCACCTGGCGGGAGCAGCGGGAAGTGCTGGCGGCACCCGGCACCGTTCCCCTCGGTGGCCGGGGCTCAAGGCACCGGAGAGCTGCTGAAGGGCTGGTAAGACTGAGGGCACCTGGGCTGCCACAGGGGGAACAGCGCCTCTGAAGGCACCCTGCGGCTGCTGAGGAGCTGCTGCTGTGCCCACGGCACGGAGGGGACGGTGAGGCGGTGGGGGCTGAGAGCAAGCAGCGGCTCTGGGGGCTGAGGGGGATGGTGGCGGAGGCTGGGTGGGCAGGGAAAAGGCACGGGCTGAGAGGGCTGGGGATGCTCAGGGCACTAAGGACGCTCAGGGGGATGGCAGCCCTGATGGGCTAGGAGGCTTTGAAGGGACTGGTGAGCTTGTGTGTGTGCTGAGGTTATGGCGGAGCTGAGGGCACTCCGCAAGTGACTCAGTGCTACCTTTGCTTCCTGGAGATCTCCGTCTGCTTGATGTTTTCAGAAGGGCTGCTCTGCACGGGACCAAGGGACCGAGGGGGACCCGGGGGAGATGGGCTGTCTGTGTTCCCTCTGTATCTTGTCCTAGCCCTATTTGTACCGGGTTAGCATGGTGACTCTATATAGGTATGAGTTGTAAATGCACGGCGAGCCCCGTGGCACGGAAGAACAATGCATCTGACTCCATCTTATCATAAGGCTAATTTATTACTTATTACACTGTATTATATTAAAGAATTCTATACTATGCTATATTAAAGAATACAGAAAATATACTTACTGAATGCTAAAAAGATAATAATGAAAACTCATGACACTTGGCCCTAATTGGCCGATGAGTCAAAACAACTCACACCGGAGTCCAATCAAACAATCACCTTGGGTAAACAATCTCCAAACATATTCCACATGAGCACAACACAGGAGAAGCAAATGAGGTAAGAATTGTTTTTCTTTTCTCTGAGGCCTCTCGCTGCCTTTTAGTTTCCCAGGAGAAAAACCATGGGTGAAGTTGTGTTCAGAGAATGTGAATGCCACAGTTATGTCCCTGTCTCCAGTTCTACCTCAGTGTGCACAGAATGGTAGGGCTATGCACAGTTCTGTGTCTTTAGTTACAGGGTAGCTGGGTACTTTGGTCATTGTATAGCTCTGCACAGGTTCATGTTGTGTAGAGCCATTTGTATACAGAAGTCAATATATTTTCACAATGCAGATCCTTATGTTTCTCTCTGCATCAATTCCTACATAAACCTGCATCGCATTGGGCAGTTTCCTTCCAGCTCTGTGGGTATTTGGAGAGGGCCAGGGAGGTTTGTCACTCTCCCTCCATACACGGAATGTGTACAGGCACCACTTCGTAACCTGTCAGTGATGAGATGGTGTTTACTGGTAGTGATCTCTGTCGCTTGCCATGGAATCAGCAGACATGTAACTATGTGTAGTAAGCTTGTAACAGAACTTGTAATTCCATGTAAGAAACATGGGTACAACAAGCTGTAGCACATTTCCATTTTCAACTCAAGTTGCCTTTGGTGCACTTCTACCTGGACAGCGCTGCTGGAGCAAGGTACAATTAGTGAAACTGGAACTGAAACAAGTGTTGGTTGGTGTCATTGGGAGCAATTAGCAGATGCCTGCCTTAGGATCCAGGAGGGTTTTGGTAAAGAGGGCTGCTGGGAGCTGGCAGAAAACAGACAGGCCTGCCCAGCTGATCCCCCTGTTGTGCAAAGACAGGCCAAGAAACCATAAAAAAGTCTGGGTAGTTGGCAGAGCCACACATTTGGGGAGAAGGTGCTGCAAGGCCTGTTAAGGAAAACTCCAATTGCCACTGGGAAAGTGGGTAAAGGAAAAAAAGCCCCAAGGCTAGAGGGCATCTCCCTTCTTTTTGGGATAGCCCATCCCAAACTCATCTGTGCTACTATGGAAGGGAGATGCACCAAGGAAGTCTCTGTGCAAGGATGCCAGCGAGGCCACCTGCCCCTGCCTGCCTGCCTCTGCTCTCTGCACCTGGGGCACCACCCTGCACCCACAGCTCTGCCTGGCCCTGGACCAGCCATGGGTGCTGAGCGCCAGGAAGGAGGTGGCTCTGCAGGCACAACAAAAGCAGCAGCAGGAAGGCAGCAATGAGGATGCCACCTCTATTATACTCATCTGGCCCAGTGGCTCCTGCCACTTTTGCATGAGTCCACTCACTTTTGCATGAGTCATGGTGCCACGTGCCATGGCAGGGCAGGAGAACTTGCCAGCCGTGGAAGCAGGAGGCCTTGGGCAGCCTTGCCTCTGGCTTCTGTGCAGAGCAGGAGCAGAGAGCAAGTGGCCTGTGTGGCCCGGTCAGCATTGGCTTGCCAAAAGGCAAGGGCAAAAGCCGCTGCTGTGGCAGCTGGCAGGGAGGCAGGGCTTGGGCAGCATCTCTGTCCTACCCCCACCACGGCGCTTCAGATCCCTGGGCAGGGCTGTGCCTCTCTGCCCCCCAGGGGCTGGGGGCAGCGTGGCCTGGTGCTGGTTCTCCTCCACTCTCCCTCTCCCTCTCCCCTCTTCCTGCAGCTCCCAGGCACTGAAGGAGCAGTGGGTGGGCACACTACAGGGGTAAGCTGCTGCTGCTGCAGGGGGATGCTTCTGCAGCGGCCGCACCAGGGAACACAGCTCCTCAGCTGGGGAGAGCTGCAGCTGTGGGCAGCTGTCGGGCACAGCTGCTTGATGAGGCACCTCAAGTTGCTTGGGGCTCACCCAACTCTCTGCCCATCCCTTTTGCTACTGCACAGGACCCAGAGAATCCGAGTCAGCCACCTGCCAAGCATCAAAGTCCTGGCCACGCTGTTGAACAGCCGCCATGCAGCAAACGTTTCTGTGCTGCAGGCTCTGTGCCTGAGCACTGCTCTATGCACTGTGCTGGGCTGCCAGGGAGCCTTGCCTAGAGCACTGACCTTGTGTGCAGGGAAGCAAGGAGCCTTGCTGCCACTGGGCAAGCAGAGCCTTTGGGGAGCCAGCAGCAGTGCCGGCACATCCTTGCTGCTGCCGCTGGCAGGAGCGCTGTTGCAAGGGGCAGAGAGGCCAGCGGGCCAGAAGCTGCCATCTGTGTGCCACACTCAGGCTGCTGGGGCTGGGTGGCAGCTGGCTGGTGGCTCTTTGTGCTGCGGGGCTGCTCTGGGAGTGCAGATGGCTTCTTGCAGGCTGACCCCAAGCAAGGGCCTGCCATGGCCTTGTTCAATGAGGGAGGACGACCTGCTGCTCACTTCACAGGTGAGTTTGGGAAGGAAAGGCAACCTTCTGCTCTGGCCCAGCTGCCCTCTCTTGTGCCCTGACTGTGGCTGTGCAGGTGTGGCACCCTGAGAGAGGATGTGTGCTGCTGCCCACAGCTTGGAAAAAGGCCGGGCCAGGGCTGGGGCAGCTTGTCCCAGCAGCACACCAGCTCTCAGGAGCCCACAGACCACAGCCACACTTGCAGCTGCCAGATGCCTGCCTGGGGTGCCACATGTTTCAGCCCAGCAGTGAAGGCTTGGCAGGGCAGGCTGCCAGCACCGGCCTGGCAGTCTTCACTGACCAGCTTTGGTTCTCTTTTCCATCCCCTGCAGTGGGACGGACCAGCGGCAGCAGCAGGATGAGGAGGAGGTGATTGCCCTGGCCCTTTGCTCTGTGGCAGGGCACAGTTGGGGCTGCCCAGGCCCCAGGCCAGGAGGGCTCTGGCTGCAGCAGGGCACTCTTCAGGCAGCCCCTGGCAGCCGTCTGCACAGAGGATGGCACGCTGCCCCAGCTCATGTAGGTAAGTCAGCCCACACAGGGCCTGCCCATCCCTGTGTCCAGCTGCTGCACAGTCAGGGTCCCCACGCGTGTCCCCCAGCCAAAGGCCGTTGGGCTCTTCAGCCACGGCCCAGCCCTCTACTGCCAGCCCCTTGGCAGCAGGAGGCAGGGAGCCCAGGCTGGGGAAGAGCAGAGCTCTGGCCCTAGGCACTGCTCTTGAATCAGGGCAGCTTCTCACACACATCTCTGCCCTCCTGCCTCTCCTGCAGGAACTGCTGGCTGTCCTGCACCAGCAATGGCCCACAAAGGGAAGGCATCTTCTGCAAAGCTGAGAGCGCCACTTGGAGAGAGAGGAAATACTTGTTCAGTTTAAACTTCGCACTATAAGTTGCAGAAGGCAGAGAGCAGAACCCCTTTCAGCATATCTGTGTTTACATTTGAGAGAGAAGGGGAAGGAAGAGCTTATAAAAAATCTCAGGACAGATAAATTGATAGTGTTTGAAAAAAAATAATGAAGCGTAGAGGCAACAGAAAAGCGCTTCGTTTGCACAAGCTTTTGGAACATGTTGGTGTTTCTCATCCTCTTGAATTACTTCTTTGTCTCTTCACTTTTTGACCTCTTAGGGCACAAGCTAATATGCTGTAAACCACGAAGAGTCTAAAAAGCACCAGTTGCTTTTTGCACTGTTTTGTTTGACATCACTAAGAAAAGGAGGACTATGTGAAATGTTGGTATAAACAATTTGTGACAATGCAGCTCAAGCAACAATTTCCAGTATTTTTAAATAATATAGCCCGTGGATAATAAGTTATGACAATATGGATTTAATGCCAATGCCAGTGAGCAAACTCATGTTTCCCATATCTTGGCAGAAGAAGAAACAGTATAGCTGAAAAAAAGGGTTTGTAGTACATACAAATATATTTTTAAAAAAATCTCTGTGAAACACAACAAGAGAAACTGAAATTAGTACATATAGTTGTATATATATAGATTTACAGCACAGAGAGAGTGGAACAGATATGTAAATTTAAAAAGACTGTGGTTTATAAAGATTTGAAAAATAAGTAATAAAGCAATTAAAGGAACTCAAGCTTACTTGAATGATGAGTTTTTCTAACCTACGTAATTAAAAACTATGTATATGTACTTGCTTTTGTAATAAGAAGTGTTCATTTACTTTACTTTAAATGCTGTCATGTATTCTTCATTTTTTTCTCAATACATTTATGCACTTTTGGGTCCAAATAAATTCTTTTAAAATACAATCTTTTAAATATATTTTTCAGCAAATGTCAAAGAAAGAAATTTATATGACATCTCAGTAACTATGGAAAACAAGATGCTATAAGGATAGAACAGACGATGTATAGCCATTTATTGATGTAGCAAGAGTAGAAAAAAGATTTGTAAGTGTCTTGTACTTTTTTTTTTGCCTTGTGAGGAAATCTTCAAATTTACATGAAAAATATGGCTGGTTCCAGAGGCATTTAACTTTATATGTTGTAGTTCTATCTTTAGGTAGTATGTAATGGTAATTTTCCTCTCTAAAACCATTTAAAAAGTATAAGACTTCACCTATTTTATTTTAAAATTCACAAAAGTATCAAGTAGCAACATTCCGTAGTGCATGTTATGTTAAAAAGTTACTTTTAATTCCAGACGAAAAACAACTGGGTACCCAATTTATCAATGTGAAGGTGACTTCACACTTTTCAGTCAAACAGCTGATTAAGTTGTTAGCAAATTATCCAACAGCCCAAATGAAGGAAACAATTGTTTAAAAGACAGAATAATGTTTAGGACATCACCTACTCCTAGCACACCGTATTAGCAGCAGATTAAGAAACATTACATACCTACAAGTAAATGGCAATGATGGTCATAAAGAATGTGGATTGATTGGACTAAGAAAATATATGGAAAAGGCTTTCTCTTATCATGTCACAAGGCAGAGAAGGAATAGCCTCTGAAGAAGATCAAAAGAGGTGGGTCTAAAAGCTGTTAAATTTATAATACTTAGTGGAATAAGAATACCCAAAGCAAACAAAGAAAAATAATAATCTAAGGGAAATTGAAAAAATAAAAGAATATTGTACAACCCACAAAAAGCAACAAGATAAATAGTTTCATGTTTTATCTAGCATACTAAAAAGAAATACATTGACATCATCTAGTATAAATACTAGTAAATCACCTGTAATATGTGGGAAGTATACCCAAGAAAGAAATTAAAACTGTAAAAAAGAAACAGAGCATCATGTCTGAACTCTTCAATCAATGCAACATTAACTTTCTGATTACTGAAAGCCAGATACTTTTGGTAAAATTAAACTTTCTGATGGGCAGTGGCAAAACAGTAGATATAGTGGAGTAATTCCAGGAGCCTTTAGAATGCCTTCAGCTACTGAAATAGACAATATTTAAGAATTTGATTTACAAAATCTTGACACCATAAGGTCTGGTCACTTTAGATAAATTTCAAACTGCTCATGTTACTTAGGAAAAATGGGATTTAAGTTCTGCATTGTTAAATACAATATTTTATTCAAATTGGGAACAGCTGGTGAATAAACATAGGCATTAGTGAAATTAAGATAATGATCACCATTTTCAGTTTACATATAGTTACTTTTGCCAATTTCATAGAAAAATTGTCTAATAGATGGGAACTGAAAAAAAGTTCATTATGAGATCATACAACTACTTCATATCCTAAACCATACTTCTAAAAATAGGATTTTGTTTCCTCAGTATAACTATAGATCATACATTTTTATATTTTAACAAGCAGTTCTTTCAGAATCAGTGAGGAGCTCTGACCTTGTTCACTGTGCAGCCGAAGATATTTCTTCAATTGTCAGTGACTTTCAGCGATCTCTCTTCCCATTCAATGCTACCAGACTTCCTAGGGATGACCCATGAGTCACTGTAGCTCTTGTATTCAATCCAGTTATCATCAAGAAATGTGATTATTCCCCAGATAAAGAATCACCATCTTCTCTGGCCACCAATTTAAGCCCGAAGCTCAGTGTGCCTAGGTTTGAGTGGCTATTGGCTTATTTACAGTCAGCCTTCACAGGGTGGATTCTGGCTCCCTTCAGGGATTGTGTCTTTTGGCCATGTCTCCTCTAGAGAGTAGTGCCAATACAGTCCCTTTTGATGAAGAGTAAAACCAAAATGATTCTTCACTAAAGCAAGCTGTTCTGAGCAATGAAACTAAGAGGGACATCCTGGAAATAGCTTACATGGGGGGACTTTTTTAAGTGTTGTTCCCAGCTAACCAGCAATCAAATTCTTGACAAGGTTAGTAATTTCATTTTAACTGAATAGCTTTTCAGTATTCTTTAATCAGGTATGTCTCTGCCTATGAAGAAATATATGGATGATCCCACAAATGAAGATATTGTCTTGTTCTGTAGGTATCTGAATAATCTCAGAACCCAGCCACTGTTCAGTTCCTCAGATTTTCTCCGTGAACTTAAAGGTCATGCTCTTGTATAAGCCCAAATAAATGCCAAAGTGTTAGTGAGTTTTCTCTGTGATTATGGTCAAATTATTAATCTTGTATAAGTCAGGTGTAAAGGGCATCAGGAATACCCTGTGTTAAAGAAGCTAATGAAATTATGTATTAAAGAATGCTCTGTGGTTGGAGAATCCTGGTATGTTCAAAACCTCATTCAGACTAATGTGGTGTCTGATTTATTTATACGTTGGCTGTCTTATGCGTATTCATATAGATGCAAACATTATTCTGCCCTGATGCCTTTCATTTACCTGTGAGACTATAAAGCTGTGTAGTATCCAACATCTAAGGTTTTAAAAGCAAGGCTGAATAATGTCCTGAGGAAACTTTGTCTAACCTCACAGCTGATTAAGCTGGAGTTTGACCTAGAAACATCTTGAAATCCTTTTGAAATTTATCTTTTGGTACCATCATCCTAACATATTTGTTGATATCAGGTGAATTATCTTCAGTTCTCTGGTGAGTCAGTCTCAACTGAGGTTGTCCAGGTGTCCACCCATTCTCTTTCACTCATGATTATCGACTGGATAGGGGCAGAAAATATGATGGAAATCTAATAGGTCAAGGTAAGAACAGGGGCTTTTTACTAATTAGTGTCATGGGCAAAGCAGATTTGACTTGGATCATATTGGTTTAATTATTTGCCAATTAAAAATAGAGTAGCATGATGAGAAACAAAGACTAAACCTGAAAGCCCTCCCTGACTTCTTCCCAGGCTCAACTGCTCTCCTTCAGTGTCAACACTTCTTTCTACCTCCAGCAAGGGACATGAGAAATAGGGGCTAGGGTCAGTCCATAGCAGTTCTTTCATGCTTCTCCTTCCTCCTCACTTTTCTTCTGCTGCAGCATATCCCTCCTGTGGGATACAGACCTCCATGAACTACTCGTGTGGGTCCTTGCCAGATGATGCAGATCTTCACTACTGGTCCAGCTGTTCCCTTTCCAGTCAGTCCTTCAGAAACAGCTTTGCTACAGTGTGGGTTCCCCACAGGTCACAATCCTGCCACCAAAGCTGCTCCAGTGTGGGCTACCGTCCACTGGCAACAGCCCCTCTGGAGTGGGCTCTCCATGGGCTGCGGTTTTCTTCCTGGGACTTTCTGCATATTCTGTGTGGGTTCCTCCATGGGTGCAGCCCTGATCTCTGTCCCCTGTGCCCACCATGGGCTGCGGGGACACAGCTGTCCCACCATGGTCTCCTCCAAGGTGAGCAGGGGAGTCTCAGCTCTGGCACTGGAGCACCTCAAGCCCCTCCTTTTTCACTGACCTTGGGGTCTGCAAGGCTGTTCCTCAGATTTTTTTCTCAGTCTTCCCTCACAGTTATTGTGCAGCACTTTTCCATGTTGTTAAATGTGTTATTACAGAGTCAACCACCATCTTAGCTGAGGAATTGGCTGTGCCCCACAGTGGGTCCTCTGTGGGTCCATGTGTGGGGCTGACCTATCCTCCCTCTCCAGTGGCCATTCCTACAGCATATCTTGACAGGACCTGGACACTTGTACCTGGTACAGGTTCTGCTCAGCAGCATTCTAAACTTGGTTTCTCCAAGTGCAGAGAAGGATCACACAGGAAGGAACAAGAAGTGGGTGACTTTTTAAAAATATTTCCCAAAATGGGATCCTTGTCCTGAAACGTCATGCTTATTCTATGCTGAGTATGCTTTCTTTGAAAGCTTCAAAGCAGTAGATGAGACAATCAATTTAGAAGACCCAAGTTTTTCTGAAAAGGTCAATATTGTTTCAGTCAGCTGTCTGCCTCTTCTGCCAGTCCTTATATCTTTTACAAGAGAACTTGGATCATTAGTAATTATTACTATACAGTCAATATTGCCTTGGTTTTCTTCATACCTCTATTGAGAGAGCAGTATAAATAAAAGACTTTTTTTATTATTATTTTTTTATGATACAGACAGCAGCAAACAAAAATACAACATTTATTTTTAACTGGTAAAAAAATTGGTAGCATTGTAGTCTGTACAAACACCCATTTATAAATATGCAAGGAATGGTGCAGAACTTGGTTACAAGCATCAGTTGGGTTAATAGATGTCAAAGTATAAATACACCACCATTCAAAATGGTATTTCAGGTATGCTGTTCTGGCAATGAATTAAGATCCTAGGAATGCAGACCCTATCAAAACAGCATGAACATGATATAAATACACGTACAAGCAAATTAAAAATTCATTGTGATCATTCAGTGCTAGCAGCAATGGAAATTATCGGTGAACTTGTTATTATGAATATGGAACACTATCCGTTTGTAAAGAAAAAGCATTTCTGTAGATATATTAATAGAGAAGGAATGGCTTAATCTCATTAATCTTTTCTTCACAGACACTGTGTACAGAGCCCTTATATCCTTGGAGCACTGCTGCATCAGTCCCTGGCAATCTGTGCTTTTCTGTAATGTGGTGGCTTTGAGAATATGCATCTATTAGAATAGTACTGCATTTTACATGCTATGTAAGCTGTAGCATTCCTATTTTCATGTCCTAGAAAATAAACTAACGTCCATAGCGTGATCAATTTGTACATAATATTTAGCATGCTAAAAAGGTGTACACTTTGATTTTTTTCACTATCATCTCTGAACATCTAATGTGGGACATGTAGTTCTCCAAGGCTGACAAAATCCCTTTTTTACTTTCAAGGTATAGAAATGTACTTGGCTTCATGAGCAATTGCTTCATTTTTTTATTTTCAGGTGCAGGGGAAAAGAACCTTCAAACATTAAAAAACCCAACAACCATATTATATGACCAACCTAGAGCATACCTTGCTGTTTAATAACCCATGTGCTTAGGAGGAGTTACAGCAAGACAGGTTACCAGTTCTCTGCTGGAAGCACCAGAAGCACACCTTTAAAAATTGTTTTACTGTGCAGCTAGGTAGGAAGCCAAGCCAGGAATGCAGGTTTGGCTTTTGAGGAGCACAAGAGGTCTGTGGAAGCAGATGAAGGGGAGGAACACCCATGGTGCTTAGACCACATTCCTGTTGCCTTCAAGGCAAAATGTTACATTGGAGGATAAGACCTGTGCAAGCAGCATTTGCACTTCAATTCTATCAAAGCTGTTTACATTTTCATGACCTCATCTGATACTCTCTTTCTGTCCCTGCTTGGCAGGCCCAGCTCCTACAGGAGCAGATCCTGCTTAAAGCATTTTTATAATACTTTCATCCTCTTTTTCAGCCTCTTTTTCTTTTTTTATATGCTCTTTTCCTCTACTTTTCCTTTTATTTCTGTCTTCTCTGATATACCTCTCCTAGCTGCTTTTATTTTCCTAGCTTTCGCCTTTGTATGGTGTACTTACTTTTCAGTTCTTTTCATCCCAGCAACAAACAGATGTTCTTTCTCCTCCTCCTCCTCTTTCTCCTGCACTTTTCTTGTATACTCCCTTCTCCTCCCCTATGCTGGAAATTGTGTTTTTCCTTTTTTAGTTTCAGCCCGCTGAATGTTAGCATGGCCAAGTAATTTGAACTTAGAAGTGGGGTGGCAGCAAATTAGACTGTTATACAGATTGATGAGGAGCTGAAGGTATAGCTGTACTGTTAAAGCCTGTGTCATACACACACTATAAGAATATGAAGGGCAGCAGTACCAGGGCTTTAAAAATGCTCTGAACCTCTTATTCGCCTCATCCATTTCTTTGAAAAACACTGGGTGCTGATAATTTTTATTCTGATGGCAAGATGAGTTCTGAAATTTCCTTGCTTTATTAAGGGACTTGCTCTCCCATGGAGGTCCCATTTACATTTTTTTCCATATGTCTTAAGGAGAGAATCTAATGCTAAAAAAGGATACACACAGAAATATGTCAGTCAGGTGTAACCACACTTAGAAACTCCCAGAAAAGGGGAAAATTTTCCAGCTCGCACTGTTGTTCAGCCTGACTTAATAATTCCAGAAAATACACTTTATCAGAGTGAATTTCTGTCTTCTGCATCAAGAAACATCCCCCATATTGAAGAGAATATGATAAACATGCAATCAGTTAGACAATTTAGTGGCCCTGACTGACTTTGAGCTGGAGCAATCCCTCTGCAGGCTCAGCATCACTCAGAATCAGAGGCAGATGTAGGAGCTTGAAGGAATCCTTCTCATCCATCTGCTACCAAAAGGAAATTTGAAAGGAAAAGGCAGCAGGCTACATGTGGCATGTTTTAGTCTGCATCTTCTCATAATAATTATCTGAGTCTACAAGATATATGACAACCTGGTTATTTGCTTAATCAGTTGCTATTTAAATCAGGGAGCTATTTAAATCTTTTTGCTTTTGAAATCAACATTGATAAGTGTAGTCACTGAAGAAAAGATTTATTTCTTCCAATTTCCTCCAGTATCCCATCACCACCCCATCTCATCAGACAACAGATGATGTTGTCCAGACAATAAGTGCATTTTTTGCTTTCAAGGTTCAGCTAAAGAGTACTGCTTATCCAGAAAGGGCAAGTCTTCACACAAATTGTATTAGAAACTCTCTAGATTTTCAGGTTGTCTAAAACTTGAAGTGCTGCTGCATACTACAGCTGATACTATTTTAGTTTACATCTCAGAATAGTGATAGTAGAAATTGATATTAGCTACATGAGAATGATAGGTTTAAATTAGAAACTGTGTTCAGGATTAGCATTGAAGTTCTCAATTGAGAACGTGGCTGTAATATCCAAACATCAGAGGAGAGAATAAATGAAGATCTAATACCTGTAAAAAAAAAAAAAAAACCCAGAAAACTGGACCTAAATTTTTAAAGATTAAGATTCACAGTATTGAGTTTATTAAACATAAAAGTAGTCAGCTGTTTTGTCCATCGGAACTTCCTACTGATGGCTTCTATATATAAATATTTTCTTTTAGGAATGGAAAATGCTTGTCTTAATGGACATCTGTGTCACTCTTGACTAATTGCCTCCCTGACCTGGCTTGGAGTTCTGGCTGGGGAGAGTCCTCTCAGCCTGCGTTTGCTTTGCCTAGATCATTGCTTAGGTTTATTGTGTCCCTGGGTTTATTGCCATGGCATTTGTAGACATCTGTTTAATTAATCTCAATGGAACAGAATTGAGAATCTCCAAAACTTGCATTCAGAAAGTGGCAGAGAGGAAAAGCGGAGGTGATGGTTACCAACAAACATGGTTTCTGTTGTGTTTGAACAATGTGAGGCACAAAAGGCAGCAGACTGGTTACCTGAGCCCCCTGTCATTTGCCAGCCAGCACAGCCAGCCTGTCCTTGGGATAAAAAATGCTTCACTAAGTGTATTCAAAGCAACTGCTTTCTACAAGAATGTCAGTATATCGGATGCCTTCGAACAGACATAGCACCAGCTCCCTGAGATATAGGTTTTGGCTTACCATTGTTCATTGTCTTATCCCAAAGATGCATGTCTGGAGCTATTCTAATGGGATAGGAAAAGTGCACTAGTGTGGAGACAATTTTCTCCTTTTTGTGCTTAAGCATGGATATAGTCTGTTGTGCTTTATTAAGAAAAGCAAGTTTATCCACTAGGTAGTATTCTATGAAAAACTCTTCTCTGCAAGAAGATTACCTCCCAAATATCCAAGTCCTTCACAGCCTCTGTTTTTCTCTGCAGACTGGGGCTACAAGGAACTGGTTCAAGTTGTGAGAGCCTGACTTGAAGTCATGTAGAGAATTCTTGGTTTTGTTTCCTCTCGGTGAGTTAGATTGTTACATCTTGCCACCCAATTACCTTTACTATTAAAACTTATTTAAGTTCTGCTGAGGAAGCTAAGCATAAGCAAAATAAAACAGGATCATCTGGTTCTTCTTTGCATAGGGGTAACTTGTCAAAGTCTTGGCAGAAACTTTATAAAACCACATCACACACAAAATTAGGTTCAATAAATAGTAGCTAAAACCAGATTTTTTTTTCTTCCCCTGATAAAAGTGTACAGATCTTTCAGTTTCTAATTTTAGCTATATGGTTTACAATAAATACCCTGAAAACTTTATTTTGAATTTTTCTTGGGTGGAGGAGGTATAGTTAATGTCGTGTGTTCTTATTAAAAATCAGCAAGTGAGAGATGCTTATTATTTCCTTAATTATTAAGTGTGTGTTTGCAGTGTTGCAGTCTTCTGGGGTCTTGTTAAATGTGTGAAGAAAATCAGGAATTGATTGTCACTCAGTCCAGTGTCAGTTCAGAGGATCTCGAGGCATTTATTGTCATAGAATGACTAATAAATGTAATCTGTTCAAGTTTACTTTGTGGCTTCCTAAGATTTTAGAAAATGTTTTGTTTTGTTTGCCTGTGTGGGTTTTTTTTTAATGTTATCCTTGCACTGTATAATCTGAACTTTGGCCTTTCTGTAACATGTTTTGTAATTAAGTGGTCTTAACTGGCATATCTTGCTTTAAGGACTCTAAATGTATTGTGTAGAGCATAATGTCAACATTTTTGCAGGAAATATAAAACTGATGAATATCTGAATAAATTTATTTTCACAGTATTTTTGATCCTAGATTGTAATGGTGCAGTGGTTGCAAAGATGTCTGACATGTAGTAGTAAGACAGAATCCAGATAAATCAGTAGTTGACAGCATCCTTGAATGTGTTTTAAATAAAGCCTTTCATTAGTGAAATTAAAAATGTCAATTCATGCACTATTGCAACAAACTTTTGCCTCTGAATACTGTAAAATGCTATGTGGAAAGTATTCTTTTTCCACTGCCTGCTTTGCTCCTCTTTTAGGATCCAAGAACCACAAATAAGTACTGTTCTTAACAGCATGTTGAGCTCTGGAGAACCCCTGTGGCAGGGCTGAGGACAGTGTGTCTGGGCAGGTGGGCAGTGCCAAACCAGGGCAGTGCTGTGCTGCTGGGGGAGCTGTACCTTATTTTCCCAGTAAAGACCAGAGACCCTGCTGGACAATAACTGTTGAACAGTTGTCTTAGTAAGATCTTTTTCTTGAACAGAAAATATATTCAGTATTGTACATGTAGCCCAGAGAGTATGTGCTGTTTCTCTGTTTTAATTTTAATTTTCTTGCATTAGACTTCAGTGCTTTGCCTCTGCTCATTGTTTGAGCAGGGAACTGGGTCCAGGAGACTTGTTTTTACATGTAAAGAAGAATGAAGAGCTTGCTTTGTGCCTTTCCTAAAACTTTTCACTCAGTCGCTGGAAGCCCACATGGATAAGATGCAGGAATTGCATCCCTACATACCAATGGATAATAGTGATAGGTAAATGATACTGATAATAGTTAAAACAAGTCTTCATAACTCTTACTACATTATCAACTTCCTGACTGCAAATGTTTGTGAGCAAAACTGTGTAAAAATGAGGGAGAAAGCAGATATGCAACCCCGTGTCCTTTGGGCAGTCAAATTCCTGTCTGTTAGAATATGGGTAAAAATAAAGATTAAAATAAAGTCTTAAAATAAAGACCACTTCATGTGTAGGAGTTCGTGTGGTGCCATTGTGGTGCCTTGTTTATATGACCTCATTGGAAATACTGCATTGCAGCTAAAACTGAACATTTTAATGAGGGTGTACTGGATCACAGAGGCTGCAATGAGTTCTGCTGGCTACTTCATCAAACAGGCAATAGACAAAAATGCCTTTATGCTCTGGTCCTGTACTTACATGCCTGAGTTAAACATGTCCATAAGTGTTTGTGTGATCAGAGCTTACATGAACAAGTTTCCCTCTGCAGTGCTTGACCTGTGTTTTTTGCTGTAGAGAGAAGTAACAAGGAGCCCAGTTTCCTAATGGATTTGGAAAACAGATGACTATCAGAGTCTTCACAAGCTGTGAGCTGGTCCTGATACTTGAAAGACTGAGGGCAGGGCTGGTCTTCTGTAACATGGTGCTCCAAGGAAAAACTGGGCCCTACATTTTTACCTGCTGGTTGTTTTGATTTCCTGAGCTTCTCAGGGTTCATACTGGTTCATAGTCTATATCCCTTCTATTCCATTCTCTCTTCCTCTGCTCCCCTGGCTGATTTTCTCACTTCTGAATTTCAGAATCTCCTCCCAGGCTTTCACCTCAAGTAGCAGGTTCTGGTTCTGCTTCTTTATCAAGTGTTTACTGTTGACAATAGCTGGCTAGGAGAGAAATTAATGAATTAACTTCTCTGTGCCCTAAACACTGGCATCAGCTCAACATGACTGTGTATTTTGTATTTTTCCCATGGACCAGTCAGCTAATGTGCAGCAGCACAAAATGGATCTTCAAAAAGAGAAGACATGCTTATAAGCATGTCTTGGACAGCTTATAAGCAACATATAACCCAGAGTAGTATTGCTAAAACTGCTCAGATTTGGCACTGTGATTGTAGCTGTATGAACACTTAAAATTATCAATTAAGATTTTGAAGCAGTTTTGAGTTCACTAAACCTCCCTCTCACTTGATTAACCAGTGATTTATGCATATATAATGACTTTAACTGACTTAGAGGGTAATTTATATCACAGTGTGCATGATATATGGATCTAAATAGACTAAAGCGAGGGGAAAAGGAACCATCTGATCTCTAGAAAACTGCCTGCTGTCAGAGGGGCTCAAGAACTGTTTGCAAAATGTGTTTAGAAAGCCATGAGTAAATTTCCTAAATTTTCTGTGCTTTCTGGATGGCATTCTCATTGGGTTTCTCATTGCCCAGGAAAAAAGGTTAGGAAGTTGAATTTTTGAATTTTTAAACTTTGTCTTTGTAAGTTCTTCTGAGTCTTTCAAAAGGCTTTATATTTTTGAACCTATATAGTGAGTTTTGTCCTGATTTTCCCAGTGCTCATGGAATTTTTTTTTTTTTTTTTTTTTTTTCAGCTACAGGATGGATATGGACATCCCAACACCCCAAGGTCCAAGTTCAAACATGAAAATGAGAGTGTCATTACTTGGGAGCAACAGGGTTAAATTTAGGACAGGTGTTTAAAAGCAGACTTACCTACATACCCAGTAGGTTTTGTAAACATAATTTTCTTGTGCCTCTCTCTTATGCTACACGAACAAGTTATTAACCATAAGAAAAACACTTCTCCATATTCTTAAATTTATACATGTGAACTTCTTCAATAGGACGACTCATGCATACAGATTTACGTAAAAGCACAGGCTCCTGTGGGATCAGGGCTTAACTTGTAGGATCCTTCTTCTACCTGAGAGGGAAAAATCTTGGAGATGAGGTATGTGCAGCAAAGAAAGGGGATTGTTGTGTGCTCCAGAAACTATAGCTCCTGTGGGATCAGGGCTTAACTTGTAGGATCCTTCTTCTACCTGAGAGGGAAAAATCTTGGAGATGAGGTATGTGCAGCAAAGAAAGGGGATTGTTGTGTGCTCCAGAAACTATAGACAGCAACTGCAAAGGCAGTTGGAGGATCTCTCGTGTTCCTCCTTTTCTTTGTTGGTTGGGTTTAGGTTTCAATTTTTTAAATTGATTTTTTAAAATGTATCTATTTGTTTATTTATAATACTGTTGCTTTGTAAATTAAATGTACGTGTAGGAAGCTCAGTATTTAACAGCACGATGGAGAAAAGACTTCCGATCTAGGGCACTTTCAAAAATTCAACTTCTGCTGGACCCCTTCACTCGTGATCTCCTGAGGCACTTTGTCAAGCGCAGAGACAAAACCCGCTCCCCGATCTGACCCCCGCCGGAGCGGAGCCGGCGCAGCCCGCAGGGGTCAGTGCTGCCACGGAGACCGGGGCCGCTGCCGCCGGGACGGGCAGCGGTGCCCAGTGGCGACGGGGACAACTGAGGAGCGCGGGCCGGGGCAGGGATCATCGCCCCCGCCCCACGGCAGAGGGCAGCGAGGGCCCGGTCCCCGACCTGGAACGCCGGTGGGGTCCCGTGCCATGATGCGGCGCGGTGCCGGTGCCGGGCAGGTGCCGTCAGACGCTCTCCGCCCCAAAGGCGCCCCGGGGGAGTCCTGCCCGGCGGCCGGCAGGAGGCGGCCGGCGCTGCCCGGCCGCTGGGTCTCTCTTCTCTCCATCCCTCCGCCCCCGACGGGGAGGAGGCGACCGCTGCCGGCACCCCCCCGCACGGCTGCTGGCAGCCGGGGGAGCAGCCCAGCGCCGGCCGGGCACTGTCACCGCCTCGCTCCGCCCGCAGGGTCCGCGGCCGGAGGTAACGCGCTGGCCGGGCGGGGACCACCCCCACGCCCCGGCTGCGGCGGCGGAGAGCGCTTCCCCGGCCCCGCTCCTGCACACAAAGGGGAGGCGCGGAATCGTGCGCGGACGGGGCGGAGGACGAGGCGGGTGGGCGGCTCGGTACCTCCCCGGGGGGCGGCAGCGGCGGGGGAGCCGCCGTGACAGCCGGGCGCCGGCGAGGGCTGTGCCCTGGGAGCCTTCCTAAAAAAGCCGCGGGTCTTTTTCCCCCCCCCGTCTCCCGCAGAGAGAGCCCGGCAGCCCCGTCCAGGCTGTTCCGCGGGATGGCGGCGGGCCGCCCCGCGGGGCTGGGCGCTGCGCCCTAGCAGCCGCCGGGCTCCATCCGCGCAGCCGGGGCGCGGAGCCGGGTGCGGCCCAGACCCGGCTGCGCCTCAGCTCCTCTCCGCCGCCGCCCGAGGCTCTTCTCGCCTCCCCGCCCCGTCTTCGGCCATCTCAGCAGGCATGGGCTGTTTCTGCGCGGTCCCGGAGGAATTTTACTGCGAAGTTTTGCTCCTGGACGAGTCCAAGCTGACCCTGACCACACAGCAGCAAGGCATCAAGGTAAGGACTCCGGCAGGGCGGCGGAATCGCGATGCGGGAGAGCCCTCGGGGCTGCCCGGCGGCGGCTGCCTCCCGACTGCGCTGGGGTAGCCGGGAAGGGAGCGGCGGCGGAAAAAAAGGGGTTTCGGAAGGAATAACGTCGTAACTTTGCTTACGGTCTTGCAAAGGACAGATGGATCAGGGTGACGAGCGCCGGTGGGGCGGACGGTGCTCTGGAAGGCTTCACCTCGAGATAGTGACTTAAAGCGAGCAGGTGCCCACCACCCCGTGGCACCACCCCGGGACGCTCGGCGCGGAGGTATTGTTCTGTACCTGCCAGAGCAAGAAAAGGGAAGGCGGCTGTGTGCACAGTGTGTTGCTCACCCGTGTTGAGTCATTCCCCGCTCCCTCTGCCTTGGGCCGTGCCCGCCCTGGGACGCTCTCTCCCGGGTAAAGGCCGGGGGCAGCGGTGCTGGGAGGGAGCGCTGCAGCTCTTGAGCGGAGGGGTGAAGGTCCAGCCGCCTCCCCAGCCCGGTATCCCGTCGCCCGGCCGGTGGGAACAGCTCCTGCGCCGCTGCAGCACTCTCGGCGAGGATGAACTCTTCAAAGTAGTCATCTGCCAAGCGCTAATGAGCCCTGACAGAGCTTGTGAAAACTGAGATTTTTCTAAAGGCCCTTAACTTGGTCCTGTTTGGTTAAGCCTGATGACAACTGATAGCATGTCGCAGACACTTGAAGTCCTTGTTCGAAGAGCCGGGGACATGAATTTATTAGCAACCTAAGAACGTGGTTTCAGTGCTGGATAGTTGGATCAGAAAAAAAAAAAACCCAACCAAAAACCCCAAACCAACCAACCAAAAAAAAAAAAAAAAAAAACCCAAAAAAACCCCAAAAACCAAAAGCGAAAACACAGTCAATGAAAGAAATTTGTTCTTCTAAAATTTATTGTTGGAAATGGCTGACCAGTTTTACTTAAGACATCCAAAGAATAAAATTCTGTATGCCTTTGTGCTTTAGCTTGAATGATTGAAGCTTGATGAAGCAACTGGGGAAAGGAGAACCTGAAGGAGGGTAGTGTGGAGAGGGATTTTATATTTAACAATACATTTTCAATTGTAATCAGTGGTATTACCAGGTCTACATGTATTCAGAATTATCAAGCTTTGCTGAATCAACTGCCTGCGGATAGGCCCATAAATCCATGCTTAGCACAGAGGAGTAAGCAAATCAGGTGACTCTGGAATTCAGTACCTGTGTAGAGTCTTTGAAGTCTAAGTTTAGACACTTCTGAAAAGCCTTTCCTTTCTATGTGCAGATGCATGTGTGTATATCATGTGTGCTTTTGTGCAGTAAACGTGCAGTTGCAGAAGTATGCTAAAAGCATAATCTGCAAAGATGGTTAGTCTAATGAATCTAAACCCTGAAAGTGAAGGGTTTGTGCAGTGTCTAACAGAAATTAATGTCCCATGGGAAAGAAAGAGTCTGAAGATGTAACTTCTTTCCAAGAATGCATGACTTGCAGTGTTGGGAACTGTCTGCTTAATGTGAGGGTGTGTTTTCCTGCCATTCTTAGTGTGATCTGAATGTGGTGTAATGCTGAATATTTCATCCCTTCTACCTGCTCCTTCTCTGTCTTGAACCCTGCCACGGAGCAGTCATGGAATCAGTTGGAACAGTCTGTGGATCTGACAAGAAAAGTAGTAGTCCATTAACATCTTGGCATAGGCACTCACGTTGCACAGCAGGAAGCCTGAGGGGAAGGGAGAATCTCCCTTTTTGTAGCAGCCTGTTTTCTGTGTTTTCTTCTTCTTTCCTTTGTTTTAAGATATAGTTTGTACTCCGTGAAGCCACACCCCCGTGCTGTAGCTCCACGAGCCTTTGAAAACCCAGCGTGAGGAACTGCAGAGCCCTTTCACAGGCAGTGGTTTCCACCGTGGTGCCCTCCCTTGCCTTCGTACCTGCAGGAGTGTTTGTGCAGCTGTGCGTGAAGAGCAGCTCCTGTCCAGCTGAACGGTGGCCACTGGTTTGCCTTTTGCTGGGTGAGCCTTCAGCTGGGCCTTTGTGCCCTGGTCCACTTCACAGCTGGAGGATGGCAGAAATGGCTTTTTCAACTCAGTCCTGGCTTCTGTCATTTTTGACTGCTCAGGGGACATTTGTGTTGTTATGATTCTACGGCTTTCCAGGGATGTTACATTATCAATTCTTAATGAAACAGAACATAAAATTTGTCATTTTCTGTCATGTTTTGTCATTTGGCACTTTACCCTTGAAATACAAATGTTTTATTTTAAATCTTTTTAAATGTACACATGTAAATGCAGAAACTTTTTTTTTTTTTAATTGGTGTTTCAGCTTTGACACCAGGGTATAGTTTGTAAAAGTTCATATGGGTTTCATTTTAAACCAACATATTTTAAAAAACCATTTCCTTAGAACTACAGATTCTGGATGGGATCTTCCTTTTGTCATCTTCACTTTTAATTTGGTTCAGAGATACATGGGAAATAAGCTTTTGGTACTCTTTCACATATTTTTATTTGTTACAGGAGCGGGGTTTTTAAATGCTTATACAAGCAACTTTGTTCTCTTATTTTCCCCCAAGCAGATGCATGTCTTTTAGAAATAAAAATCACAGCTCAACAGCTTTTGGCAATCTAGGTACTTGCTTGATATTAGTGGATATAAACCCACTTGTTTTGAAGGGTGGAAGGCAGTGCCCTGTAGGAGTCCGAGGCAAGTTTGTTTCTTCAGGTAATTGGATGTGAAGTAGATACTTGTGTCCAGAGAGTTTTGAGGATGCATTGCTTAGTTTGTATAGTGGTTATTTCTGACTTGTTATGCTTGGCAGCAGCTCTACTCATCAAAACACGATATGTTTTAATTACAATTTCATTGACACATTCCTCATACTACGGTGGGCTTCAAATTGTACTTTACATTGATACAATGAGCAGAGATGACAAGAATGGGACTTTGACTGCAATTTAGGGATACTTTTCTCTGTGGACTTGTTAGGGAAAGAAAAAGATTAGTTTTCTTCTCGCTCCCAAGTAGGGAAGCTGAGATGGAAAGAGGCCAAGTGGCTTTTTTCAGGTCGTATGACAGGGAAACAACTTCCCTTTGCTGTTAGGGTGATAGCAACTGGCCATTCTGCCATGGACCATGCTGTCTGGAGGGGTTTGTGAGGAACTCTTCCTCAAACACATTTTTGTTTCTCAGGTGTTTGTGGTTTTTTTTTTTTTTTTTTTTTTTGTTTCTCTTTTTTTTTTTGTTTTTACTGTGTTCAGTGTTGCATTGCTGTTCTCCCTTTCCGTCTTTGTGGTTTAAGGTTAGAGCACTGCTCTATGAAAATGTGTAAGCTGGGTCTCCAGCACTGGGGCTTACAGGAGGCTGATAAGAGGTAATCAGGAAAGGCCATCAGGTGTCTCATAGTCTTAATTTTTATGTTTCCTTCTAGTACATTAACAGAGATATTCTGGAGTGTACATGCTTTGAGATAAAAAAAGTGATGGCAGTTGTTAGTCCCAGCAATTTTGGGGTGAAAGAGGCTATTCACCACATTCTCATACAGTCTGTCTAGTCAAGGTGTATGGCCTCAAATGGGAACAGCATTTCCTCTTAAAAGGATGTTCAAGTTTCCAGTTAAGAAATGGGTTTTTGCTAAAGATATGGTAAGAGTGAGCTGCCAGCTGAAAAATAATCACTTCTCCAGCTGCTTTGTCTTCTCTTCACACAGACAAAACAATAACTTAGGCATTATTATGGAACAGCACCAGTTGTAGCTCATCTGTTGATGTTGCAAGACATGTCAGTGGTCTTTTGTCATGATTGAGGGGTTGTGGGCATTACATATTTTGGCTCTGTTAAGAACTGGACTAATCATCCTTGTAAACAGTGGTGTCGCTTATTGCACAAATTTGTTTTTGGTGGCTAAGGAAAACCTCTGTGGGCCCTTAAAAATAATGCCTTGAAACCTATTGGTGACCAGCTGTTTTCATAAAGAGTGCTCATCTTGTAATATGTGTTAAGAATCCTTTTTTTCCCCCATTGAAAATAGTATTTAAGGGAGATATTTGTTTTGGTTTTTTCTCTTGAAGAAGCTAAAAATGATATGAAGCATCTGTGTCTCATGTTTGCATCTCTTTGGTTGGAACAAACATCTCAAAAAAAAAAAAAAGTATTAGCTACTTCTGCAGTGAAGAAGCTCTCTAATTAGTCTTAAGCCATCTGGTCATTGCACTTTTGAAGTGCTCCTTGAGATTCCTTTCTGAGCACAGTTTTTGTGTTCTCTTTAGATTGACATGTGTGATGGGCCAACAGCAGTATTCCATTAGAAGAGAAGTGAAGAACAGGAGAGATACACAAGGTTTTTCTGGGAGAAGGATATGTTCTGTAATATTATTTTATTAGGTGGTACCATTTATCACTGGTGGCCAGTGATATTCTGGCCATCATACCATTTACTTGATGATTTACTGAGAATGTAGCAAAAAGATGGTTAAAAAAAACCACCAAACCCTCACCTCAAAAAACCAAACCAAAACAACAACATCAACAACAACAGCAAAATCACAACCCCAAAAGAACAACAAAGCAAAAAAGAAAACCTGAAATAGAGAGTGACTTGTATTAGGAATTGTGTTAAATAACTGGAGATGTAAAAAGCATGAGTGGGTTAATTAGAATATTTTACATATTGTGAAGATACTTATGGAATAATTAACAGAAGAGTTCAGTATGATCTACAGAAGTAGGTAAACCCTCAATTTCTTAGAAAGTTTTCTGTGGATTATTCTAGTATTTTTTTCTTTTTTTTTTGTTTTGGGTTTTTTGTTTGTTTTTTTTCCTTCATTTGTTTCATTTAATTTGGTTTTTTGTTTGGAGTTTTTATTTATTTGCTTTTTTCTTTATTTTGTTTGACTTTTTTTTTTCAGTTCCCAGTGAAGCTAAATAGTTCCAGACTTCATGTCTTTAAAATACAGTGTATACAGAAGATACGGGGTGCAATTTTACACTCCTTGGTGTACCTACAGCTATATTAGCTGTAGGTACACCAAGGAGTCACCCTGGGAATGATAGGGATCTTATGGTTTTTTCCCAGTGAAAATGCTTAATGAATGCATTTGATAGCAAGAAATAGAATCCTGTGAATAGAAAGAACTTATATTGTGCTCATTATTTTAATTGAGAATTAGCATTAAAATCAATTTGGTAGTAATTTGCCGTGAATGTGGAATGTGTTCTTTATGTAAGTGATTTCTGCTGGTTTATTCTTCTAAATTTTACTAGAAAAGGAAAGCATCTTTTTGTAAGAAATTTAAAAAATTTTCTAGTTACACTACTTCAGAAATCTGAAAAATCTTTTTAAAGGTAGATTGCAGTTACTTTCTACCTATGGTATTTTCACCACCTATAGGAGTTACTAAACTGAAATATCAAAGTTCAAGCATATTTAATCATATTTTCCTCTGCCCTCTTTAATTATTCCTTAATAAAGGAATAATTAATTGAAAAATATTTCAAGGCAGATTCTTCTTGATATTCTGCACTTTGATTTGAAAAGAACAGGTATTAAAATGTGAATTGATTAAAAGGACACAGTCTCAGTCATGTTTCAACCTTGTAATATATTTCTTTATAGAACAACAGTTCTGTTATGTGTGCATATTTTGCATAGCAGCAGGAAAACTACACAGACAATATGATCAAGTTCTGAGTGTGAATAAATACTCATTTTCTTATTTAACGCTCTTGACACCATACATCTAAGGATTTTCTGTCGCAAAAGCAACAAAAAAAAAGTCAACAAAAAAGTAAGTTATTAATAATGCCTACACCCTTCCATATCAGAAACGTACTGGTGCTTCTTAAATTTCCTTTATGGGTGTAAAATGGTCGTCTGATTGCACACTGGGGACCAGATGGTTTATATGAAATTTTGACCAATTTCAGTCCTCTAAAAATGGACTGGAACAGTGCACAATTCTAGTTTACAGAGAATGAAAGGAACAAAATGGCTCATGAACATTGCTATGAACTGCTCCGCAAAAATTTGTGTCACAAATTTGAAATTGCTAATTTCTTACAATATCTTTACAGATGAGGACAGCGATCTCTAATTACCCATGGAATAACCATAAAATAAATTAACAATGAGACACTTTATTTTCCCTAAGTTCATTTAATTAATGAAACTAGCAAGACAACAAGAAGTAAATCCATTAACTTCTAAATGGAGTTATATCTTAGTCAACCTGAGGTTTGAGCAGTAATATTGTCAGAGGTGTCTGTTCTTCTGTTTTCATTGAGCAGTAATTTCATAATAGGACCAGGGAAAGTGTTAGCTGTGAAGCTGCTTTGTTGTACAGTGTTGGGTTTATGTAACTTGGATCAAGCATTTGTATTAAAGTATTTTAGTATAGTTAAATATCATCTCTTGATATGTTATTAATTTTAGTTCCTGAAAATTCTAAACTAAAATTCAGCTGCAGACTTGCAATCCTTTCCCTCAAAAAAAAAATCTGCTAAAAATTTTCATTTTATACCAGGAGAAATCTTGAAGAGACTGAATTGAAAAGGTGTTTCAGAAAGAGCATGATTCTAGAAGCTAAAATTTTATGTCACTTCATGCTGTAAAATTATCTGTTTTCAAGATAATATTAAACACATGAGAGGAAAAGAGAAATTAGGTATTCATCATGTTGCATCATTATTAATATCTGTATTTTTGCTAGAAAGATGAGAGATTACTTGCCAGTCTTTTAAATTATTTTTTAAAAATTTATTTTCCTAAAGGGGATTTACTTTTGTAATGATACATCAGCTATATTACCTTCACTTTTTTCACAACAGATATATTTGCAAGAGAATAATCACATTTCAGTATCTGGGTATAATTTTGCGTACTGCATTTTTAAGCTCACATTTTAGATGCTGCTTTTTGATCAGATCTTGTGCTTGCTGCATACTGATTTAATTGCAGTGTTTAAAATGAAGGTTGTCATTTCAGTATTGATTTAACTTTTGTTCCCACTTCTTCCATTGCATCCTGAGTTGTGGATGGCTGAACACTGCAGGCTCTAAGGTCAAAAGGACATGCTCGAGGTCAACCTGTGCTATTATTCAGAAGTGGAAAACCAATAGAAACATTGCAAAATGAGAGCTCTGCTCCTTTGGTTTTGCTGCAGCATGAAGAGGGGAACCTGCCTGTTTTACCAAGTGGGAAACATACTTTATCTGCTCTCCTTGGCTTGTGACCACAAACATTGATTTCTTTGAAGGGAAGAGACCTTTTGTGAATAGTAATTCTAGCAGTACCTTTCCAGAGGCAGGAAAAAGACACCTCAGATGTTCCTTTGAATTGATATACAAATCATCTTTATTGAAAGTAACAACCAAAATTTAATATACCCGCACAGGCTTTTTTGATCATTCTAGATGATCCCTATTAGGCTGAATGTACCATTAACCTATGGTACTAGGGCAGTTATATTAAAGTTTGGTTGTTAGAGGTCTCAGAGGACTGTAAAGATTCCTTTCTAAGAAGTCTTTCTTTCCTCTTGGCCCTCATGATTTCTTTTTAATTCTGTCTTGGTGTGAAGGAAGTTCATGCAAATGGCAAACTCTCACTCCTATCAGGAGTTTGCATTATTTATGCTTGATAAGAGCAAGCATAGGATTTTATATTCAGTGAAATCCAACTGCTCCTGCTTACATTTAAAATAAGTCATTACAGTAATGGGTAGTTACTAATGTGAAGGAAAAGAGGATCTAATTTGTATGGGTGATGTGTTTATTTATTTGTCAATATTTAAATTTTAAACTCTGCAGGATTACAACTGGTTGTCCATAAAGCAGAGAAGAAAATCTATCTTCCTGTAGTTCTTGAAGTTTTGGGTATGTGGGTAAAATCTCTTTATAGTTGAGTGAGCCAGTTTGATAATAAATCATTCAGCACTTCAATACTTTTCCTCTGTTCTTAGGAGAGTAAGAACTGAGTGCACTGAAGAATAAATTCTCTTGTTTGTGTGAGAGACAGAATGCCTTTTAGGAATGGAAAGGAAGGACCTTCAGTATTCAGTTCCATGAAAAGAATTTGGAAGGCAGAAAATGGCAGTTTCCATATATAATTAGTGGTAAAATTTGGCATGATTACTAATGTAGGCAAGCACATGATTTAACACTTTGTAGAACTAAAGGCACTTGATCATCTTATAGAATTGATCCAGAAGAAAGTTCATCCAAACAAAACCCACTGGATCTGTTTTTGTTTTCCACATACTATATATTTCACTGAAAGTTCTCATTTATGTCTGAGAAGAGGTTATTTGTAGTGTTTTGGAAAATATTTTTTATCTATAATAATACTCATTTGTGTGTTATATAGAATATCTAGTTTATTTTATTATTAATCTTTTAAATACATCAGATATAGGAAAAAAATTACAGGTCTTGTTTTGGTTCCACGGTTTTATTCAGATCACAGTGTGAAAGAATTGTGACAAACATTTTTACTGTTTGGTGGATGAATGGTAGCTGGAAGGAATGTAATAGGGTTTTATTCTTTTCCCCCCTTAGAATACCAGAGCAAGAATTCTCTTTATAAGAGACTGCATTGCGAACCATAAGGGAAAGTAAATTTTCTTTTTATGCTGTTTGTGAGTACCACAGAAAACTGGTGGAACTAACAGTTTAGAATTATAAAAATGAGGAGGAATGCACAGGAGACAAATGAGGAGTGAGTTGAGCAATGACTCGGGACTTAAGCAATTGATTCCACACCCCTTGTGAGAATTGTGAGAATCCCTCAATGCTGGTGTGACAGATAACATGGAAGCAGATTCTCCACATCTCCCTTGGTGGGCGAGGCTCAAACTGCCTGCAAAACTCTCTGTTTTGAAATGAGTTTTGCTTTTTTTAGCCAGCACCAGATACAGAAGAATGCTGCACTGGGCCCTGCCTCTGGCCTGGTTCCGTGCTGGTGGGGTTTGCTGTGATGTAGAGGGTGGCTGTTATTTATTAAGTGGTGTCATCTTGTCATGGACATTGAAAGGAACGCAAGTCACAGGTCAGAACCAAGTGGGACTGGAGGGCCATGACGGCCAGCATTTCTTCAGTGTTTGTTCCCACGGAGGAATCCTCAGATCCTCATTCCCTGTGGTTCCTGTGGCTGTGGGAAGTGAGAAGGAGTGCAGAGGAGCTTGTTGCAGCCTGACACTTCCACGCTGTCACACAGAGCCTGAACCGCCTATGCAGGGGTCCTTTCAACTGTGCTTCAGGCTGACAGGCAATCTTTTGTCTGTGTGGTTGGTTTGTTTATTTAATATGCCAGAACAAAAGAATGCTGAGTGTCAGACTCTCATAATTCTGATTGTCATACCATGATGGTAAGGGGTGGGTGATGTGTATCGGGATGCCTTGGAAGGGACAAGGCAGCCAATAATCCTGAAACCTGTGCCTGGATCTCCCTTCAGAGCAAATTAGGACACCTCAGGCGGGACCACGGGAGAGAGAGAGCTTAAGTTCAGTAGAGGTGATCAGGAGAAAAAGTTTGTGGGCAAATGAAGGAGAGTTGCAAATGGACAGAATGGTCTTGCAACAAACAAACTTTTTTGTATTGCCATTGACTTTGTGAAAGAAGGGGAGAAAGCCACAAGACTTTGTAGAGGAACCTTTTGATGAGGTGTGGGAATGTCCTGACCTGCCCTCAGCTTTTTAGGTTTAATTTCTATTGGCCACTTTGGGTAGGGGAGGAGGGACTGGGGAGGGGAGGAGCAAAAACATTAAAAGTGGTTTTTTAATTATATTTTTAGGATGGAATAAAGCCCTTATGTTCAAAAGATCAAATATCTTCCCCCTGCTTTGAAATCATGTCAGATTCTTCAGCTGTATTCTTCCCTTTATTATTTTTTACTTTCTCAAAGTCCCATCTTTTCTTTTTGTGTACAACACGTAAGTCAGCTGAACACTTCAATTCTCTTTTCAGTGTGTGCGTCCTTCTTCTGGAACATTGCAAACTCCAAAGCTGTGGGAAACAAAAGTTTCTGGTGTCCTTCAAAGAGTATCTACCACATTTATTCTGGCTTATTTTGAGAAGCCGTTTGTTCTTAACAAGTGCATTTCTGTTGACAAATTATAATGCCTTTAAAATCACCTCTGACTGAACCATCTTTCTCCAAAAATGGGGAGTGTTCTGGAGCTCTCTCAGTGCTCCAGGTTGCAATGGATGAGATTTACTAAGGAAATATTCTTGGCCATGAGATTCCTTTATCTGTGTTGTCAGTGTCTCACAGCAGTTCCTGCAAAAGCCAATTCTCTTTCTTGGGCCATCATTTAGCAATAATGTTTCTTTTTCTTTTCCTTTGAAAGAAATAGTGAGTTACCATGGTCTTTCCTGGATTAGAGAATACTTGAAATTTTGTACCTGGTTTCAATTCCAATCTTGATGACATGTTTTGGAATGCTTTGTCACCAACTTCAACAGGAGCCAAATTAAAACCAATTTTTCTGTGAGCAGGTTCAATTAATAAATGAAAATTTACTTGAAAGAAAGAGTGTAATTTATTGGATGAAGGTGACAGATGTTATTCATGTAAAAAAAAAGTAAAAAATTTCTACCTTTTTAACAGAAGTCAAATCTTTTTCTTAATCATCCTTGGGCTTTCGTCAGTATTCAGCTCTTGTATCTCTTTAGAGCATGAAAGCCGTGTTTGTTGTTTCTATGTCTGAATCTTTATTCTTTTGTTTCTTTTTTCCTTCTTTCCTGGAAAAAATCTTCTACAGAACCAGGTTTCATGAACTGCCTCCTGAAATCTTTGTTTAAACAAAAACTACAATGCTGACCGTGTTTGTTTATAGTGTCTGCTGCTTTGGGAACAGGTGAACAGACGTCAGAACAAATGATCAGAAAAAATAATAGGTTTAGTTTTGGTATTACATGTGTGTTTGCCTCCAACAGAAATTGGAGGGGCCCTGGCAAAATGAAGTTATCTGGGCAGAGGAATCTATAACATGTCAAAAACAAAATAGTCTTAAGTCCTGTTGTTGTTTTAAATCTTTCTTTGCAGTGTTTGTAGTTTTTTTGAAAACTGAAAACTTTTCCTGTGGCATGGAAAAGCTTCAGAAGGAGGCAGAAGTCCTGCAGGAGAGCTTGACTCCAGCTTGACATATTTTGCTGAGAGGAAGGCTTGATTGGGAGACAGTTAAACCACTTCCACTGAGTAGGCTGAAAATGAATCAAACCCAGTTTTTTGTTATAGATACATTTTCTTTTTCCTGTTGCTTAGTCTTTATCTCAGATCATGACACTTTCAATTATCTTGATATTAATTAATTATTGCTAATTTTTGGTTTTGTTCATGAGTTTTAGAAAGATCAGGGTAGAAGATTTGAAGTAGGGCAACACAGAGAGATATTTCTGCTGCTGTGTGTGACATACACACATAGTTTGCTTACAGAACCCTCCCTCCAAGAATATTTACTTGGAACTTTTCATAGACAAGGAATGCCCCCAAAGAAACTTCAAAATTGAAAGGGTGATTTTTTTTTCTTCAGTATTAGTTAATCCTGCTGTGTGTCTTACCTTGAAGAGAATTCAAACCAGACAGATTTTTAAGTGCCTGCTGTACTAGGGTATAAGCATTCACTTGAAAAGTTACAAAAGTACAAGTCAGTGTTCATTTCAGCATTCCCCTCTCTGAAAGTTACATAAATGTGTGTGCTGCCCATCTCCATGCCCAGCTTGAGGTGATTATACTGTTTGTATCCAATCCACCAGTGGATTCATCCAATTCTGTTGCAAGTGGCAGAGTTTCTTTGCCTACAGGCAAAGGCTCTTCATCTTAATATGCATTTTTTCCCTACCTAATCTAACCACATAGAGCAGATGGACTTGGTATTATTATCTATAAGATGAAGAACATCTAACACGATGCTGCTTATTATCTTGTTTGTCAAACTTGCTGTGATTCATATTCCTTTTCTTGCATACAGAAGGAATACTGGATAAGAAAAATCACTTGAACTGAGGAAATTGCAGTGTAATTGAATTTTGAATGTTGATTTCTGAGTGTACAGAAAATGAAGTGAAATAATGTACTTGAGCAGCAAATTACAGGAGGTAGTGCAGTGTACAGTGCCTTTAAGAAGCAGGTGTTTGCTGGGGAGTTCTCTGTGTATACAAATGTGCTCGCGTTTTGAAGTTGGTTAGGAATAGTTACAGGGGAAGAGGAAACCTGACTGGCCTAATACAGGCTTTTTCTATTCAGTACAGGCTTGGAAAAAGGGGGGAAATATAATAATGTAGGGAAAAGCTGCGTTTTGTTTGCTCTTTAAAGTCTGAAGCAGGGGAGAACCAGAAGTACGATTTGAAGGAAATTGCAGTAGTGGTTATTGCAAGTACAGGGAGAGGAAGCCTTGCATAATTTTCAATCTGGAAGAAGGAACTGAACATTTAATTAAACAATGCCTTTGACTCAGTTAGTTTATACTCCAGTATACTTAGTACATATAGTTTTAGGTTATTTTTCAGGTGTACAGCTGTTTCCTCCTGCATCACATCTGGGAGGGAGATACACTGTGATTCCAGGAGCAGAGGGAATGGAAGAAGGTTTCTAGGCCTGAAAATTTTAAGCATCTCTAACTCAAACCTGCCAAGGTAGCACATCTCACAAAGGCCTAACAGGTAGTGTCACAGTGAGTACTGACCTTATCAAAGTCTACCCAAAATCTCTTGAACCCCTTTGATCATCCCATCCCCTCTGCCAGACTGCTGAAACCCCAAGAGTTTCTCTGCATGCAGAAATGGTATTTGACTAACTGGATCTGCTTTCATGGGGAAAATAAAATACAGTCCACCTGTAGTATGCATTGTGATAGCACTTATGTAACATAGGTTACTCACCTGTGGGCAAAGGAATATGTTGGACAAGGTTAAAACACCTTGAAACATATTTATTTATATAATAAAGCTAAAAATTAGCAGAAACAGTGCTTTGGTGAAATAACAGACTTATTGAACTATGTCATAACAGATATAACAGATGGTTGTTGTGATTTTTTTTTCCTTGATCTACCTCATTTAGATAGAAGGCTGGATCTGCTTAAAAGGACACATTGTTTTAAACAAGGTTTTGTTCTGGTTTTTGGCTCTTGTTTCAGGGGGGAATTATATCCTCTAATGACACTTGTTTAAGCCAAAATAAGTCAAGCAGTTGTTGGAGTTTAGTCATTTCACACATGTTCTGCTAGAATTCTGTTGAATTATCTCAAATTTCATTTAAACAATAGTATATCAACACAAATAAAGTGCAGATCAAACAGAAGAAAATTATGCATAATGAAGTGAAGAAATTGGAAGGATCTGACCTTGGTGAGGAAGAGCCTGCCAGTTTCAGTGGGAGTTATCATGTGTCACATAATCATAGGCAGGATTGCAATTGTGCACAGAGGACACAGGCTTTGGAACTTATTTTCAGAACTGTTTAGGTGCTTGCCTAAGAGTCTTTCAAAAGTATTTTTTCAAGATTGTACTGGGCACTCGGGCAACTCTGAAAGCTTCTCAGGACTGAATTAATGGTTACAGAGTAAATATCAGGAAAACAGTGTTGCTTAAATTGAGGTACCTGGTGTGTGAGAGCTTGACCCAGAAGCTGAGACTGGGAAGTAGCATCTCAGCCGTATGAGCTGGCATTTTCTTACTCAATGCTAGGAACAGAAGGCAGAGATTTTATACTGTTGCGGCTGTGGACTTAACAGTTTTAAGGGACAGCTGCTGCTAGACAAAGAAATGTTTGCCCCTTAGCAATTCTTCACACAGAAGAATTGCTTCAAAAGGAAGGTTTGGCTGTCAGAGTTGTTTAGGTGGTGACACTGAGCTGAAAGTTCCGTGATTCAGGTCAGTGTGTTACCTCATTTGGAATTCAGTTCTCCAGAGGGATTACGGTATCTAAATATTTTACTTGTGTGTAGTATTTGCAGGCTCTGCTGATTCTTACAAGTTTCTATGGAAAGGTTTGGACATGTGATCAAACTGGTAAGTGTTCAGTCTGGTAGCTGTCCATATGCATGAATAGCAAATATTTAGTAATTCAGTTTATTTTAGAGTGCACTAAGAGGATTTAGTTGCATTACCTTTTATTTGCTGCTGGCTAAGAGCCTTCACTGGTTGTGGTGGTGGTTGTTCAGCTTTCGTATCTTGAAGGGCTCTGATTTCTCTGGGAGGTTCAACTCTCCCAACGCTTCAGTCTGATTCTTAGAGTAGATTTCACTTTGGTGTTTTTTTCAATCCAAAATCTTGAATTTCTTTCTTGCTTTAATTTGAAATAAACTTTCTGTTGTCATGGTTGCAGAGAGGAGCTCAAAAGCATGGACCCTGCTGACTCCTAAAACCCGTAAGCCTGCATATTTCTATGAAGAAGCTTGGAACTAAAGCAAGTGCTATGATTTTTTTTCCCCTTGAAGGTGAAGTCATCATTTCTCAATGGCCAGGATTGCTTCTGTTGAACTGCAGGGACAGGAGGGAATCAGATGAGTAGGATATATAGTCAATGTATAGTGAATTATATTACATGAGGGCTTGGTCATAATTATGTGGCTCATTCTTTACAGGTTCTTTTAGTGTGATCTGTTTTTGAAAACCTCCCAGGAGCTCAGCTGCAGTCCTTTGTTACTCTCGCAGCAGAAAGCCTCCCCTGACATCTCGTCAGGGTCACGTTTGTTTTCAGTTAATCTACTTTCACGTTTTCCTGACTTCAGTGGGTCTGTGCACAGAGTACATTTGATCCTTAACCTTTTTCCACATGCTTTTTTATAGAACATTAAGAGGCTTGATGCTAGGAGATGCTGGAAGCTTTGACTTTGAGTGGAGGCAGACACCATGGCAATTGTCTGACAGCCAGGGTGGAGGAGGTTACCTGAATATAGAGGTTACCTGAATATATTAAATTGAGTGCCAGCCTCTTCCACCACCATCTCTCCTACTCATGTACCTAAGGAAGATATCAGGATTTGGATTTGTTTTACCTTAGCTCCTTCTCTCACACTCAGTGTTTCTGAGTACCCCCAGGAATCTTTGTTCCTGCAGTATGTCCTCACTGTTTTGCAGTTTCCTCTTGCATTTCTTGAATAGTTCTTCTGGTTCTGTTGTTTCCTTGCTGGCCAAAGACTTGAGATGGCATGTGAATGAGCAGAGTGCAGTTCTTTTTCTACCAGACTTGGGACAATCTGGGCTTCATATCTCTGCACTTAAAAAAAGTGGGAATGGGGAAATGTTTTTTTTGTTTGCTTGTTTGGCTGTTTCACTATTTTAACTTTATGTTTTGGGAGTCAGGGATTAGTAATTGTATCTTTTACAATCCATGCCACAGGGAACTACAGTATTTTAGCATTCCTTTTTGTGTCTCATCTCTAAATCATGATGACAGTAATAAAGCAGGAGGGGCAAGTGGCATGAGGGGAAATAAGCACTGCAGTATGAAATATATATTTTAATTAAAATTTATCTTATCAGATATAGGTCCTTCTACCACATACAAGTTCTCATACAGTTCTTTTTTAGAAGATTTGAGAGGACCCTGAACACTGGAAATGTGATGAAGCAAATATCTGGGATTTTATTTAAATTAAAACAAAAAGAGTTGACTTAAAACAAACCTACAAAACAGAAGCAGAGAAAAAAAAAAAAAAAAAAAAAAGCAAACAAACCTCACCCACCAGCTCTGCCAATTTCCTGGCCCCTCTCCCCTTAAAAAATGCCTATAGCTGTGGACAGATTTGTCTCTCCAGAATTAATTTGGAAATTTAAGTTTTCCGGCTTATGCATCCAATATTTATAATTTCCACTACACTGTTGAATCCAGTGTCCCTTCCCATTTTAAAATGCTTATGCATTTACTTCCCAGAGGTAAACCCCATGATTTTAGAAAGATTTTAGAAAACTCATGGTTTTTAGAAGATCCCTCTGCTTCCAGACATCTAGCAACAGGACCGGAGGACACAGCTCAAGCTGTCCCAGGCTTGGACATCAGGCAGAACTTCTTCATGGAAACATTGTTCAAGCATTGGAATGGGCTGTCCAGGGATGTAGTGGAGTCACAATCCCTGCAGGTGTTCAGGAAATGACTGGACAGGGCACTAAGTGGTACCATCTAGATTGGTCAGAGTTTGGACTTGATAATGTTGGAGATGTTTTCCAACCCAAAAGATTCTGTGATTTCAGGAAGTCCCTTCAAGTGAACTCACTGATATTTGCATTCTGGTCTCAGGCTTTGAAGAAGCTATTTATAATGGCTTCCTATTAGATTGGTTCTGACCTTTCATGTTTGAGGAGTGCTCGGGGCCTTCGTGGTCATGCTGTCATTCTGACAGTGGAGCATTTATCTGAAACTGTAAGTGATGTTAACCACCTTTCTTGCCAACTGCTATGCAGGCAGAAAAATCACAGAAACAGAAAAAGTACATTGAATCAATATTTCCCACTGTTGCTGGGTTCAGTTTTACTGAGGGTCTGTAGAGCTTTACTGTAGCAGTTGATGTTTGTCTCCAGTTGGGCAGCTGGCTTGCTGAGATTCATGGTGTCAGGAGCAGCCTGTTTTGAGTTACACACCTGATGCTCTTTCTGGGCTGTGGGAGTGGGATAGCAGCATGGGTATTACAGTTGAATTTTTAACTCTGGCACCTTTTTTAAGATCCAGGAATCCTGAGCACAGTAGAAATAGGAATGACACAGCAGAGGGACACAGAGTCCCTTCCCATTCAGGCTTCTTCCAGCCTAGAATTGTTGGTATTTGTAAGTCTGGCTATGGAGACAGGTGGGATAGAGATAGGCTTAGCAGACCTTTGTAAAACTCTTATTGCTCAACAGAATTAGGAAGAAAACATGTTTTTGATTAAGAGAGTGCTTCTTGAAGTCTATCCTGATTACAGCTGCATGTTCCTCCTCTCCTGACTTGTCCCAGCCCTATGTTAGGTAGCCTGAGGTCTCCTTTAATTTACTCCAGTTGGCAGTGGTCCCTGAGGAGCTGTATGCCACCTGGCCATGGCTAGAACAGGGCTGGTCCCAGCCACTCCCTTTCCCCACCTGCCAAGGTGCTGTGGGCAGGAGGGTGTGGGAGCTGGATCTCTTGGATCAAAGCCCAGCAGGTTCCCTCCAAGTGAGGAGCCCCCTGTGGGGAATGGCTGAGACTTTCCTGTTTAGGCTGTGTGGTGTGCAGAGAAGGAATGAATCTGCTATCTTCCTTCAAATACCCTCCCATGCCCAGAGTGAGAAGTTTGAATGCAGCAATGCAATGCCCTGTAATTTGAAAGGCAGGCACAAGGACTTCTGGCTGAAGTCAGTGGTTTTTATCGAGGAACTTCTCTAAAGAGCCCTCTCAGAACAACTCTGCAGTTTGTTAGTCAGAGATACTAATGTCTCTGCATCTTTTGCAAAAATGTTACTTGGACCAGCAAAATAGGAATATTTCAAAGGAAATTTAGTTGCCCTAATTAATTTACAAAAGATAAATTTTTTTTTCATCTTGCTGGAAAGTTTTATCATCCTGTTTCACTTAATAGAGTGTATATGAACAGTAAGTGCAGAAATAATTACAGAATACAGTGTAACATAATAAATTGAGGTCATAATTCATTCAAGTCATATTTTTTTTCTTTTCCCACTCCTCTGCATCAGAAATACTTTAACAATTGCTTTTAAATCTACACTTCTTGTGTCACTCCCTTAATATATGCCATGTTTTTGGTCTTGTTGTTTAAAATGTTTGTGCTGGAGTGTAGGAATTGATTCCTTGTGCACCTGTACCATATCTTTAATTAAAAAAAAAAAGCACATCCATGGATTATATGCTATCATCAATAAAATTTTAGTGTTACTTGCTTTCTTCATGCATTTATTTAGCTTTGTGATTTATAGTCAGGCTCAGAATTGACTTTTAATCTCCCTTTATGGCAGATTTAATGCAACCACACATACATTAGGAATTGGGAAGTCATTGCAAGAGTTTACAAATCAAAAGTGCTCCAATACATTGTACCTGTGCTAGGAGCACTGTTTTCTAGTACATGGGGAATTAGTCTCTACAGCCTTTTGAGTACGCTTATCATCCATCATAGAAGATACATCCTGATATGTGGAATATTGTTTTGACATAACATTGTCAGATAGCAGAAAAAAAATAATTTTTTTCCCATATTAACCTTTAACTTCACCTTCTTGTTATCAGCAAGAACAAGTTTCACTTGAAAGTTCAGCAGACTAATTAGTTACAAAAAAAATAAATTCATTATCTCTCTGGTTTATAGAACCTGAGTGGGTTTGAGATTATAGTGAGCAAGATTAAATTGCGTAGCTGGAAATCTAAAACCTTGAGTAAATATTGGCTATAAAAATGAATTTTCAGGATTTTTAAGCATCTGGATAGGTTCTGTGCATAGGTTTACCTGCATAGTTTTGTAACTATTTGATTTTACTGAGTAGTTACTGAAAAGATTAGCCTTAAATAGAATTAAAAAAAAAAAAGAAAACAAATACACAGTGTAAAAATACCTTTCAAAAATTATATCCTTTATACAAAAGAGTATACAGTACATAAAAAATATAAATATCATTTATGCTGGGATCTGTCTGTCTATATCTCTACCTAAAAAAGTAATTGAAAGACCAGAGCCTTTTTCCAGGAGATTGGTGGCTGAAAAGTGCAAGTGTGCTGAAGAACTTCTGAGCTGCCACTTCTAAAAGGCTGCAAGAGGGCTTTGAACCTCTTGTGAAGGAGCAGAAGGTGCTCAGAATTTTTGTGAGTTGGTTGCAATGGGAAGAAATTTAAAGATATGTTGTCCATGTGATGTACACTATCAGTCACTTTTGCTGACTGAGATGATGTAAATTTAAGGAATTGTAATTGGATCTTTATACAGACAGCTTAGTTAAATCTCACATTTTCCACAGACTTCAAAAGACTTAAGGTCAACTTTCATCACTTCCTCCTCTGTTGAAAAAGACCTTGGTAAGGGCCTGGAGAAAATGTGTGTGTGTGTGTAATTTTGTCAAGGTATTAAGACAATTTAAAAAACAGTATAAATGTTCTAGTAGAACAGAAATTGGTGGTAAAAGTTTCAAAACATTGGTGTTCAGTGGATTCTTTCATTTTAGAGGAGATTTTGCACACACACATCCCATAATGTTTGCTTCATGCCTCAATAATTTTTGTCAAGGAAACTAATTTAACATGTAAGCACAGTATTAACATAGCCCCCACAATTTATTATACTATCTGGTCATGTGAACACACATTTTTAGCCTACATTTAAAAATCCTAAATGTAGAGTATTTTTTCAGATTTCTGAGTATATTTTCCTGAAAACATAAGGGCAGGATTTTCATGTATGTTTCCTGGTGGCCTGTTTCCTATTTTACATGGCTTCGTAGATTTCCATTGGCTCTGCATTAAACTTATGGAGTTTGAAAATGTTCCAGGAAGTTTTGCCTGAATGAGCACTGAACAGACTGCCCAGAGTGGATTCTCCCTCACTGGGGATATTCCAGAACCTAGGCACAGTCCTGGGATGACCCTGCTTGAGCGGGGCAGCTCGACCAGATGACCCCATTGTAGCTCCTCCCAACCTCACTCTTCTGTGATTCTGTGATTCCAGCTGTGCATTGCTAATGTTGATCTGCATGTCCTGGGGTATCTGCCTGTGGTATGGGACAGAAAATGTATCAGGGAAATCAGGAACTCAGGAGACAGAGTTGATTGTCCCAGTGACACAACATCAGGGAGTGGCAAATCTCCTATGAGCAAAGAGCTTGTTCTATTTTGTTTTCCTGAAGGATGTTTGCAGTGCATTGTCTGAGTAGGGCAGGTGTGGTTTTGTGCTTTGTTTGTGTACGATGCTGTGTTCTGAGCTGAAGTGAGGCCAGACTAGGAATCCTTTGGATACGACCTGTGTATTCCCAAAGTTTCCACTAGTACAGTGTTTAAAAGTGGGTTTATAGCTGTTGTCTGGACTTTTAAGTAGTTTGTGGCCTTGTGAAGAAAATAGCAGAATTACAGTTCTGGCTCATGACAGGTTTTGTGGAGCATCACCGTGGAAATAATCTATCTTGACACGACTGTGGGGTGCCAGTCATGGTTTCATAAAGCCAGGTAGGCTTCTCACAATGCCACAAACTAACACAGAATTAGTCAATTTTTAGAAGTGAATAAACAACAAATCTCAACAGCATGTCTGGGTCTGTTTCAAAGAATTTTGGAGATTATATGTGGTTACCAGCATGTTAGTAATTTTCTGGCAGAGCAATTAAATATTTTCCTTTATCCCTACTTGGGCCAGCTGGGACTGCTGAAAAGCCTCTGTTTCTAGATCACTTCTCACAAACTACTCTGCCCTGTATTCAGTTTGTGAAATACTAGGACATTCTATTCTTTCACCTGTGTAACAGCAGAAAGCCTTGGAGTGGGCAGGGACTGCAGAAGGCATAGGATTTTTTGCCTTATAGGTGATAAATAGTATGATGGGGATATAAAGCAAATCTAGATTGTGCTCTGTATGCCTCACCTGCTCACCTGCCTGGAAGCGTTCCGTAATTAGCCTTACACGCAGTACCCAAGGGGAGGTAAAAACCATGTTTTAAAACCTAATATGGATAAACCTGCACAATAGATTGATGCCTGACAGGCAATTCTCTGAGCTTTTCAGCAGCACACTTTGATTGCCTTTTGGTTCCTATTTCATCCTTGCTCTCTTTTTACCTTTTCCGTTTTATTTTGCTTTATGAGGTGTGTTGAGTGGTTTTTTTTTGTTTTTTTTTTTTTTTTTTTTTTTTTTTTTTTTTTTTTTTTTTTTTTTTTGTTTTTTTTTTTTTGTTTTTTTTTTTTTTTTTTGTCCTCTCTGTGGTCACTTGTACAGGCTTGTTAGGCAGGCTCTTTCTCACCTCTTCGTGCATGCTCAGGTGGTGGTTCTGCAGAACCAGCAGCTCACAACAGGAGTCTCACAAGAGGGTGAGAGTGGGTGGATGGCACACGGGGGACATGCAAAGCTCGTGAGCTGCTCCCTGAAGGTAAATGTTTGTGCTGCCCTCCCTGTTAGGCAGGAGAAGATGCTTGTTTCTTTCACAGAGCGCACAGTGTTTGGAGTGAGAGAAAGAGAGGAGCCGTGCTCTCTCTCCTTATAACTGTTTCTGCTCTTTTCCTCTGCCTCCATTTAATGCATTTTTGGCTGTCTCCTTCCTGGCTGGATCTCCCGGGACATCCTTCCAGTTCTATCCCTCCAGTTTCTCTTTTGCAGCAAAAAAAAAAGGGCTTACTTTAATAAAACAGACTGTAGGGTTGAATTGTTTTTCTCTTTGTTGCTCGACTGTGTTGAAAGCAGACATTTACTGCCATGTCTTATGTTGCTTATCAGTACAACAGGAAGCCTAATGCACAGCTGCTTTTAGTACAGCTTAGGGATGTTTTGGTCTCAGGCACATGGCTTTGAAGCAAGAACTCATTTTCTCTCTCACTCAGAGAGATCCAGAAGAAGGGTATTCTTCATCTGAGTCCTTTCAAAATTTGAAAGCAAATTTAGAGCTGATGGCTGTTGACAAAACCACCCCCAATAATGAATTGAAATAGTATTTGTACTGTTGGTTTCATCCAGTTTTAAACAAAACCCATCCTCTTTCTGGGAGTTCTTCCTTCTCTTCACTTTTTCTTGAAAGGAAGAAGTGAAATGCAGTTTTTAAGTACCAATTATCTATTTTTGGTATAGATCACATCAGTTGTGCAAAGTTAAGTTGCATGTGTGGCTTGCATATGGAAGTCAAAGTGTGACAATGTGGATCTCAGAGTGCTTTGTGTCTGACTTACAGAAATTACTGTGAACAAGGAATTTTTTGTTTCAGGTAGGACACAGGTAAATAAAAGTGAGTGGAATACAGACACTAAAACCTGTCGCTCAGGATAAAGGATGAGAATATCAGCTCAGAAATTGTGCCTGTTTATTTCATCTAAGTAATTCAGTAATTCTTTTCCTTCTTTAAAAAGCAGCATCCATAAGAAGAAAAGGCAGTGCCTTTTATGGCAGATTGTGCCAATTGAAGTAAAACCCACCCATCATCTGTGAAGGAAAAGGATTTTGTTTCTGCTTTAAGTGCTAATTTCAATGCAGCTTCAAATTTGGAGCAATCATTATGTAAAACTGCCCATACATTAGCTCATTTTTACTGCATTATACAGTTTCATAAACCTGCAGAGACAGATATGACAGAGCAGCCCGTCTGGCAAAAGCACAGCAAGAAAACTAAGTGCTTAAAAATTGGCATTCATCTTCTTTTAGACAAAATACATTAGAATATTCCTTTATACCTGAAATTAAATTATTGCTTTCTTGAGCTGCTGTCATGTTTGTGCTATTATTTTGCCCTTCACTTGAATCCCAGAGCTTTGGGATTGTTATTGACATAGTGATTGCAGTTGAATATAGAGGTAATTTTTCCAGCCCTTTCACGTGGTACTTGCTTGTTTGAGAGCACTATTTGTCCATCAGTGTTTGAATCCAGTACTGCTCTCTTGCTGTAAACAAAAAGACTAATGAAGGGATGTACCTTCTTGGACATAGGGAATGGTATTTGGTATTGAAGTGGCAGAGGGGAAAAAATTCCCTATTTACTGAGTCCTTTGTCTGATATTATGCAATATACCTGAAAGATAACGCCTAACAGGTGTTTTATGTTTTGTGTAAAATACAGCTTAAGCTTTCTCATGAGAGAACCATGGAGGTCTCTGTAGGTTTTGCTGCTGCCTGATACAGTGAGAAAATCTGAGTGCCACCAGAGGCAGTACTTTAATTTATGGGGAGTTGAGTTTTACCAGCCAGTAATGTATTTTCACCTCTCTGGACAGAAAAAGAAAAACAAAAAGAAAAAGAAATTAACTCCTCTGCCACAGGAGTCTTTGGCTTCAGAATTGCACTGCCTTGAGCCATTCCCCTCCAACATGATAATTTGGATCCTTAGCATGCCCATTCGTAAGGAAGGATTATGGACAACTTCAGTGGCAGTGAGCCCTTCTGCTGGCAGTGCTCTGAACTGGAAACATGACCATGAGTCAAGTGTCCAGGCTTTGAAATACACATTTTTCTGACGTGTTTGGAGACAGCCACACACCCTCCACTGCAGCTGTGATTGGTCACTACAGCAGATGTTTAATTTTGGTGGTATCCTGTTAACAGTCCTCACCCAGAAATCATTCTGTCTTCCTTAGCTGGTGAAAATTTAGATATATGCAGTATTGCCTCTCCAGAAATTTGTGCTCAGTTTTTAAAAAGGCAGTGATGAGAATGTAAATTTTAAAATTAAGTGTTACTGTATCACCTGCTCAGTTGTTTGATGTGTTATTTTTGTTAGCGACGCTGTCAATTCTTTTTAATATTTACTGCAAATTTGTGTAGATATCTTTTATCCATTTCAGATTACTCTGCCTTTTGCTCTTAAAAGCCCTTTGTCAGAGGCCTTTCTTGTGTTGATACTGGGAGGCACAGACCAAATCACCTTTAATCTCTTTCTGATACACCAAATATTTCAACATTCTTTGACCTCTCCCAAATGTCAAGATTTCTAGAGTTTATCTGTTTGTTTTTAAAAAATCCCCATCTGAATGAGTTTTAATTCCTGAAGTACAGAACCAGAAGAGAGCTAGTTACATTTCTTCAATTATATTAAATTAAATTATATTATACATTTCTTCAATTATATTCAATTAAACAATATAATTATATTATATTCTTCAATTCAATTATATTGCCACCTTCCTACAGGGATACCTGGTACAGAAGTTCATGGGGTTGTATTCTCTCCCTGCCCTTGCTTAATAACTGCATCACTGTGATCTCAGGTTCACTTGCTTATTCCTGGTGATGCCCAAATTCCATTCAGAGCTGCAGCTTGTCAGGACAGAAACCTTACTTCATGAATTTGGTGTATTTTCTTGCTATAGACGATCTTGCCCTTTGCAATTGTTGGAAGGCATGTTTTCAGAGAGTCTTTGCAATTGTTGGAAGGCATGTTTTCACCTGAGCCTCTTGTTTTACCAAGAGGCTCAGGTGATTTTCTCCAACAACTGGCTTTTCTCATTACTTGTCACTTTAGTGACTTTTGGAATGTCTACAAATTGGAATGTCTGCAAATGTCTACAAATTTCCAGAGGGGGTCTTACATTGCAGGTCATAGAAAAACTGTTGCAAAACCCTCCTTTGAACTTGGAAGACAGTACTCTACTAAAAATTATCCTTTAAGGATGTGTAATTCCCAACATTAATTTAATTTAATTAATAATTAATTCATTCATTGGTATTTTTATGGTATAAATTTTAAACATTATTTAGGGTAGATTTACTTATAACTGCCAGACATCTCCAGTAAAGTGTTGCTGTTATAGCAGGCTCCAAAATTTGAGTGTGTGTGTGTGGGAAAAACAGACCCCTGCCATAATACACATTTATTTTACACAAAGAAAATTGTTGATTTTATTTTTTTTTTCCTGACTGTGGTTAATTATCTGGAGGAAGGCAATTTTACATGTGATATTTCTGGTGCTGGAGCTGAGATGTTTTGAAACCTATTAGCAGAGCTTTCCCCCCCTCCCACCCTCCAGAATAACATCATTATGGAACGCTATAATCAGGCTCTCTAAGGTTTATTCTGTAGTCTATTTACACAATCACATCATGTTTACATGGCAAGGCTTTTGTGGTGGGGTCTGCAGGGGTGGCCTCTGTGAGGGGAGCAGGGGAGAAGAGGAAAGGATGGAGCAGCAGCGAGGGGCTGTCATGGGTTGAGCACAACCCCTGCTCCCCATCCCTCTGCACTGCTTGGGGAGGGGATGCAGGACTCAGAAATGAAGTGAAATTGAGCCTGGCAAGAAGAAATGGAAAGCATTTTAAGTTTTGCTGCTGTTTCTCACCATCCTTCTTGTAATTGTCAGCAAATTAAATCACCTTTCCCCAAGCTGAGTCTGTTTTGCCTGTGACAGTAACTGATGAAGCAATTTCTCTGTCTGTATCTTGACCCATGAGCTTTTAATCTTGTTTTCTGCCTTTGTCCAGCTGAGGTGGGGAAGTGAGGGAGTGACTGGGTGGGCATCTGGAAGCCAGCCAAGTCTACTCACGCTAACAATAAAGATTTTGGACACAAAATGTTAGCAGCCTGGTTTCCTTCAATTAGAACAAGAATATATTGTCAAGAGTTATGATAATGCTGCTCATATTCATAAAGAAGGGTATTGGATAAATTGAAATACTAAGAAAATACTAAGTTATACATGTGCTTGGCAATAGTCATGGTGGACGATTGCTCTGCCACTCCTGTTGTAGCACAGAGCTGATACATTCAGTTTTATTCTACGCTTACTGAAGTTCAAAAATATTTAGCTGTATTTTAAAAGGTACTAGTTGCAAAAACTATTTATGCTTGTTTTAGTCATCCTTTGTTTTGTTTTGTGGCTTTTAATGCTTTTTCAAATACAATTCATTTTGGCTGTAGAATGAGTAGATTTTTGGCACTATTGATAATTGAATTGTTTTTGGGTTTTATAAGGCATTTTAGCCTTGGTGTAAAACACTACTCTTTCATGGTTTTTACTACTAGTGCATATTAATATTATTCTTCCCATAATGAAAATGGAAAAAAAAAAAGGAGGAAAGGAGAAAGAAGTGCCTTTATGAAGGGAAGATCTTTGTAATTGTTTCTCACTGCAAGCTCCAGTTTTGAAACAGTTTATGAGAAAGTAATGTTGGTCATGAATTTCTGATGGTTTATTTTGGTATGTGATCAACATGAAAGTTCCACAATTAAATTGCATATGTTGAGATATGTTCTGCTGCAAAAATTGTACTAATAATTTATAGTGAAAAAGACTACTTTTATTATTATTGTGTGGATAGAGAGGAGCAGGAGGAAAACATCTCCAGGTCTCTCCAAGGGGTTTAGGAAACATGCAGCTGTGAACTTGTTTCTTGCTGCACAGAACAGTATGTTTTATTTTTGTATTTTCTTTAATATCATGTATGTTGTGTCTCGGGTTGGAGATTCTCTGTTGAAGTGCCCTCCTTGTGTGGGTTAGCAGAAGGAGGTGTGGTATTGTGGCTTTGTTTTCATTCACTGTGGAGACTTACTTTTTGTTTAAACTACTGTTGTGCAGTGTGAAGGCCAGCAAATTAGGAATCAAACTGGCTTTTACATAATGTTTACTTATTTCTCTAAGAAACTGAAGGTTTTTAATTGAAAACACATTACTGGGTCCTGGAACCTCCAGTGATGTGGTGTTTGGTTTTTTGTTTTTTTAAATTTTGAATAAATAAAATGGCCTGGGATCAATTCACCTGTCCTTCTGGGTGGACAATGTGAGCAGTGGCTGAAGTTGAGCCAGATGTTGCATACTAATAGCGAGAATTTATTTTCCTCTGCTTGCAACAAACCTGTCAGCTCAGATGCCTCAGAACTTCCCATGCCAGAGGCTACTGACAGGCATAGGTCCATGGCCACGCGGTCTCAAGCTGGCAGCAGGTTTGCTCAAATTCCTCAACCTCAGGGTAGCTCTGTGGTGCTGGAGGATCTGGATGTGAGGACAGGGGGGACTGGTGTGTCTGGAGATGCCGCTGAGATGAGACCGTGCAGACTGGATTCCGAAGAATTTGGGAGGCCTGAATGAGACAGCAGCATTGTGTCACCACATGGATGGATAAGCCAACAATGTTAATGATCTTAGTTAATGGCAGTCTTCTGTATTCTTCCATTGGGTTGGTTTGAAGCACTTGGAAATAAGTTCTTGGGTTTAAAATGTGTTGCTCATGTGGAACCTGCCTGTGGAAAGTGGTGTAACTAACAGGTGGCCTTTGCATCCACAGCATAATTTCTTGATTGAGACCTGATTTGGTTCTCCTGTTTTATAGACAAATTGGACCAATGCCTAAGGCAACAGCTTTAAATCAAGATTTTTCTGGCATATCTGTGTGGGGTCCAATTATCACAATACTCCTTTCCAAAACAGAGCCTGGGGCCGCAGTACCACAGATTTGGACTGAAATTTTGAGTTAATTTATTTTCTTTCCAACAGCTTTATAAAGATAAGAAAATGAAGGACTAGTAGGATAAGTATCTTCTCTTAAAGCATTATTAGCACAAATGCCTTACATGCTAATTCATTGCACTTATTTTAAGCAGGGTACAGCTGTAATCTGAAGAAGCCATCAGTTATCTAGCTGCCTATAAAGTGGAGGTTATGAAATAGTATTTTGCCCTGGGAGACTATCTTAGTGTCTTGAGTTATGGAATTACCTAAGGTCAGAATGTTTTATTTCATTTTTCTGTATAAAACAGCAAAGGTGCTAGAAAAGTTCCCTGAAAAGTATTTAAGTATAAAGTTTTAAGGAGTATGCTGGCAGGAAAGCAACTTTTCTTTTAAATACTAAACTTACATAGTTCTGATGGTGCCTAGCCTATGGTGAGCTAGGACTTTGGTACTACTAAGAAAAGTTCTTGCTTCTTGCCTTTGAAACAACCAGCTTTTAAAGAATTTGTGCTTGAAAATTTCAATATTAATTAAATTATTTGTTTAATTTAATTAATAGTTCATTGGTATTTTCACAACTATTGTTTTGGAGATTACTTTTGAATTGTAAGATGCTGTATAGTCTGCCTGAGCTTTATAGGCAGGTAGCACTTGTTTCTCCTGTGCTGGAAGTAAAGGAAAAGGAAAAAGAAAAAAATTCAGATAAAGATGCTTGGAATTTGGTATTCAATGCTGCCTTTTTCTCAGACACTGTCTTTCTCGTTTCCATATATAAATGGAGAAGGAAGTTTAATCTTTAAGTGAAACAAATTGTAGCTGCAGATTTGGCTGTGAACTGCTTGAGTTGCGAAGCTCTAGTAAGAAAATTGTCTATGTCTTTTAATTATAAATTATGCATAAGAAATGTTTTCCTCTATCAACATAATGTTTCAAAAACATAGCAGATTTGACTCTGTGACATAGATGGCAGAATCTACATCCATAAGTTCAGTGCTAAGTTCTGGGATATCAGCTCTATGTAATGGCAAGGCTCTGTTTTAATTTTTGCCAGTCTGTAAGCAGTAGTTACTGGAGAGTGAAAGACTGATTTCCAGTTTCTCTTAGGACTGGGCTTCCTTCCTCATCCAGTTGGTAAATGTAAGCAAATTCAGTTTGCTATTGCCTTTCCCAGAGGAAAGTCAAAGCATTGTCCTCTTACAACAGAGGTGTTTATAGCTGGCCCTGTTTAAGCTGTCCAAATTTTTCTCTTTTTAACAGCCATAATTCATAGTAGTGCATAGAGCTAAGTTGGTTGAATAAAACCATGAAAGGCAAAAGTAAATGTTAGAATTGCAAAGTCAGTCTTCTTATGTTATAATTAATGCTAAGCTATCAGATCATGCTGTGCCTGAAATGGCTTTCAGTGGGTCACTGAGATGCTTGTGCCATTGTTTCAAAGTGGCCCTGTTAGCAGCGCAGTAATTTATTGAAAATAGTCTGCTTGAACTAAGAGTCCTCTGTTAATAATTACTGAAAAGAACTCATGACAAATGCTGCTGGCCTCAAGTTTCTAACTATTCTCTTTAGAAACTCCTCAGAGGCAGCATTTCTGGAAATTTTGCTATAGGTAAACAGAGCCCAGTTGTGTAATTGACTTTATGCATAACCTGTCTTCGGGCGTGTTTACTTTTACTGTTAGGCTGACTTGATGGTTAACACTAGAATATCTCACTGCAGTTAAGAGTTTAGTTAATATCTAAGAGATTTCTGTAACTTCTTTTAATTCCTGCTTTCCTTTTATATAAATATAAGCAGTATAAAAATGAAGATAAAGTATTTTGTGGGAATAGTCATTATGAGAGTGTCTACTATGAATTAATCATATGCTGTCACAATTACATAAAAATAGTTTTCAGTATATGTATTTATACCTTCAAAATATTTTTGAAGAGAGTAGCATTTTGATAAACAATACTCTATTTTCTTGGAACAGTAAGTGTACTATTTATAACCATTTCAATAAAAATACTGATAATGCTTGTTGACTAGATGTCTGTACAAGTTCTGTTAGGAGTTGGGAGTTTTACAGACTACCTCCCATTTACCCCGATTTTATAGTTGTATCAATTATATACATTTATTTTAATTATTTCTGCATGAGAAAGGTTTCTTACAACATCTTTGGAAGCAGAGGATATGTGCATCCTTACCCCAAACTACTATTTCCACTTGTTCCCATTGAAATCTAATTTCAGACAAATGCAGATAAAGTGATACAGAGCTAATTAGCTCTCTTCTGCGGGGTGTGTTAAGTTGTGTGATAGGATCATTAAAGCTGGAAGGACCCTCTGCAGGTCATGTAGTTTATTTTCTTTCCAAGTTAGAGCAGGAACTTTTCCAGGGGAGTTTTGAGTCTCTCTAATGGCATAAGAAGAAACTGCCATAGGCTGTGGCTGTGGGCAGCCTCTGTCTCCCTCTCTAGTGAGGGATTTCCTTTGCTGCATCTTGTGATCCTTTCATTTTCTTACTGTGCCTCTGTGATGAGAGTCTGGCTCTGTTGTTGCTTGCTGTAACTACAGCCTCCCTTGAGTTCTCAGCAATGTAGGTAGGTTCTCAGGGATACTTGGATGTCTATGTGCTGCACCCCACTAGCAACCTTTGCAGCTCTCTGCGCAACTTTATCCTGCTTTATCGTTGTGTGGGACTTGGATAAACTCACCTTTTTACAGAAAGGGGACTTAATCAATGTCATATAACTCAGGCAGCCAGGGGAGAGCGAGGAACCATGTCTGTCCATAAATAATATAAAAAAAGTTGTACTTCATCCCTGTTTAGATATGGTGACTGTAAATTAACAAGGCTTTTGATGTGTAACCTCTGGTCCTAATTAGCCCAGAACTTTCCCAGGGTGGTAGGACTGCGAATATACCAGATTAACTGCAACAGATCTTACCTGAAAGCAAGCAAAAATAGGTATTATAATGGCTATAAAATTACTAAGAAGGAAATATTTGCCCTCTTCATAGTCCTGGTGGCAGTGTATTCTGCCTGCTGTTTTATGAGCATCTGTTTCTCAAGTAAGCTGCTGAAATAATTGGACTCCAAAAACTGCCTTTTTCATAAAACAGAAATCTTAAACTTCCCAGTTCGCTTGTTAGGTCTTAAATTTGTGCTTATTTTGGTAAATGTTATGTATATAAGCCCTTCTGTGCAGTTTTTCTGAATAGTATCTTGCTTGTGCAGTGAATGCAGGATTAGGACACAATGAGTTGAGTGCTGTCAAAACAGCCATGTCACCAGCTGACTTGTCAAACAGTGAAATATTTGGAGCCTACTTTTGCCAGTTGGTTTTGACAGTGGAGTTGCACACCTTTTCTTCTTTGTGACAGATTTGAGAGCAAACATTTTATAGGGGAACATAGTAAGACCTACAATATTCTGCTGTTTGGTGAGCCAACAATGTCTTTGACTCTCAACAGCTGTGCACCTAACTTATTCAAACATTTTCTTTAGTTTTGTTGCCTGGAACAGTGCAGCCAGCTGGTTTGTAACAGTTTGAACACCAGGTGTTTACAGGTCTTGTGAACTGCCCTGTGAACCCATCTGAGGCCCTTCTGCTGGTATCAGCTGAAGATCCTGAAAAGTCTCGAGGCTCTGAGAGTTGTTGCACTCATAAAATTAATCAGATAGAGATTGAAATTTTTTTTTTGCCTTTGTCAAATGTGAAATGCATTTATGATCTCCAGGGAAAGAAGTTAAAACTGGGTTTCATGGCTAGGATTGTATTTTTTTCCCTTCTAATTTGAAAGAAGGAGCTGCACAAAAGTTCACTGATGTATATTTGAAGTGTAGGCTTTTTCAGTAGGATTTTGGCATGTAACCTGTCTTAGCCACTTGGATCTTGGTATTGTGTAATGATATTTATTAGATTTAGCAATAGAATGCTGAGGTTTGCTTGGGCATAACTCAGCTGTATTGATTTTAGTGTATTTATGCAAAAAAGCAAGGAAAAGTAGATACATACAAAAATAAGCATTTTAGTAACAGAGAGCATGCATGATCATGCTTGCAAATGTGGAGGTGAAAAATATAAAAATATTGATTCTTACTGGGGCAATAAGTACAAAGAAGACTTTCCTATCAGAACAGGAGGAATGCTAATAGTACTAAAAATACTTGTGAACAAAATGAAGTCAACACAAATTTGCAAACATCTCAATTCTTCAATACTAACATACTTTTTGCCTTTTACATTTAGTGCTAGATGTAGTCTAGTTTCTGTAAAAACAAGCAAAAGTTTGTTCTGGCTAGTTGCTAGGGCTTTGTTTGAACCAAGATTTAGACCTGTAATTATGGACTAAAGTAGAGTGATATAGAGGACATATATGAAGCCTTACCTCAGAACTACTGTAATGAGAAACAAACCTTCTCCTCTCCAAAAATTATTAGCCAGATAATTTGGCCTGAGTGGTAACTGTCCCCCTACCAAGATGGGAGCTCCAGCATTGTTTGGGTTATTGCAGCTCTGAAGGAGATAACCAATGTGTTTCCCTCATCTAGCAAAAAAGTAATGTTATTTCTGCTTCAAACAACTCTGAATTGAGCAGAATGTGTTTCTTGGCAGCCTCCATGGACCATTCTCAATCTAGCTGTGCAAGTGAGGGTGGTGGTTTTTCTTATTTCACTTGCTTCCAATTGCCTGCACTTGATTTTCATACTGTTCTGCTTCTGTGTCAAAATGTGAAATCCCCAAATCCATCGACTGCCTTTCTTGAGGAAACATCAGCAGCATATTTCAGACTATGATAATATTCAAAACCTGTGTTCAGCTTTGAGTCCCTCACAACAAGGAAGTCAGTGAGGTGCTGGAACATGTCCAGAGAAGAGAAACTTCTCTGGGAGCTGGGAAAGGGTCTGGAACACAAGTCTGATGAGAGGGGTTGTTTAGTCTGGAGAAAAGGAGGCTCAGGAAAGACCTTATTACTCTACAACCACAATCAGCTGGAAGGAGAGCACTGGTTGCTTTCCCCATGAGCAAGTGATAGAACAAGAAGAAATGGCCTCAAGTAGTGCTGGGGAGTTTTATATTGCATAATAGGGAAAATTTCTTTATGGAGGGGTTGTCAAACAAAGGAAAACAAAAGGCTGCCCCAGGAAGTGGTTAAGTCATCACCCTGGAAGTATCTAAAATATGTGGACATGTTGCACCTAGGGACATGGTTTAGTGTTATGGATTTGGCAGTGCTGGGTCAGTGGTTGGTGTCAGTGGTCTTAAAGGTCTTTTCCAACTTTGACTTTTCTGTGATTTTCTAATGGAGTCAGTGTCACCTTTCTTCTCAGTGTTCCCAGGAGAGGTTTGTGCTCTTGTGGCAGGGAGTGACAGCTAGGTAATAGCTGAGTTTATAGAAGCTGTCAGACAACTGTAAAGGAGTGAACAGCTGGAATGTAAAGAAGTGAGAACTACTTCGCTCTGGGTGGAAGTGAGGGCACATAGGACCAGGCAAACCTTCAGCATCCATCTTGAGTATTTTCTGTGTTTTCTTAGGTAGCCTGGATAATCTTTGATCATCCTTCTTTCAGTGAGGGTTTATTGCCTGTTCTGTGTTTGTACTTTTAGTTAAAATGTATATTAGAATACAGGGAAGATACTAGGGTAGTGCTGTCCACTCATCCATGAATGATCTCAGGCACTGACTTTGGTGGCATGTTGCATGGCAGCAGGTCCAGGCTGGGCCTTGGAAACGTCAAAGCCACTGGCATTACTCCTCCTTGATTAACTGGATGAATGCCATGTACATCACTGGCACAGTGTTCTGGTCCTCCCAGGCCCAATCTAGATGTAAGTTGTGTATTTTAACAGCATAAATCTGTCTGGGAGATGGCCAATTTGCAGGTAAAATCTCATACATTTTGCATATCTGGATATACCAAATGCCCTTTATCTGTGTGCTGTGGATGGGATAACTGATCACTACTCCACTACTCCTACAACCTGGGCGACTTGTTCATTTTCATACTGATTGGATACCTGCCTAAAATTCCTAGCAGGTTTCTGACTGAGATGTCAGCAAGCTATGGCAAGTCAAAATCCATTAGATTTGTGAAGTTTACCTGAGAGATCTGCACTGTCCTGGTTCATTTTCTTTGAAACCAGAGGAGTTGTATTCCCAGGAGCAGCTGTGTAGGCTGGCATCCACCCTCTTTTCAGCAGGGGGACGGGGATGTCAAGCACCTTCTCCATCTTGGTGAGAGCTGCTGGGTTTGTTACAGCTGGGAAGCTGGATGAGACTGTCCTTGAGAGCATTTCCTGAGTGGGTATTTCATTATAGATTCATATAATTGGGCAAATAAATGAAAACCTTGATCCTTAGTCATGGCTGAGAAATTGTAGTACAACCTGGTGGCTGAGGAGCAGGGCCTGGGAGAAATAGTGCTGGGATGAATCTTTAACACGGTGGATACTGGACCAACACCTGTTAGGTTTAGACTTCTATGGTGGAAAATATTTGCTGAAACCTACTTTGACTCACACAGAACCACACCTTTCAGTAGAAAGAGACAATCTTGCAGTTTTAGTGTCTGTCTTCCTTTTATTAGCTACCTGGGATGAAGTTTCAGATCTCACCTTGGCTGGGAAGCATCAGTATTTTGGGGGATGCCCTAAATCATAACACAACCTCCTCAGCTTATAAACAAACACGGCTATTTAAAAATCATTTTACAACATACATGTTGTAGCACGTACCTAGAAAGAGATACATATTCTAATATGGTTTTGGGTGTTGTGTCATGTAGCAGTCCTGATGTGGTTATCAGCAGTCCTGATGTCAGCAGAGAAGTTTTGTGAGCAGGAGTTCATATCACCAGGAAAAAAAAAAAGGATGCAAAAGTTAAAACCTTACATTTTACAAGGAAGAGTGGCTAGTCACAATTAATTCTGGAAAATAAGAGAGTCACTGATTTTTCAACAAAACTTTGAGAATTATTACTTTGATATATCTCATTTAGCAGCCCATTGACAAAGGGATGAGTATGGGCATAGTTGAGGACCATATGAAGTGGCAGACCTTAAAAATTTACAGAAATGGTGCCCTTACCTGAAATGACAGGGGAAGCCTAACGGCTATTACTTTATTAAGTTCTGCTGAATATGCTGCAGGTTTTACTCTGAGAAAACCACATTATTTTATCCTGAAGCAATCAGATCAAAACTGAAGGGTGTGAACCTCCTGTCTTTAAGCAAAAGGTTGGGGATTTTGGTTTTTGGTGGTTTTTTGTTTGTTTGTTTGTTGTTTTTTTTTCTTTCGGATTTCAGTGTGAATAGGATTTTGTCCGAATCATCCAGTAAGCTAAATTTACTGTAAACAAAAATAATGCTGCCAAAAGTCTTGTATTCAACACAGATCAGAGATGGGAAATTTTGCCTTATAGATTTGGAAATAATTAAGTACATTTTGAGCAAGTTAAAAATTAAAGTAATGATCTGTTTGAAATGAAATTATCTAGTCTGCAGAATATGTCATGACTTGCCTGCAGTGAAAGAATTGTGTTGGGCATATGCAGTATTTAAAAAAATTCCTTTAAAACATGATCGTTTAAGGTTCATGAAGTGTTCTGTGGCAGGGTAAAGCTGTAACAAAACTGGAGAGTCTCTGCTGGAGACTCCTGACAATGCACCAGTGGTTTGCCTGCAAGCTCGGGATTTGAACATGAGAGTTTTTACAATCAACCTTCAGTTTCATAGCTTATTTTGCTTTTCTTGCAGTCATTAGTTTTCTACTCTGATTATTGGGATGTATCTGGGACCTGTGAGCTGTTTGGACCCAAAGAAAGCACTGTGAGCACAGTTCCACTGTGTGCAAATTTTAGGCTAAAGACTTAAAATCTTATTTTTAACCTTAAATCTTATTTCTAATCTTAATCTAAAATTCTCTGCATTAAAAGTCAGTAATAAATTTCACATTTACATAAATCTGAATGTGTTATTTTCACATGACCAGTGAAAAATTTAAACAGATTTTTGTTGTATTCTGATAATAATCAACTCCTGTTTTTCCCCTAATGTGAAACATGTTTGTGATTTCATGTCTATAGTCAGCAAGCTGTTTTAAAAACTGTTTTCCTTCTTGCTTCAGATGTGTAAGTGGACCCATAGAGTTTAGCAGATAGGAAAGGGTGGTATGCCTGGGGCATTTAATTACCTAACCTGGTTAGTCTGATAATGGAGATGCTGCAAGGATACCTTTTTTCAGTGGAGTCACAATACTGAGACTATGAGCATTAAGGAGTTTACTGCTTACATCTCTGCAACTTTTGTTAATGCACAGACATAATAGTTGGTTTTGTACTAAAAGTAAAGAAAGGAGGATCTAGTTCTGCAAAATTACGTGTGCCATGTTTGTGTGTAGATCTTTATTCTATGCTTATCACTAATCTGCCTATCAGCTGGCAGTAAAGAAATTTATCCAGATTTGCACATATATGTAACCACTTTATATTCTTCATGGAGATGTATTGTAGAGATGCTAATTAAGGTGAGTGGTTTCTTTTTTTTTCTTTTTTCTTTTTCTTTTCTTTTTCTTTTTTCTTTTTTTCTTTTCTTTTTCTTTTTCTTTTTCTTTTCTTTTTCTTTTTCTTTCTGTTTTTCTTTTTCTTTCTTTTTCTGTTCTTTTCTTTTCTTTTTCATCTTGTGTGTCTTTTTCTTTTTTTCATTTATGGAATTCTTGGTAACTTACATAGGTAAGCTGCCACCATGTATAAAAATATAACTCTCATATTTGTAAGGTATCATACATATCATAATACTCCATGTATAAAATGCTCTGTTTCTTGAATGTTCCATATCAAAGAATAAAAATCTTCTGCAGGAATAGGTTTCAAGTCAAGGTATCGCAGTTAATTGGTTTGTAGCCTCATTTTAAATAATCTTTCCCCAACAACCTTGGTATGTAAAACATCTTTTAAAAATAAAGAGATTGTGGTCATTTTATTGATGACTATGTCAACATGCAAATTGTGTTCTCTGGTTTCTGTAGTTCCCATGTAATATAAAGGCACTTCCAAATATACTACCCATTTTATAGATCCAATGAAGACTAAGCAGTGAGAAAGTAGTGTCCTTGCTTGAATCAGTGGGCTTAACATCAAGTTGCTACTTGAGAGGTTTAATTGCTGAAAGGGAAAAAGAATGGAGGTCACAGGGAAAGAAAATCTTACTAAGATAGGACATAGTTTCCCTTGAAACCACACAGAATATTTTGTGCATTACGTTTTCATAGGGATATAGATGTGTTATCACTACCATTCCTTGACCAAAAGCTTGTTCAGAGTAATATTGACTTTTTAATGAAATCTCTGAGGAAATAGCCTTAAATTCTGTCTGAGAAGCTTGTGGGACTTTCCTGAAGAGAAGGTGCAAGGGAGAGGTTTGTTAGCCCTGCTGGAGTTGGTTGTTCTCTTTGTAGCTTTTCTGCTCATCAGTTTTCAAACTCTGCAATGAATTATTTCACAAAGTTTTGTTCAAATCAGTTTACCTATTTCCAAAAAAAGAAAACCAGGCAACTTTTGTCTGAGAAACTCTTGGAGCAAAGAGAGTACAATTGCTGTCAGCATGGTCACCATGCCAGAGATGTGTTGTTCTCAATTTTTTTTTTAAAGATATGCCTAAAATAAGCCCATTGAGGATGCTGGAATCTCTCTCTCAGGAGAGATTTCCTCAGACTTTCTCAGTGAAGTCTGGTTAGGATGCTATCTCACACTGGCCCTATCAGGTCCCGCTGTTCCTGATGCTTGAGTTTGGGCACTAAAACTGAGAACAATTTTCTTGCATTTGGAGCCGTCGGATGTGTCTCTGCATGACCTGTCCCACAAAATGAGAGTGTGGAGAAATTTCCTATCTTGATTCACGTGGGGACAAGGGCAAAGTCGGCAGGGGAGGATGAAGAAACAGATGGGTCGTGGGTCGGGGTAGTGGAGGGAGGATTCAGGGCAATCCGCAGGAGCCAGCGAGGAGGCCTGGCGGGGGGAAGCAGCAGTGTCTGTGACAAGGGGGTGTGAGCATGGAGGGTGCAGCTGGCGCTCTGTGGAATGAGGCAGCGTGTGGGAAACGGCAAGGAACTGGGAAGTGGTTCGGGAAAGCACACAAAACCCCCTGGGTTACACCACGGGTAGATCTAATTAAGGAGCACGGCACTGGCAGGCAGGGATGAGCAATGATGCCAGGGAGGAGACAGTGATAGTCCTGTGTGAGTTGCAGGGGGAGGGGAAACAACTGGTGGTGACACTGCCACATTCACACAAAAGAATGAATTAATGGTTGGCAGGTTCTGTCGATGCTTTAAATTTAAATTATGCGTGTTGCTGTTTTAACACCTGCGTTTTGTGTTTATTTATGTGCAGGGGTATCATTCTACAAAAAAAAAAAAAAAGAAAGAAAAAAAAAAGAAAAAAAAGAAAAAAAGATTGGCTTCGATTCTGTTTTATCTGAATATGCAGGGCTGGAACCTGCAGGGATTCGGGGACTGATTGACAGCTGAATGATGCGGGAATTGACTGACAGCTAAATGAGGCACTCTGGCTGTGAGTGTGGGTGTGAGGGGCCAGGGAGCACTAGCAGAGGGTGACAAGAGCTGGGAGCTGTGATGGATACTTCCTTTTCATCCCCCTCTGCTGCCGCTGCTCCGTGAGCGTCCTTCCTTTCCCATGCAGGAAGGCTTTTATGTTGGTTTTTTTTTTTTTCCGTCAAGCCTGTTAAAGTTGAATGCAGCCCAGCACCAGTAAAATGGTAATATGAGCCCATGCAGTGTGTGGCACTGGATAGCATCTCTTCAGGACAGCCAGAAATTCTAGAAGGGAAGGAGAGAATGCAGGTGTATAGAGTTCCCCATTAGCAGCCATTATGGCCTGATAATGGGTAACTTATTCTTGTCCTGGTGCAAACTTGTTGACTGTGGTGGTTTTGCTTTTTTTTTAGCTTTTCTTTTTTTTTTTTTTTTTTTTTTTTTTTTTTTTTTTTTTTTTTGGCCTGTGTGTGTGTGTGTGTGGCGTTTGTTAATGAGAATATCTGGAGAACTATTTTTAGAACAAAATACTTGCACTGTATCCACCATTGCTCTAATGGGAAATGTCTATTGAACAAAAAAATGAAGACTTTTTAAAAAATGTCAATCTTCAAATTTTTTTTTAATATGAAATTCCAAATGTTTATTTTGAGAAATTAAGAATTAAGTTTACAGTATAATGAATCAGTTTTCTGGGAAGCACCATGGCAATCAAATTATCAAAGATGTACAGAAATCATATGTACATTTTCCAGGATAATATATGTATTCCTTTGCCTTCTATCTGTCACCACTGCAGAAATAAATAACTTGGTGGTGTCAGCCCAAATGAGAATTTGAACTTCATCAAAAGGGAAAGAACACTTTTAAATATTAAAAATCATAAAGTGTTTGGGAAAAGCTTTTTGGGATGTGAGCGGCTCTGTGGTGGGGCAGGACTCCCTTGGGTTTGTGGTGGAAGAGGAAAGTTCCAAAGATCTCTGTGCTTTGAAAGGCTTGTTGAATGGAGACAGCTACTATTTTTGTTTTGCATTTCCCCCTCTCTTTCTTCCCTGAGTCACCTGCACCAGAGCGAGGGAGAAAAGGTGGCTGTGTCCAAAAAAGAAATATACTTTCCCTTTGTCCTTTCTGTTAGTTTTGCATCTGAGAAGGTTCCACTGTTTTTCTTGTAACTTTTTCTCTTGTAATATCTCTTGACTGATAATGAGAGAGTTCAATTAGCAGAATCAGATGTTAAAATCATGCTTGCACCATTGCTTTTTAAGAAGGGAAATAAAAGAAATTATTTTTAAAAAATTAACTGAGCTTGTTAGAGGTTTCTAAGGTATGAATTCATGTACAGATTTAAGTCTCTATGCTGTACATGTTGTAGCCCTTACTCTTCAACATGGGGATTTAGAAAGGGTTAAAAAATAAATTGAGAATCTACTTGGGAATAAGTTCAAGACCAGAACGCTGATGAAACTTTGAGAAATGGAGAGTAAAGGAGGGGGAAGAAAAACAGGGGTATGACACAGGTAAAAGTCAGAGAGCAGCAGAAATAATTATCTTAAGAAAGGAAGAAGCAACTTGAAGGCAAAAATGTTAACAAGGTTGAGAGCAGGTGGTAAGCCGGGCACCACATTTGGGCTTTGCTGAGGAGAGAGAGCATGAGAAAGTGGTTTTTTTTTTTGCTCAGTCTAGTGGAGCTCTGTACAAACAAGCTTCTGCAGGTATGCTCAGCTCTGACAGTACAGCTATTCATTCTGAATGAAAAAATGGCAAAATAGAGGATTGGCAAGATGTTCACTGACCTTTTCTCCTTCCCATTCTTCTTGCTCCTAAAAGCTTCCCAAACAGTCTAACACAGAAAACTTTCTAACCATTCTGCCAGCTAATAATTTGAGCCAACTTCTTATAACGAGAATATAATTTCATTACCTTTTTAACAGCTGAAACGATAGTAAAATCCCTGAGCAGTTTGACAGAGTGAGTGTCTCGTCTTTAATTTTTAACCTTCTCTTTCTGAAAGCCTTTTAGGTTTCAACTCTTTACTGACACTCTCCCTTGTCAGTCTTGCACTTAAAGCAATTGAGCAAAGCAAGTGACATATTTAAATTTTAAGTCCCTGTGCTGTAAAACTGCTATGCATAATCAGTGTAGTACCCATGAAAATGCATGCCACGCCTAATTTAAAAGAGGTGTTTAAGTGGATGACCATAGTCAAAGAGAGGATGTTAGAATTGAGGGTTTAGTACCTCAAGTGCCTCCCTTTGGCACAAAGGCAGAAATCACAAAATTACAAATAGGAGGAATAGAACCAAATATACCAGGACTAGATGACTGATAAAAAAAGATTATACCTATGTATTTATTTCTCAATAGATATTTTGTATGTAAGTTGACAGAACTAGCATGAGAAATATTGCCATAATGAAACATAACAAATAAAGGAAGAAAAATAAATAAGGCAAAATAACTAAAAAGGGGGACAAAACAGAAACCAAGAATGCCAAAATAAGCAGCAGCAAAAAAATAGACTTTTAAAATTGTAAGAAGTTTATATGAGAAGGGTTTCAAGAAAGATTTCAATGACTGCAAAAAGAATTGCAGAAACCGTGTCATGAAAATCACCTAGAAAACAGGATGCTTACTTTATTTAGAATGGATGTGCCAAAAGTAGGTACAGCATCCTTTCTCTGCCAGGGTAACTCATCCACCAAGTGCTCTACCATGGAGCTGCTCACCTCACAGAGAAAAGGGCCTTCTCCTGACAAGAAGGTACACCAGGTACACATGGTGTGAGTGAAGAGCTGTGAGTGAGGAGCAGTTTAAAAAAAGTAGAAAAAACAGTAGCAACATACATCTTCACCATTCCCAATGAGTGGTTGTATTCTGTAGTTTTTAATTTCATTATTACTGTCATAATTCATTTCTTAATGTAGATTTATTCAAAGTACATTAGAATGATGGAAATGTTCATTGGTATTCAGTTCTTCAGAAAAGACCTTTTCTGTGAAAACTTGAAATGCATTATTGTTGGTAGCTTAACTCATCTATCACATGGTGAATGTAGATGCTAATGAACTGGATAATGTTAATATCAGGGGATAGATTAGTGGATAGATTTTAAACAAAATTTATATGGCTAGAATTCCTCTAAACAGAACCAGTTGCTGCTATTTTGTAAAATATCATTTGTTGCAGAGATAAATTTTAAAGCACTAGTAAGCAATTATGTTTCCAAAATTTATTTCTCTTCCCTTTACTTATTTGCTTGATCTAATTGCCCTTTTTTTTCTTCATTGGGCTTTGATTCCTGTTTAGAGCATTCCTTTTAACACGTGTGCATGTCCAAATTGCATTGCTATACCGTGTAAATATAACTATACTTGCTTACATCTTTTTCCCAAAAAGGACCCCACCGAACTGAAGTAATTTTCCAATATTTTTCCCAATTTCCCAACATTCCCAAAAAGCCAAACATTTTTAAAGCATAATTTCTTTAACTTACTTTCTTCTAAGTTTCAAAGTCAAGTAAATTGGTTTACATCTACCTGTGACAGTGCCTCAAAGTACACTCCAGCCAGTAGTTACAAGGGGATATGTTCAACTGGCTGGAGTCCACGCTTCCAGGAATGTATCCCTCTCTCAAGAAGGCTGCCCCTGAGCAGATGAATTTGTGACAGATACAATAATTGCAAAACAAAAAATTATGGTGCATCTTCAGACATTTTTTTAAGAATAGCGTTTTCTGACTGAAATGCAATGGATTGACCACTAGTGAAAGATAAACTGATTTACAGCTATCTTAATATACAGCATTTAGATTTCTGTGGGATCTGTTACATCCAGGCAGGTCAGACACCTTGTCAGGTTCTTGGGAACAATGATAGGGAGGTCTGCCTGTGCCTGTAAATCCAAGGAGTTCTCACACAAAAACCTCTGAAAACATGTTGGAATGTTTGCTACCAGTGAGATACAAGCAGAGCAGCAGGGATGGATTAGTACATTTTGGGTGGTTCATTTTAATGGTGTCTACTTAGAGCAGCCTGTGATGTTTCATTTGTATTTATTAAATTCTCAGTTCCTCAAAGTATTTACTTCTGATATGTGAGTGTGCTGGGGAATGCCTTGAATGTATAAAATAACAGTAATGTAAACTCTTCTCTGTTTGGACATGCATTCTGGAAATTAGGGTTAAGCTGTTTTGTCTAGGAGAATATTTGTAAATGTTTAGCATTTTTAATTTAAAAACTTTTCTGTGCTTGAACATGGGGTATGCAAATTGAGGCCTGGGTGGCACACAGCCTTGGGGAGCAGGGGTCCTTAGTCTTCATTGTTAAAACCCAAAAACTTTTATTTCCAAGCTTTATGCCTTACTGCTTTTGTCAGGGGAAGGTGATGAAAATTTGCAACGGTGTCCAGTCTTTGAGCTTGAGGTAAGGAGAAAGAATAGACCAAAAAGAAAAGTGAGAAAGTGCTGTTTGGAGACACCTATTTCTGCTCTGGGTCTGCTCACTCTCCTGCATGATTGTGTGCTGCCCTTGTGCATAATTTTAATCTCTCCTTAGTAATCTTTACCTAGGACAAAGGCTGCAATTTGGTCTCCAAGCATGATGCATCTCTGATGGGCATCTCAAAAGCCAAGGGTTATGTTCAGCCTAAGTTCTGAGTCCTTTTTCTGAGCAAAGTCTCATAAATTCTGCATCTTCCTTAGCTTTTTTTTGGGGGGGCGGGGGGGGGGGGTTTGTACGAGGTGGAGTATGTGGATTGAATTATTTTCAGGAGAAATGCACCATGATGTCTGCTTGATCTAAAAGAGACAATAACAAGAGGCTTCACTACCTATAGCACTTTTCCTTCAATAGAAGGACTACTGGGGCAGAGATTTTATCTTTAAATTCAGTTAATGTCAGTAATAGTTTTGATATGGCCTCCACACTGCTCTGTACAACAGAAGAGAGAAAATGAAAAACTACCCATTAGAGAAACCTCACTGGAGCTAAAAAGCAGTGAACTGTGTAAAAGATAAGAATTTTGATATTCTAAATATAGAGCAATATGAATATGTTAAAACACAGAACTCTATGTACTGCTTTTAAAAGAATAATTTCAATTTGGTTAAGAAAACTACAAGTAAATCAGCCTTCTGAATGCTCTGGCTGTCATTTTCTTTAGCCAGTGTAAACCTGCCTTTCTGGTTTATGAAGCCACAGTGCTAACATGTAAAGCAAGATGTTATGACTCATTGAAACAATTCTTTGTTCTCTCTTGAAAGCATTGCTGATGGTATTTTCAAGTGTACTTGGATTTACCCCTAGGAATGCAAATGTTTTGCAACTCCAAGCTTAAAGCAAGGCAGATTATGTAACCTTTGCAATGCCATATGATGTGAATGTAATCCTGTCAATGTCTTTGATGGTTTTGGTTTCCAGCTTTGCTGAATTTTGCAGTAAATTTCTCAGGGAAAATGAGATGGTTTCTCTTAGTTTGCAAAACTTTCAGCAAATGAAGTAAAAATGTGTTTCAGGACTGAGAAGTAGTTACTAAGGGATTCATCAGCAAAACTTCTTTCTTGATTTGACTTGAAGATGCAAATTACTTGCATGAAACCCTGAAATCACGTGGCTAAAACTGAGTCCTTCAACTGAAAATGAGTCTGCAGTAGTTTCACCAAGGGTCGGTGTTTTACCTGTACTGTGCTCCCAGTGCTGGGAAAATACGAGGTTAAGGAAGGTGAGGTTAGAAGGGTGTGAGGATAGGTCCTGGCTCACATCCTGGCTGTTCCCTTGCAGAGCACTCCTTTGTGTTCAGCAGGCTGTACTGAAAGATGTGAAAGGGATTGGCAGAGAGGGCTGTGGAGGCTGCAGCATGCAGTCTGTTTTTGCTGTGAGTAACCAAAGCACTGAGCACCTTGCTGCTGTTGAGGGGAGAGCCCCCAGCCATTGTGAGCTAGATGGGTTTGCTCAGCCTTTCCTCACAGCCAGACCACCTGTTTCTGCCGGACCTGCAATTATTGAAGTGTTAACTGAGCTGTGTCAAAAGATAATAAATTAACAGGCATTTATGTTTTCTATCTGTCTAGCAGTATAAGTAAAAAACAGTCTAAAAGCCCTTTATCTCTGAAAGAAAAGAAAGGCTTTAATTTTAACCAAACCAGGTCTGATATATGCACCTTTCTTGGGGATAACATACCAGCTTTAGGGTCTGTAGAAGGAAAGATGTCCCAAAAACTCCTTGTGCAGTTCTCAACTGAATGAAGCAGAAGACTTCAGGCCAAGAAGGGTAGTTGCATTCTAAACTGGTGCAGAGTCATGTAAGTTGAACTCCTGTAAGACTTAAGCTTCTTTGATTACTCCCAGGATTGTGTACTATTATTGTAAGTAAAATAATAATACTTATATTATTGAAGTTGACAGCTTCATCTTGGTGGCTCAATCACTGTTTCCAAGTGCTGTTAATAAAACCAAATGACACTGTGAATAATGGTACTGGTCAGACAAGAAGTGGAAAGCTCATGGAAAGAAAACAGATTTGAATTTCACACAGTCACAGAAGCTGAGCAAGGCTTGGGTGGGCACCACTTGATGTGTCCTGTGAGCCATGGTGGAGGCACCCCTTTTTACACCTTCTGCAAGGGTTTACTGACCTCGCTGGGTTTAAGAGTGTCAAAAACCATTGGATCTGAGTTGGAGATCCTTTAGTTTAAAATGTTCTCTTAGGTTTAGTGCCCAGCTGGAAGTGTTGCCATAGTTTATCTGCATGTGTCATTTGAAGTCAGGGCTGCTTGTTTATTTTGAGCTTTTCTTGTGTCTGTTTCTAAAGATGCCTGTCCAGCCCTAGGTTCCGAAGACATTGCTGTACTGTTTAAATGATGATGGACATAGCTAACAATGCTGAAGGTAATTTAACTTATATGACACAGAATCATAGAACATGCCAGCTGGAAGGGGCTCACCAGGACCATTAAGTCCAATACATGAATGATGAGATAACCATGTCCTTTTTAGTGGGATATCTCCTCAGTTTCTTTTGAATGACAACTAATTTTAAAACGAAATTAGCAAGGACAAGTACCACTTCAGTCTTAAATCCCTGCTGTCTAGTAATCAAACCTGTATTTTTAGTATTTTTAAGGTGTGTTTTGTTTTGTTCTAAACTTTTCTGCAGTGCTCCTGGTAGTCACTCTTGCGTTGGTCTCACAACCTGACTTCAGCTTCTTGTTGATGGAATTGATGATAAAATCACTGTATTGCTCTGCTTTATCCAACTTGATGAATTGAGTTGTAGGGAATTTCTGCTTACCTTAATCATGTTTCCCCCAGATTGCCCTCTGTTTTGTGGCTGATCATTAAGGCTCACTGTACAGGCTGAGGGAATATGTAATTGCAGTTGCCTGAAGTAAACAACCAGTCTGATGGATTCAGACAAAGAGAACCTTTCAAGTACATCTCTTAATTTAAGCAAATACATAATAAATCTGGTGAATAGTATGGATATGCTATTTCCAGCCTACCAGAGATGTTTGCCGTGTCACGGCTTGCTTAGTGTGTGAGTGGCCACCTTAAAGTGTTGTATTGTCCCTGTTTCTGGGATTAGATATGAATCCTGACCAAATGCACCTGCTGAAAAAAACCCAGCCCTTCACTGTTGTGATGTGATTGGTACTTCACCAGCAGAACTAAATTAAAGAATTTTTAAATTAGTATTATTTGCCATTGTAATTTTGAAATTATCTGTTCATAGGTTAGAGAGTGAAACTGCACAAACAATATCTCACAGCTTCCACTTTCTGTTTCTTTTCTCTGTGGTGAATTTACTGCAGTCTAGTAGTTTCTAAAATATGAAGCAGCTAAGCAAAAACTAGTTATGGGTTGTGTCCATATTTTCTTGTGGAATTTAGGACTGTAATCATCAAAGGCTCTAATTGATTCTGAGAGGGGATCATTCTGTGTAATTATTCTCCATCTTCCTCATCTGTTTGTTGTTGGCTGCCAGGAGAACCAACAAATACGAGTCATTCAGGTGGAAGTGAGCTTTTTATAGAGCATATTGCCCCCAACATTTTTTGCAAATACTGTCGTAGACACTTAATGAAGTGCTGTTCAAGAAAACAGTGGGATTATTTCAATTCAGGGTGTTGGACTGCTCTCCCTTCTACTATCAAAAATATTTTACAAGAGAACAAATAAAACTAACCTTCTTTACAAAGATTAGTAACAGAGAAGTTAATGATGTATAATTTAGGTCTTAAGGGCAGTTTTGCCTCCTGTTCTCCATTGTCAGAGTTTGAGTGACAGGTCTGTGCTGGAAGGGCGAATGGGATTTGAAAAATGCTGTGTTCACTAGAACTGTGGAGTTTTTATTTATTTGTTTGTTTTTCTTTTGGTATTATGTAATTACTACCTTGCCAGCTTCCTAATAGTATTTTACAGAATTATTTTTCAAACATGCAACATATTTTCATCTGTCCTGCTGAAATTTTTGTTAAAGGCACTGGGAACTGCCTCATTTTTATTTTTTTTTTTTAGACAAAGCTAATTGAATGCATGAATGCCACTGCACATAGCTGACAAAGGCAGAGCATCTTTGTGAATAGGCTCTGTAAATTCTTTCCCACAGAAGTCGACGAAAGGGTCGGTTGTCCTGGGCTACGTATTTCGTCACTTAAACCTGGTGGAAATAGATTATTTTGGGCTGCGCTACTGTGACCGAAGTCATCAAACGGTGAGTAAAAGACACAGCAGATTGGATTTGCCATGTATAAAATTCACCCTGTTGTGCTGTTTGCCCATAAAGCGTTAGACTGTCATACTTCCTCTAACTTGCGCTGTTTCCTGGCTCAGGTTTCCAGTAATAGTTTGTTTTGGAATTGCCATTAGCGTCTTAGATAGGAATGGAATCGAATGCTAAATGTTGTTGAAAACTAAATTAAGAAAGTACAAATAGTAAATATTATTATGTGAACGTAGGATTGATATTTTTTCCTCTCTAATACTGTGCCCTGGAGCCAGTGGCTGGTGCTGTGTGCTGCTCAGCCTCACCTGGCCCTGCAGTGCCTGGGAAGCAGCGTCCCTGAGTGCATCACAGTCTGCTTCACTTGCTGCAACACCAGCCAAACTCCTGTTTCAGGGTGTGTTGGGCAATGCCATTTTCACTCTGCCTGAACCATCTCTGTGTCCCTGAGCCCATGTTCTCTAGAGCCTCTGTGGCAGGGACTCACCCCACATCCGAGGCTTTTTCCACTGGAACGTTACCATCCTAAACAGACAAGGAGATGTTTCAGCCAGGCTGAGATGTTTCAGCCAAAGCAGGCAGTGTTTTGGAGCAGTGCTGTTTGCCCCACCACAGGCTTGTGCAGGATTGCTGCAGGCAGAGGTGAGGAGCAGGGGGTGCTCAGTAAGAGGAACCAGTGCTGTATTCTCAGGATGGTCTTCATACTACCTTAAATTTATGAAGGGAATCCTGCCTGGCCTATGGTTAAATTAATTCAAGCCATCACAGTTTTGAAGCCAGTGTTTTGTGATGATAGCAGTGCACAAGACCCTGTTTCATCTATATATAGTAATAACTTATTGAATTGGCTAAATATTTGCTGATTTCTTCTGTTAACCAGATGCTGATAATGTAAAGACTGAATTTAGAAAAGTATTAAGCAGATTGCTGATTGCTACTGAGAGCTACAGACTGCTCCATTCCCTGTATTTTAACTTGTGTGCCATAGTTCAGAAATGTATGAATTCAGTTCCTTGATGAGCTTCTAATCATTTTATTCCGTGAAGATGAAAGCCAGATTCAGCTGTGAATTAAAGGTAGACTGTTAAAACTGGTGGTTTTGATTTCCTGAGGAATTTGAGGTGTGAATGAAGAGCAGGTAGGTATTTTTTGCTCTCAGAAGCATTTTCCTTTTAGCTGTGGTTGCAAATAAAATAGAAATGGCTGTTCCTGGGAATATTTCCAGAAGCATACACAGGGTATGTTTAGTGGTGTATATGAAAAGATGACTATAAAAATGGATTTCACCTCTATTGTGAAAGGGACACATAAAAGCACATTTTAGGGCACGTCCTTTTGTTGTACTTTTTCTCTCATGTGGTGCTCCAGTGGTGTAAATTTAATGTTAGCTTTAGGCTTTATCCTCTAGCCAGCCCAATGTCAGGAAGCCACTGTGATTCTTGATTTTCCCATGGACTAGGAAGGTGTTTATCCCACTTCTGTCATTCGCCTGCTCTTACACAAACACTGCCCTTATCATGTAGATATGGGACCTCAGCTGTGTGCAAGCCTATGGAGTGCTCCTGCCCAGCCTTGGAGATGCTGCCACAGGGACTGCCAAGTGTGTGCTGCTGCCTTTGCACCTGGGCTGCTCTGTGACAAACCATTGAGAAGGGGCCTCTTCATGTGGTTTGTCTGTGAAAGGATAACCAAAAGCTGATGCTCCTTCAATCTGAAAAGCTCATAAATGAGCCAAACAGTGCTGCTGTGTCTAGTTTTATGTGTTTTATGATGTGTGGTTTGCTATTTTTAGTGAACTCTTGTAAGCTCTTAAGAATGGGCAGTATAATGGAAAGTTTTCACACAACAAACAACACCTTGTCCTTTAGCTGTAAACATATATTTAGTTGCACGCTGACTGTGGCTAAAACTTTCTGGGCTGTTGTGGGAATTAGTTCAGTAATGGCTGGCAAGAAGCCTAGATCTGCATTTTGGATTGGAGATTTTTTGGATCGACCACAGTAGATTTCCTAAGGGAAGAGGAAAAAGGTTACCTTGCTAATTAGCTTTAAAACCATGGTCCTAAGTTAGTCTCAGAGGGAGAAAAGTGTTTGGGGGTTGGGCTACCTATTAATACATTGCTTGTGGTGGGGAAAATTTTATTATTTGTACTGTCAGGTTTTTTTGTCACACTATAGATTTAACTGAATGACGAACAAAGCAGCGTGGACAAAACGATGTATTTTAAAGAACACAAATCAGTCACAAAATAAACATTTTTCTTATTAAGAGTTTGAAAGGGATTGTTTGGTTATTTTCCCCATTATTCTTGCATGTCTCAGCACTTCCAGGTGGTCTTTTAAGTGCTGTGTTGGTGAGCTACCTCTCATGTGGGTGGTATCATAATTATTTTAGTACTACCAGTAGGGCTTTAACGAGTGAACAAGGTTTCACTGTGCTGTGTAGTGTATATGAATGTGTAGCATTAAAATGGTCTCTTCCTGAAGAGCCAACAAACTAATTAGTCTGCGAGAACAGCTGGATGCAGCAAACAGATGGACAGAACTGGGTGGCACTGGCAGGGGCACGAACAGTAGGGTAAAGCATAAATTGGATGACGCTGTCTCTAGCGTAGTAATTTGGTCATATTGCACAAATTTTGCCTCACTGACATTCCAAGTTTCCCCAAACTCTCCGCAGTAAAAGGACAGTATTCAAATGGAAAAATCAAGCTCTGGAAGATTACAAGTTGATGTCAAAATAGCATTACCTACATCTGCTTAGTGCTCTGAACAAGACAGGTCTCCAAAGGTACAACAAAGTGTATCTTCTAATAATTAGTTAAAATACAGCATTTAATAATGAATTAAAATTCCATGCTATGAAACTACACCCCAGTGAACAGATGGGTTCAGCTAGTGCCGTGTCTTGTCAGTAGTGTTTCCTAATCTCTCAGTTCCTCTGTTGACAGACTACGTGGTGCTTCTTCTCATGTGGTTTTTGAGTACCTTTCTTTGTGCTGCAAGTTCTTTAAAAAAAGACCAATTTTCTTTGAGTGCCACAGAACCCCTAACTGTGCTCTTTCATCTAACCTTCCCCTGAGCTTTCTGCATTACTGCCAAGAGTGCCCGCACCCAAATTAGTGTGAGTTGACACCAGATACTGTCCTCATGGTTCTCCATGTGGATATGGTTCTCAGCTGGGTCTTCCTGGAGAGGGCATTTGTGTTTCTGCCTCATCTCCCAGGACTCTGTGCCCCATCTGCTACTTCTAGGTGAGACACAATTGCAGAATATGTGCAGCAGAAGCTGAAGGTGGCTTAGGAAACTCTGTCCAGAATCACAGAATCATTAGGTTGGAAGAGACCCCTGGAGATCACCCAGTCCACCCCCCTGATAAAGAAGAGTGACCTGGAGCAGGTGACACAGGAGCACATACTGGGTTTTAGGATGTCTCCAGAGGGGGAGACTCCACACCCTCCCTGGGCAGTGCTCTGCCACCCTCAATGGAAGGAAGTTCTTCCTTGCATTGAGGTGTAAATTCCTGTGTTTTAGTTTATGCCATTGCTCCTTGTCCTGTCAGTTTGCACCATTAAAAAGAGTCCAGTACTTTCCTCCTGGCACCTGCCTTGGAGACACATTAGTGAGATCCCCTTGCAGTCTTCTCTTCTCCAGACTAAACAGCCCAGATCCCACCTCTCCTCAGAAAAGACATGCTCCAAAGCCCTCGCCATCTCTGTGACCCTTCACTGGACCCTGTCCTTTGGCTCCTTGTCTCTCTTGCACTAGGGAGCTCGGAACTGGACAAAGTTTTCCAGAGGTGCCTCACTAGGGCTGAGGAGAGGAGCAGGATCACCTCCCTCAACTTGCTGGCCACACTCTTCCCTCTACAGTCTCTCCTTGCTGTAGTATTTGGGGGAAACAGTGGTCCAGGGGTGTTCTTCTCCAGGGGCTGGGTGAACTGGTGCTGGGAGGGCTGTCCTGCCACTCTCACTGCTGCTTCCTGCTGTGCTGAAGCTCCCAGGCACTCTCCACCCAATCCCTTGGCTGCTGCCTTGATGGCTTCATCAGGGTGTGTGGGACAGCCAGGCTAGTTACTGGTCTGGAAGGGGCCAATATTTTATTGAGGTACACAAAAGGCAGAGATAGCAATAATAATACATGATATAATAATAGCAACAACAACAACAACAACAACAACAACAACAACAACAACAACAACAACAACAATAATAATAATAATAATAATAATAATAATAATAATAATAATAATAGAAAAATAGTACAATAATAATACATAATAATATCAGGAAAAGCTGAGCAGAATTTGATGAGGGAAAGGGTCCTCCTGAAGCCCAAAGGTGTTCCCTTTTGTGAAATGCCAAAAGAATCATGCTATATACAAAAAATAGCACAGCAATAAGAATATTTACAACAGTAAATACTGACCTGATAGTGCCAATCTGAGCTATTACACTCAGAATGTATCACATACTGACACTCTCCTAGGGCTCTAAGAGGAGAAATACAAATACAGAAGGACAAATGATGATATTAATTCATGTTGCACCATGCCCCCACCCTGCAATGTAGATGTGTTTTTCTCCCTTGCTAGGAGGAAGCTCTCAAGTTGAGCTCACAACTTGAGAGCACAGCACATAAGAGGTAACCCATGGCAATACAGAGAATTAAGGTCATACAAGGCACAGCATATTTTGTCCTCAAGATCTTAGAAAAAAAGTCAAATTGTACTTGACCATGTTTTGTTGAATGATTTTTTTTAAAATGAATTTTTATACTCATCCCTAGGCACAATATACTAAATTATCTAGGAGGAAAGAGAATTGTTTGTGTGTTTTAAATTAGTTGTCATAAATAGTGTAAAGAAAATGGAGACAGATAATATTGAGTAGAAACATGAAATTTTAGAAGAATATTATTGGATTAAAACAACAGACATGAAGCTGATGGTCAGGTGAGTTACAGATAGTACAAATAAATGTTTAGACTGCAGCAGGATCAGTTCACTGATGATATCATAATAAATATAATCTATATAACTTCAGATTCTAAAAACAAAGATAGTAGCATTAAATTCACATTTGCATGTAAGAATTGCCTGAAAATTTTTACATATCTTATGTAATAGGGACATCCTGAACTCAGCAGATTGACGTTCCTTGCACTGAACATTTGCAGGAAAAGTCTGACATAGCAGTTCCAGTTCTTAGTGTTGTCCTAGGCCATAGGAAGTCTTGATAATTTCAGATTATATGACACATTTTCTCTCCAACATTGTGTTTCTTCCTGTTATAAATGTGATCAAAAACTAACACCTTGATTGTGAGAATCTAATTAAGACAGTCCAACATTTAGTTTGCAGTTGATGGATCTTTCTGCACTAGACACTTCATTGATTGATACTACAGCAAACATTTCTACCTAGTTAATATTTTGTTTCAAGCAGGTTCATGGAATTTGACCCAAGTTTAACCCTATGCAGATAGAAAAAATTAAGATTCCAGATTTGTGGTAAAGTTCTCGCAGGCACTTAAAAGAGCCAATTACGAAATACTGCATGGTGCTTGGGTGCATTCAGCTTACATACCTGGCTTGTATGGGAGCCAGGTTTGTAAAAGTACAAAGGACAAAAGAGTCAACTTATTCTTTCTGCTGTACTTTAAAAGACTTTTTTTTAAATGTAGTTTCTGCCTAAAATTTAAAAAGGAGTTATTTTCTTTAATAACATTGTACCATTTTAACCAGTCTTAGTAAATAAAAAATTATTAAAGTAATACTAAATATGTTTGTAAAGAACTATTAGTAAACTAGTCCCTTTAGTAACTGGATAGTTGCAGTGGTTAGGACTATTACAAAATGGTTATGTTTTTTTTTCCCACTTCTTCTGTAAATGTTAAATACTTTTAGATTCACAGTGTTGATCCCTTGCAGCTGGGTGAGGAGGTGCTGTGCCCTCCAGCCCTCTGCAGCAGTGGTGAGCTGTTGGCAAGCCTGTGCAGGGGGCAGAGGTGGGAGACCACTGGGAGTGTCACAGGGGCTGCCAGGAGATGGGAAGGGCGAGGGCAGCAGCCGGAGCTGCCTTGGCATTCACCACGCCGGGGTTTGTTGTCAGCAACTGCTGTGCAATGTGCTGGATTAATGAGACACTGGTTTTTTGTTCCATTTCTCTTGGCACTTCAGCCTATCAGCTTGGTGGTGTAACCATAGCTGACACTGTTTATCCATCTGTACAAGCATTGAACAGGTATCTAGTGTAGGTGTGCCTAGGTGTGCAGGCTGGTGTTAGGGTTCTTGGACCTCTAAAGGCTCTCATCGTTACTATCTGACTTTGGCTTGAAAAATGCCTTTGCATTATCCATGAAATTCCATTCATCTTTGGCTTGCAAATAAAATGTTAGAAATCTCCCGCTCCTCCCCCCACCTCTTGCATTCTTCAGGAAAATTCTGGCAGCCTTTGAAATAATAAATAGCTGCACGGTGATTTTAAGCATGGGTTTGCGCCGTGGCCACAGAGCTAAGTGCTCACCGGAGAAATGAAAAGGCAGATGAGATTCTTGTCTCTTCTCCACCATACTGAAGTGCTTAATCTCACCTATGCTGATCTCAAGACCTGTGGCACTCACAGAAAAACATATTTTCTCATGGCGGCTGATACTTATTTTTACTAGCACAAGCAGCAGCAATCTCTCTTCCAGGGGTGAGAGTGCAGTTCCTCCTGTCAGCTCAGTATGAGGGAAGGAGAAGAAAAGGTTAAGTGATATAAATAACCAGTTATTCTGTGTTAATTTTCAAAGTTAGGTAACTAATTTCCATAATTATCTGTCTTGCAGTACTGGCTGGATCCTGCAAAGACCCTTGCTGAACATAAAGAATTGATAAACAGTAGGTATTTAACTTAAAGGAACTTAAAGGACAAAGATGAAGGAACAATGTTCCATCTACACAGTCGACAATATTCTACTCACAACAGATTTATAGTTCTTAACAAGTTTGTTATTGCAGTTCCTTGCTCTGTCAAAATTTCACACATGGATTGCACATGGTATCATTTAACAGTGTCATTATTGTCCAAAGGCTGCTGTGTGCTTAAATTTTGTTTTAGGCTAATAAATGGTGTTATTCTTAATTAGTATAATTTTATAGTGGCTGTGATGCTTCTATCATGCTTAGCATAACCATTTGCTGTGTGAATGTAACATTTTTTCTAAAAATTTCAAGTTTCATAAAATGTTAAGATAGGCTTCTTAGTAGCTGTTTTGTAGTCAACTAGTAACAATTAATACCAATTAGCAATTCATGACAACTCACTTTTACACCAATTTTTTTTCCTGCAGCTGGACCACCATACACTTTGTATTTTGGCATTAAATTTTATGCAGAAGATCCATGTAAACTTAAGGAAGAAATAACACGGTACAGTATTTAATAAAAGTGTAGTTTGTTGATCTCAGGCTAGCAATACATTTCAACCAGGTGCATAGTGTTGTGGTGTGCCTGGGTTGTTTTTTTTTTTCCTTGAACAGCTGAATGTTTTTGCTTGAACACTGGTGTGTAGAAAGAAAATTGTGATTAAATTCACAGTGGTTGATAGTGAGGACTGTTAGGAAGCCCAAGAAGAAAAGATGTTCTCTGGTGGATCAAAAATCAAAGGGCCTTGACATGTGTTTTTGAGAGTGGGTTTTGGTTTTTTTCCATATTTTCAGTAATGCATTGTTACAGCTGCATTTATACTATGCTATGACCAAGTTTAGTGTTTACTAAGATATCAGATATAAATACAGGGAATTTTCTTCTTTATTTGCCATAGCCTAAATTCCAGAACTGTTTTTCAAGGGGATTTCTTTTGGATTTACTAAAAATATGTGAAGGAAATTGAAGAGTTGCATGCCTCTGATTCTTTTACCCAAGCTTGTCCTCTGCAAGGTATGAGGAGGCACACTGTAACACATGCACTTGCTTGCACACAGACACACACACATGGTTCTCTGAACTCTCTCACAGTTTTGGGGTTATCTGTCTGTTTTATTTATTAAATGTCTTGGACAATTAACTTTAGGTTCAAAAGGAAATTTGTGAATTTGTGTAGGTAGGCGGACAAAATTAGTGTGCTGGCTTGCATTAACAAATGCCAAAATACTTCTTTTGATGTCCTAAGAATGTGGCACATGAGGATTCATTAGAATGCATGCAAGGTTTTTAATTTTCTTAAATCAAAGATTGCAGCACAGGCAGAATATTTTTCTTACTCCAGAGTGAGAAAATTCTTTTGTTTCCAACTGGCACAACAGGAATGGAAATCTCCAACGTAACAAGACTCAGGCTGGCCTGGTAAAAATAAAAAATGCTGTGACTTGGCAGGTAAAGGAACCTAAGCTGGCAGCAATGGGATGCCCCTGTACTATGGAAATTTGGTGCTGTTTTCCTGTACTTTCCCAGAAGAGCTTTAAATCCTCCTCACAGGGAAAGACAGTGTCCCTGGGAAAGGGAACTTTGGCCACAGAACCTGTTGTGATTGCCTCCCAGGAGACAGGGTGGAGCCAGGGGGCTAAATTTTCACAAGTTATTTCTTTGCCCTGTGATAAGGCCAGCCAGTGATCTACACTGCTGATTAGTGTGCAAATCCAGCCAAGAAAGGTTTCAGTGTCATTAGGAAGCCTCTGGTCATGACTTGACAGAGTTTGGTCATGCAGAACTGGCACCTTGGGTGGTACAGAAGGCCAGCCTAGGAATGTGATATGTCAGTCTTCTATGAAATGCATTGAGTAGCCAACTGCCTTCAACATCCATGAGCACTTATTCCCATAGGCTCTTAAAACTTGGAAGGAAGGGTGTTTTTTTTTGTTTTGTTTTTTTTGTTCAGGAAAATAACAACAACAATACTAATACTAATACTAATACTAATACTAATACTAAAACACCACCACCACCATCTCCTTAGAATAATTTGATTGGAAGGGACTCTTAAAGGTCCTTCTACTTAGGAAGCATTAAAGATCCTCTTTTCCTTTATAATAATAATATTCTGCCTAACTCTGTAATTCCAGTGATGTGTTAACTGCTTTGTGCTAATCAATGTGTTTCTTTGAAGCATGTATTTATTACTTTAATGGACATGAGAGCTAGCTCTGTTGTTATTAGATTGTGATGATCTGTGCCATTACATGATTACTCTTTGCAAATAATGAAAACCTGAAACCTGTCAAATTTGTAATTGCTATGCAGCAGTGTCTGTCTGGCTTGTCGGCAAAAGCTAACACTGCCGTGTTTGCTGGATATGTTTGCTAGAGAAAACTTGCAATTTGGCCCTCTAATATATTCATGACAAACATAGGCACACAAGATGAGGCTGCTTTAGCTATAGGTGTGGACAAAGGCAAGGAGCTCAGTGCTGTCAGTGGGAATTGAGATTGTTCACCTTTCAGGAGTCACTTAAGCAATTAACAGTGCAGGATGCAGGCATATTTTGAGGGTTCCTATGCTACTTTATTTTGGGATTACAGGCTGCAAGGATAATATATTTCCAGCATACTCTCCTTCCAAACTCTGCTTTGTAGAGGTGGAGAAATGCTAACAGAAGTATGGGTGTGCAACAGAAATGCATTTCATGTCAGAAAGATGATGTTGTGTACTCCACAGAGGATTTAAAATCATCTTGGCCATTATCATAATTAATACAGGGAAAATTTGTCTAGGTAGGATTGCAAGCATAAGCTTGAAGCAGGACTGAGGTATTGCTTAGAGTGAAGAAACCTTGAGTGTCTGTGCTTTGTGTTGCCCAGAGACATTCCCAGGAAATTCCTATGCTAATGCCATTCCTCTAAAGTAGAGAACATTAACCAGTTTTTAGAGGATGGACATTCCTACCATAACATCTGTTACAGCACAAACTCTAGGGGAAATCATTAATCAGAAAGACATGGGTATCTTTATTCAGAAGCTCATCTGATAAAGACTAGAAAATTTGGTTGGACCATAAGTTTTCTGAGTCAGCTACCATGTCACCTGCAGTTTGTAAACTTCTCTGAAATCGCTGTAGGTGCACTTTGAACTTACAGAGCATTCCAAGGTGCTTTCATAAGTTACTTGTAACACAGAATAAATTATTTGCAGAGTAGCTGAATGGCTCTATATAGATAAAATTGAAGTAGTGAATAATGGAAAAGCTATGTGCTTGTATGGAAGACCTTTTTTTTCTCTGTAAAAAATTACCTTCATTGTATTTTTACATTTCGTAGGAAATCCGTGCTAGAAATTAACTTAGGATGATGTGAAACACTGCATAAATCTGTTGTAATAAAACCAGAAAAAATCCAAACAGCGTTTAAAAGATGTAGTATAAATCATTATGGAAAGTTGCAAAACTGCAAATCCTTTATATAATGGCTTGTTATCTTGTCTGTTCCATCTGCTTTGGACATATTGATTCTAAGTGGTCTCAGCTTTATCAAGTGTAGCAGCAGGTTATGACTTCGCAAATTACATTTTCACCCCTGCTATCACTATTCCAAGCAGGAGAGTACCCTCCCTGTGCTATGGCAGATTCAGTTAGTTGCTGATGGCACACCCATCCATCTTTTTCATGGGCTCCATCAAACTTCCCTGCTGCATTGTAGTCAATACTCTGGTATGTGGAGAGGAAATATTTGAGTAAGCAAGCATCCAATACCCAGTCATCCTTTACACTGATCCCGTGATGAGGTTAAACTTTTGCCCTTTGATAGGTTTTTTGTTCAATTTTTCTGATTCCTATCCCTCTTCCCTACTTCCTGACTGCTCTGTGAAAGTCAAAAGAGGGAAATGACATTTTAGGGAGATAAGTAATTGCATCTGCACAATATAAGCAGATAGGAAAAGAGGGGGTGCTCCATTTCCTGGGTTCTTCCACTGGACGAATCTTAGTTGTTACTTCAGGATCAATAGGGGAAGTCATTTAGAGGGGAATAGAGGCATTTACTGTCACATAATTGTGGTACATGGTATGTGCACGGTGAAAGGGATAATTTGAAATATTAATTTGACTTAAAATAACAACTTTGTTTTTTCTCTGTGTTTTAGGTATCAGTTTTTCTTGCAGGTAAAGCAAGATGTTCTGCAGGGCCGTTTGCCTTGTCCAATCAACACTGCAGCACAGCTGGGAGCATACATAATTCAGTGTGAGTTCTCCTGGCCCTCTGCAAGCTTATTTCTTTCAATCCTGCATTGTGATTATTTTTAAGTGATGGCTGAAGACAGCATTAACTCTTTATGCATTCACTTCCAAACAGAAGTAGTGTGACTGATTTCACTTCAAGAGCTGTAAATAAATGGCCATTCTGAATAGATAATGCAGGAGCAATATGATAATTAGTGTAAAGAAGAAACTTTAAAATCAGTCTGAAGACTCTGCTAAAGATTATTTGCTTTGCTGGGGAATATTTTCTCAAGTACTTAAGACTTTATGGCTTTGTATTACATGTAGAGTATGACAAAACCTTCATCAGGAGTTCTACAGATTTCAAAGGCTATTGGTAGCCTCAAAGTATTATCTGAAAAATTACATTATATCAATATGAATGCAAGTTTGCTTAATGGGAGAATATTATTTGACCTGAGGTGAAGAATTTTCATTTTATTCAGTATTTATCTGCATTCATCCATCAGTACAGATCTTTTCAGGAGTGGATGTTACATGTTGCATGCTTTTTAGAACTAGCAATCAATTAGAAAGGAGCTGTCTGTCTACTGGAGCTGTTATTCTTTTTGCATTGCAGCTGAAGATCTGTATTCAAACAGAACTGCAACCAAAAATTGTGTGAATTGCCATGCTGGGACCTCTATCTGTAATTTCTTCTGTGTTAAATTTAGATTTGCCTCAAATTATTTGTGTCGAGGAAAGATTATTTGTATTATTGGTGTTACAAGTGTGACTCAACAACACTTAATATAGCATAAAAAATAGTCCTCCTTTTCTATCCATTTTAGAATGACATGGCAGAATAACTTTTGTATGAAATGGGAATTGGTCTAATACAGGATTTTGTGGTGGATTATATGTATATCTGAAAAGCTCAAATTTCAGGCAGTATTTATTTGTGTACAATTATTTTTGACTTTATTTTGCCATCTAAAAAATATGACATCATCCTCTGAAAAATGGTTTAAAATTCACATTTCACTTTACTGGCAGACACGCCTTCTCTGAGAAATACTTCAAGTGTGAAGGAGGAAAATATGCAATGATGGTAGCATCTTCATTTTATTTTGAGAAATGAGTAAAAGAAGTAAATTCATGCCCTTCAGCTATTCTGTAAGGTGGTGAGAACTGTTGCTTTGGTATAGAGTCCTGTTCCTGTAACTCTAATCTCAAATATTTTGTTGGAAAACAATGAGAAATTTTATGGAGAGAGAAGAGTTAAAGCATGGTCAAGGTTACATACAGTGAGTTAAAGTTACTCCAGGCACTAGGAGGTATGCATTCCTACGGGCTCTATAAAAAACTTTATCCTTGTATTTAGGGCTTGCAGTTGTTCCAAATACATAAAGACACCTGAGAAATGTCTGTCTCAGACACTGAACACATAATTTTAATGAAGGTTTTCCAGTGAGACTTCTCAACATCCCTACTGAGCAGCTCACCGTCTTTTTCTAGCAATTTCATTTCAACATTTAGGAAAGAAACATCAGCAGCAGGATGAGTCTTTTCCTTCTTGGCTCTTAAGCCTCCTTTTGGCTTTGTTTTTGGCTCAGTGGGCATTGGATGGAAAGCTCCTGTGAAATCTTTCTCAGAAACCCAGTGTACAGATATTACCCAGGGTTATATAAAATTGAAATACTAACTTTTGCAGAGTTTCTTAGATGCAATTACAGTAAAGATCAGTAGATGTGAATTCTGGCCAAGATGATATTTGTTTTATAATTATGTTACGACATATGAAGAGACATGACTAATGTGCACAAATTCAGGGTTGCATCAAACAAAATTACATTGGCTATTCATCATGTTCTTGACTTTAAGAAAAGTCTTTTGAAAGCTGTTTTTACTTTAAAAGTGAATTTGATATCCAGGAAATACACTGATATTTTATTGAAAAAAGAAAACTTGTGATTCTTCACAAAAAAAACCATTAGAAGACCTTCTCTCCAGGACTCACAGGATGTTTACCTCCATTCTGGTATTCACAGTTTATGTTAAAGTCCCACAAATAATATGGAACTTTTCTGCCAGTAATATTGCAGCATATCATGAGAGCATAATATTACAAAACTAGACTTTTCTTCTACACTTGTTTTGCATATGCTGCCAAATAATCAATGTCATTGAATTCAAATTGCTGGCTTGGTTAAAACCTTGTCTGGCCTGTATAAGCAGCAGGTTTCCTGTCAAGGCTTCTAGCTCTTTCTAGCTCTAACTTTCTAGATATAAGTTTTAAAATGTTTGAAGACAATTTTTTTCTTGCTTTTATGTGTGCTGATGTGAATAGTTCTGTGTTCTCTTCCTTCATTCCTTTTTTTCTTATCTGACTGCCAATTAAATTTGCTGTCAGCTGGAGAGGGGTCGCTGGGCACCAGTAGGCAGATTGTATAACACATTTTTTGTTTGAGAAGAAGACCTTTGTTTTCTCCTTGTGTTCTGTAGCTGAGCTGGGGGACTACGACCCGTACAAGCACACTGCAGGTTATGTCTCCGAGTACCGCTTCGTTCCTGACCAGAAGGAAGAGCTGGAGGATGCCATAGAGCGGATACACAAGACTCTGATGTAAGAATTCAGTTCTGTTGGGAACCTGGCAGGTAACACCAGACTCAGGGATGCTAGGCAGGTGGGGAGGAACAGCCTGTGGGGCAAAGTGGAGGTTTCTAGTCTTGAGGAAAGGACACAGGGAATCCAGTTATTCCTCTCGGAAGCAGAAAAGATTTTACATATCGAAGCTGTTCTTTTAGGAAGTGAGTAGGACAATAGCTGGAAATGTGAGGTGTGTCAGACCTAGGTATGGGTGTTTCAGAGCCAGTGGTTTCAATAAAACATATGCCAGAAATTCACACTTGGAGCCAAAATAAACATTTACTTGCTTATCTCCAAGTTCACGTTCCTGGTAAGTGTAAGGAAGCTTGTACTAACAGGTCCAAGTTAGGTGCAATTGTGATATAACCATTTATGAAGATGAGAGCAGTAAGAGCCCTTTCATGAGGGTGTTCATCATAGCCTTTGTCAAAGTAATGTGAAGAAAATCAGTTAGTCATCTTGTGGTAGATCTAAATTTCTTGATTCTTTTCCTATAATGAAGCCACAGTCTGGATAAAGGTTAAGTAATTTTTGCCAGTAGCATTGTGTGTTACTGTTACATGTGTCTTGTTTAATGAGAAAAGGTATTAACTCAGGGTCACAGCTGTTCTCTGAAAAGTTTTCCAGTAATTGGAGTCTGTGCCATTTGCCACATTGACCTGAGCTTTCTCTTTGAGGGAAGAGAGTCTGTTGTCACTAATTATTTCTCTGTGGTTGCATGACAGCCTTACACTAATTGATGCTTTTCAGAGAACTTGCTACATGTATTTCTATAAAGTAAAAAAATATTGGTTTTTTCCATTCCAGAGAGAGGAAACTGAGTCACAGCTCGTTAGTTTGGTTCAACATCACAGAAGTGGTTTGTGAGAAATGAGACTTGAGATGAATTGCTGTGAACTAAGCAGCCTTCATTTCCCTTTCTCAAGTTTCTGTAGTCATTAGATTCAGAAGCCAGTGGTTGTGAAGGGCAGTGATCACTGTCAAACACTCACTGCTCTGGAGCCCTGGTACTGTTCTGCTGCTTGGCTGCAGTTATGTGTCAGGGGTTTAGCAGCATCAGAACAGAGAGCAAAGCCAAGGTGTACTCACTGCTACTTCAGCCCAGCTGTTACCATCAGCACTGCCAGCTTTGACTTCTGCACAGGTGACCACAGTCTCTTCAGCTAGGAAATGTGAAGCTATAATGAGTGAGGGCATCCCAAATTGTCTCATTGACCTGAGGCATTTTAAGGACAGGTTTGTGATACGGTTTGGAAGAACTATTTTATTCTTTCTGTGTCCCAGCATGGAAACATGGGAGTTTTTTGTGTTTCTTGGTTTGTTTTTTTTTGTTTGATTTGTTTTGTTGGGTTTTTTGTTTTTCAAAACAGCTGTGGCGCTGCATATACCTTCCTTCTCCTGGTTATGTTAAGAAAAACTGGTTGTGGTTGCATGTTTCCTCTCAGTTTTTTGGGTTTTTTTTACACAGCACAATAGTTATTTGGAGATTCAATAAGGATGCAGTTTTTGGAGAAATTTTCTAAAGCAAGGAAGATGAGGGAGGAAAGTGAAGGGGGTTTCTGACTCTGCAGCCTGCCTACTGTGACTGTAGAACCATCTATAAACCACCATGACATCTCCAAGGTCAGAGAGCAGTGTGAGGTGACCTGATGCTGCCAGGCGTGTCTGGAGGATCAAGCAGTGACTTTGGGGCACACTTGTGAGGGAGGAAAGCTTGGTGCTGGGGGAGAGAACCCCTGGGTGCAGACAGGAGAGCCGGGGTTGAGCCCGTTTTAGGCTGTGGGAGGTCTGTCACTGACGTGCTTGGCAAGTCAGCTGCTGCTGTGTTTTGAATCAACACTTCATGCCACCAGTGGGGCACGAGGAAAGCAAAAATGCCCTTGATATTTAGCTTTAAAAGCAGCTTTCAATGTTGCTTAGAGCCTCAAATGGCACTCAGGTGCCCTTTGTCCATCCAAAGGAGTGTGTGTGTGTGTGTGTGTGTGTGTGTGTGTGTGTGAGCTGCATGGCTGTCACTTTGCCAGCTCTGCCATTCCCACTGGCAGAGACTGCTTTAGTTTTGGGATGTGTGATGCTGAGGAGATGTTTTCACACACAATAAAAATTAAACACTCTTTGTACTAATGGGAGTTCTTTCAGTCCCTGACAGTTCTTCATCCCTTCACGTTCTGGCTTTTCCATCTGCTTTTGGGAGGACTTCTACCTCTGGCTTCCATCTGCTCATCTGCTTCCTTCAGAAGCTTCAGCTCACATCTTTGCTTCCTTCAATATTTTTGCAAATTCAGTTTCTAAAACATGGTGTATTACTCTGAAAGTATTTATAAAAACACACTCAGACAATTTATTTGACATTTGAGCTTTTTGGTCCTTTCAGAGGCAGGGGAGAATGGAGGAATAAGGTACATCAGCATTTTTCAAAGCCTGGTCAGTAAGGAAAGACTAACAGCAGGGTTTAAATTGGAGTTGTATTCTAGCACTAATTCAGTAATGGGATAATCCATTTTTCTCAGGGCTGGTATTTAGCCTGCTTGCAAACTCAGTGAGACAATACAGCCCCTGTGAACATTTTGCTTACATTTCTGAGATATACTTGCAACACTTTAAATTTAAAAATCAAGCCGCAGATTAAATTTTTACAGCAAAAGTGTATAAAAGATGTGACAGATGTGACATTACTGATGTGCTGAATATCCAGTGTTCTGCACGTTCTGAATACAGATAATGAATGACACATCTACTGGGATTTAAAGAAAGAGATTTCTCTTACGGGCATCAGGTCTGCTGCTTTTCCAGGAGTCCTTGGAGAGAAGAGCACCTGGAAAAGTGGCAGTGCTGCTACGGATAAGATGAGCTGAAGCAGTCCATCTCTCAGATACAAAGAAATTATTTTAAATGCCTTTGAATACCTTTAAATATCTATTGCTTTAATGCTAGCACAGCTGCTGCATGTCTTTGACCTTGGAAGTCCTTTTTTCTTTGTCAGCCATAACACAAAGTTAGGAAAACCTGGATGGTAGCTTCTAGGCTAGAGAGGATGGTGACACAGGAAGCAGGAATGTGCCTATTCAGGACTTTTCCAGATCTTTTGGTCAACATGTTGAATGTAGAATGCTCTACTTCCCACCTTGAATTTGAAAGGTAGCACATCCAGTGAAGTATTTCCCCAAGAAAACCAACAGGATGAAGCAGGATATGCATATTTTTGACCTGATATTTTTACAAGATGTGTTGTACTTCCACAATAACAGTCCAGTTACTTTCAGATAAGTGTTAAAAAGAAGTGAAAATGAAAACATGGCTTCAACTATTTCAGGCTTACAAAAGAGAATCTTGTTCTTGTATCAGTGACAGATATTAAGCGAAGAGCAAATTAAAATCTGAGGAAAAGGCTTTGAACTTATTTAGTTGTTTTGATCTTTTTGAAAATAAGTCAATTTTTGGTAATGTCAAATATGTTCCTACCGGACAGGATATTTCCCTCACCAGTTTTCCCAGTTTTCTCCTGCCAGTGGTACTTTTTAACTGCTGGATTGATACCTGTAGCTAGGAAGGCAGGCAGGATCTTTGAAATGGCTAATCTCATGAGACAGACTCCAAATCTTGTTTTCAACATAGCAGATCTGGGTGCCACCAGCTGGTGTGACTTACTGTAGGCAAGATTTTATGGAGAATGTAATTATTTCTCTGAAGTTATCAACCTTGCTTTCAGGAGCTTCAACACTTCTATCAGGAAATAGTACCCCAACCAGTCATACTATTCCTGCCTTTTTAATAATAATGTAATTATTGGAAAAAAAAAATGTTATTTTGCATATTGAAGCCTGAAAATTAAATGTGTGAAGTGTGTTTGTGACAGCAATGAAAAGGCTATATATATATATATATATATATATATATATGTATATATATGTATTTGCATTAGGCAAAAATTTTATAGATGTGTCAGGAGAACCCTAGAGATCTAGCCTTACCTGGAACAAGAAGTTCAGAGTTGAAAAGACCATGATAGTCTAAAAAACTAGTAAGAAGAGCTGCATAAGTGTCCAGAAAACGATATTTATTAATATGATCCATTTCGATATGTTGATTGGAATGACTAAATTCTTAAAAATAATTGTGTTTACAGGGGTCAAGTTCCTGCTGAGGCAGAAGTGAACTACTTAGGTGTGGCCAAATCTCTGGAAATGTATGGGGTGGATCTCCATCCTGTTTATGTAAGTATTAACTGTGAAAAATAATTACTGCACTAATGTGTGAAACTTATATAGTTTTGTTGCCACAGGAAAACAGAAAAGGGAACACTACTCAAGAAATGCAAAGGAACATATATTTACAGACAGAGAGGATTCAGTTATTCGTGCATACAAATGCCTAATGATTTTCAGATTGAATGCTGTGATTTTATTACGCCAATAAATACCAATCAGTTATACTCTGGATAAAAACAATTCAGATAGAAGAGAAGTAATTTGTGCAAGCCTCAGGGGACATGGGTGGTGAGGGTTATCACCTTTGTCTTTGACAGAAGAATTTGCACATTACTTTAGTTTAAATAAGAGCAAGTGTGTCCTGAAACCTTTTCAGTACCATTGCAAAAATTAGGGTGGAGTAGCAGTAGCACGTCAGGCTTTTAAAAATCTTTGTTGTCAAGGTTTTGCTAAAGATTCAGAGTATGTTTCAATTTCTTCCCATGTTGTATCATGCAGCATTGCAAGTTGTCTGTATTGCCTCAGAAAACCCCTCCATTTCTTTTGTCTGTCAGCATTTATGTTGGGATTGGATCCAGGTCACCACCTGGAGGCTATGTGCTCCTGGTGGAAACATCATTCTATCTTGTTTGAATCATTCTGCTTGTGGCAGGCATTTTTTGGAATAAAAGAAAATCAGGAGTTCAAATGGGGAATTGTAGTATAGATAGTTCCCTGAGTTAGATGTCAGTACTTTGTAAAATTACTTGAAAGAAAATAAAGAAATCAAGATATTACCTGAAGATTAGATATGTATTTCCTCTGAAAAATGTATAGCCTGCAATATAAAGTACCTTTTAATGCACTCTATGGCTTAATTATATTCATATCCCAGGCTTTGTTCCCCTCCCACCAGTGGAAAAATGGGGAGTTGCTGGAACAAGATCCAACATGATCCAACAAAATCATGTTAAATTAGTACAGCCTGGAATTTTTTTTGCCTCATAACTTGCCTTTGTTGTGCAATGAAATCCCTGCCTGGGTAACCTGTGAACATCATTGTTTCTTCTTAAATTACATCAGCAGCAGAAGCCCTCGTTTGAGACCGAGGCCGCACACATGACGAGATGCAGTTATTTTCCTCCCTTGGTCATGTTAAAAGTAAAGTTGCCTTTAGCAGTTAATTCATTGAGGAGCACAGGGAGACTTTGCCAGGTGAACTTGACCTTTGCCAGCCCTGTGATCACACAGGACGCTTTTTCAGTGTCTCAAGTCAGTGCCTCTCACAGTTGATAATTCTGCTGCTCATGCTCCGCTGGTTTAGACTTGCAGGGCTCTTCCTCATTGCCTCAAGTAGGCAGGTGAATGAGCTCTTCCAGCTGACTTTCTTTTAACCTCATGCACTAGGGTTTGCACTCTTTTCAGCTGTAAGCTGCTTCTGGTTTTGGTTATTGACTGTAAACGGGGGAGGTGGAGACCTTCTGCCACTCAGCAGCAGGGCTTTCAGCCTGTTCTCCCCCAGTGCAGTTTGAGATTTGTGTCCTCACTTCAGGAACAGTTTCCTTTGGAGGAGTTGATGCATGTGGCTGTTCCCTGCATACCATTGCCCTTTCTGAACAACAAAAAAGAAGCTTGACTCTCCCAAAGGAACTACTTCACTTGCAGGCAGAAGCAGCTGCCACTATTTTAGGAGGGAGAAGACAGCTGTGCGGTTGTATTATGGGTCAGAAAAATCACTGCTTACTTTCAGCTGGAAGTTGGGATATCTGTTGCATTCATGCCTGAATAAGGAATTAATTTTCTGAGTTTTGGCCATTTGCCAAATAGCAAAAATTAATTCAGTAAGAAAACAGAAAAAAAAAGGTATTTTTGCTTTTCATCATGGTGTGAAATTCTCTTTTTTTCTCTCGCTGCCATTCTTTCTTGCCTCTTTTCCCTCATAACTACAAATTTTCATACAGAAGCTTGCATATTAAGTAGTTGCAAATAGTACTTGCATCAAGTACTATTTTCCCATTTGTACGGAGTGAAACAGTATATTCATGTCACCAGAATGAATTTCTCACTGGATCTCATGATACTGTGATTCTGCTTGTATGAATGACAGAGTTTTTTATTTTCTAGGGTGAAAACAAATCTGAATACTTTTTAGGATTAACACCTATAGGAGTTGTTGTCTACAAGAATAAAAAACAAGTAGGAAAGTATTTCTGGTATGTACTATTTAAATGTGTAGTATGCACTAAAACAATAACAATGTTGTATGGATGTCTACAATTTGTGGTATCTATGTGAAAGTTTAATCATAGCAATATCAAAAAATTATACATAGAATTCTTAACATTTCTTTGGATGATGCAGATTTTTAATTCTTTAGTAGTCCAGGTGATAGATCACTTTTACCATACTCATGCTGAAATGTTTACATATCACTAATTGTCTCCTGACATCTAGGGCATACCTAGAAAGTAAATCTACCTGTGATTTTTTTTTTGTCTTTGTATGCAAATGTATACAACTTTATGTCTTTCCACACATGAAATTAAAAGGTCATGAAGTTTGGTCTGTCTTTTTTTCTCAATATTACAGGCCTAGAATTACGAAAGTTCACTTCAAGGAAACACAGTTTGAACTTCGAGTCCTGGGAAAAGATGTAAGTTTTCATTCAGGCCTCAAAAGATCAAAAAAATTATTTTAGGTCTAATGAAGGTGGAAATTCAGTGTGTCTGTCAAAGTCTAATTGGTTTTATTGAAATTTACTGTATGAAACCAAATGTAGGTGAAGGGAATCTCACAAAGCTATCAGGCACAAAACAGGCAGCCACATTATATAGCTTGAAACCCATTTGTCAGAGTTTAACATTGCTTTGCACTTAGACCATTTGAGAGAAAGCAATGTTTGCTCCAGTGGGGCAAGGACAGCAGATTGATAGGAAGAGAGGAGGTTTTAAGATGCAGTAACTAAAAGAAAAAAAAAAAATTATCCCCTACAAAGCACGTAGAATAGGGAGAGGAGGAGGAAACTGTTGAGGAGAATGTATGAAAAAAAAAAAATTACATCCATTTGTTGCAGTCAGTTTGTGATTTTTGCTGTCAGGTTTAGTTACAAGTTAGCTGAAATATTTTTTGTATGTCTTTTTGGAACATGAAAGTTTTTTTAAAATGGTATTAACTTGCTGGCAAAAATCCCCTTTACTGTTTTATCTATGTGTTTTTGTTCATCCTTGTAATGGTTGTCAGTCTCATCCATGGTTTTTCCATAAGGACATTTCTCTTGCTCCTTTTGTGGACAGTATTTCTGGTGTCTTTGCAGATGCCTTGGCAAATCTCTCTTTTGTTACTCCCAAGTGGCTTATTTATATTTGGTGTAGTAATCTATGGGAATTTTATTTCTGAAGGTGTGTTTGTTGAAATAGGAGAGTTATTTAAAGGCTGGGGGAAGGCTGGGAAGACTTTTCACCATGTTTCATGTAAAGGGTTCGTGATAGTTCATGTATAAACAAGTCTGAGTTTGACTTGGAGTGAATTGCTTAGAAGTGAAGCTGTGGCTTCTCTTTGATGCCACAATTCCACAGTTTTATTTTAACCAGGTGGAATTGCAAAGCCGTAGCATGCTGGGTGTTAAACCTGGAAGGTTTTGGAAAAGTTGAGGCTGTGAATATTGATGGCTGGTGAACTCTTACTCTGTGATCACAAGGCAAACATTTTGACAGAACTTGGTAGTTTCAAGCCTTGACAGGTATTTCTAGGAAATTGTTGGGTAGAACAGTAAGTACAGGGGTGTGTACCTTCACAAAATTTGCCTTTGCAAGTAATACTAATCTGAAGTACTTCTCCAGCACTTCATATCCTAACAAGATCAGGAAGGGCCAAAATGGCACAGAGAAATCTTCTTTTTCCTTTTTTAACAATCTGGGGGTACTTAGAACAAAATTATATATTGGAATAAGCAGACAGTAACCTCAGTCTCTGGATTAAAGTTGTCATAACAATTTATGCTCTTCTGCACAGAGGAGGAAGAGCTCATCAGTGTATTTGTGTATCTTCCAATACTCCTAAAAAATCTGATTAAAAATTTTGTTTTATTCCCCTTGAGATTTTTTTAATAAATGCTATCACTTTGTCCTCCCATGTGACACATGAGTGTATTACAGGAGAGTAAATATGCCATTTTCAATCCATCCTGCCTCCTGTAATATCATTCTACAGCCCCGGGAATTAATAATTTCCTTGTATCAGATGTGGTATACCAAATCTGGAATGTCTGTTCCAGTTAATTGCAGAGAGCTCCAGAAGAGATTCAGGAGGAGCAAAAATTATGGGGGCTTTCCCATGTCTTTAAATTGAACTTTATGGCATAAAGTGAAGGAGCTAATACCCTGTAACAGAGCAGATTATTTCTGGGTGAACCAAGTGTTTTTTCTTTTCCATATGTTGTAAACACTCTCTGCAGGGTGAATTTTGATCCATGTTTCCACACACACCAGCTCCCTGTATTCACACTGACTGTCACCTTTCACTGCTCATGAAGAGGAAGCTGTTGGTGCCTTTAGTACCAGCAAAGCTCTTTCTCTAGATGGAGTTACTTGGGGTAACTTCTTTGGTGTTGCTTGCTGAGATTGGTGTGAAATTTTTTCTACCATGCCAGAAGAATCTGTGTATTTCCCACTGGGTGGGTGGAAATGGACATCTGATCTTCTTGACAGATGACAGTCTAAATGTACGAGTCCATGCCTTCAGACTACCAAAACCCCGCTGTTGTTTGTGTCAGCCAAACCTGTGGTTGCTCATTTTCTTGTTTACATTGCTTCACTTTTCATAAACTTGATGTTTACTGAGCAGAAGATGTTATTTCTTAGTGTCTTATAATAAAGTAAGCTACTTTGGTTTTTCTGTTTTGTAATGTAACCTCTTGTGCTTTTCATATCTCTTCCATGAGAATAACTCCTGTCTATTTAGCTGCCTCATATTTTTTTCCTGCACACCTGTTGCTATTGTGCACAAGCATGACCATCAGTATTTTGGTTCTATCTGTCTTTCACTACTTTGCTTGTATTATATGTTTTCTCCCTTAGGTCATTGCTGTTGCCCCTTCATAAACAAAATATTGTCTATAATATTTGGCCATCCATGGACCTGTGAGACTGAAGCTCTTTTTCAGTGGTGTTAATAATTGAACCAGCATTTAATTGTCCCCCTGTATGAATCCATGCTGTGAATTCTGAGCTATAAAGGTGTTAGGTCCTTCTGGCACCTCTAAGCATCAGCATGAAATTAGGAACCCTTCCCCTGCAAGGGCTTCACATGTCCACATTCCCTGAACGTGACATAAAATGACCAATAATTTTTGAAGATTAAAGAAGTTTTTTTCTGAGAAAACTGAGAAATTTATCTAATGCCTGTGCATAGTTCCTGGCAGCATGTCTGTGGAGCAACCTTGCTGGAAACAATCCAGTGACACAGGTGGCTGCCAAAGCCCTCCCCGCTCCACCAGCAAAACAGAGCTTGGTGACAATGGATGCTCTGTGTGGAAGTGAGGAGTGTAAGGGGTGCCAAGCACACCTCCTGTGTTTCCCCATGTGATGAGCACAGCCTGCTTCCTATATTTCTCTCTCAACTAGGGACATGAAAGAAACAGAGAAAAACATGCTGTGATAGACTGTGTAGGCTGGGAATGTAAATGTGATAATAGGCAGGAGTGAGAGATGTGTTTTTTTTGCCTGTAGGTACCAAGTACTTTTGTGCTGTTCCCTGCACCCTGGTGCTGTTTGGTGTAACTGAGCCTTTTACTTTAGTTGCTCTGTGTCTGAACATGCACGTGAATGATTTCACTCCTTAGCAGGGTTTATGCAAAACTTCTGTTCTTACTTTTCTTGTTTCACAAAACAGAAAGAATTCAATGTGCAAAACACTTGCTTTCATCATTTTTCTCCAGTAAGAGAAAGGCCTTTTTGAATTCTGAAATTTTTATTTCAAGAGATCTTGAAATTTGGGTATTTTTGAGTCAGAACAATCTCCCAACCAGTTAAAAATTATTTCCAGTTAAAAATTATTTCCACATTTTTGTGTGTTCCTCTGCAGTCTTCCATATTCAGATAAATTCACATGGCAAAATTGGTAATGACTCTTTAGGAACAATAACAACCACTGGTGCAAGTCCAAAGTACATAATCCTCCACATTTTGTGTGGCTGAAACTTGTGTAAATACAATATTTATTTTTAAAGAAATTTAAATAGTCCAGAAAACACTGTAAATATGCTTTGTCTTTTTAATCTGCTTTTCATAAGTGTCATTAGTCTGAAAAAAAAATATTTTAATAAGATGGTTCAGCTGTATCCTTTCTTTTCCTATCAAATGCTGTATTCTGTCTTGAGTTACAAATTCCAGCCAGGAACTTCTAATTTGATTTATTGTTCCTGTAGCTTCTTGGGAAGATTGAACAGGATTTGAAGATACATTGCTCTCAGTCTTAAGTCCAATTTATTTTATGTGTAGTTTCCAGACAAAAGTAGCAGTTTGATCTTTCTTATGGTTTAAGAATTGCAAATGACTTTTGCATCATTTGCATTTGCACCCAGAGTGATAGTAAAGGGTGGAGGTGAGTAAGCCCAGTGATATTAATATAGCATATTAAACAGTTTTGGCATGTTTTGGTTGCTTGCGAGTTTTCCTGTCTTTTCTTAATTGCTTTCTGAGCCATCATGGAAGTACTATAGGATCGGTTCAAGGCCTGCACAAAATTAAATTCACTGACACTGAGGTGATACTGTCAGCTTTCTTTGTTTCTAATTCTTCCTTAGTGTTTTTGAATTGCTGTAGTTGCTAGAAAAGCTGAGATATGTTTATTTCAATGCTGACACGCAACTGGCACAGTTTTATCAGTTTTAATTGCCAACTTGGTATAACTTTCATAAAGATTGACCTTGTGTAACCAGTAATAGTACATTGTTTGTTACATAAGCTGTGATTTGTCTGCATATGTCTATATAAAAAGACAGAATACTTCCTATTGGAATTTAGAGCTGATGGTACCCAGCTATGTGCCTTAGAATAATTATTCTGGCAAAGAATAATGTTCTGAAGCAGTAGCTTCAGAGCCAGTGTTAATGATTCTGTTACATGTGCAGGTGTAGTGTGTGTATGTGCAGTGTGCCCTGTAACAGGGCAAGGTCCCTCCTTATGCAGCCCTAGCCCTGACTGTGGCTGGGAGGAGTGGTGTGTGTGCTGGCGTGGCTCCTCAAGTGGTTTTGGGGTTTTCTGAGCCTGCATTGCTGGGAACTTGTAAACGTCTTATAAATTAAGGTAGCTAAAGCCTGCTCTGAATCAGTGGCTCTCTAATAATTTTTGCTCTGTGGGCAGGTTCAGTTCTCCCTAGAATGGGTGTAAATCTGTTGACAATGGTCCCTTATCCTGGGAGTAATCCATGAACTCCAAGAACAAGGGATCTTCTGGCCCTCAGAGAGAAAAGCTGTCATTTTAAGTGTGTGTCTTCTCTTGCCCTGCCTAGGAGCTGAGCTAGCTGGGCACAAAGCCACCTCTGAGCCTGAAAGCTGTGAAATCAGGCTGGCGAGGCAAAGCAAGCAGGATGCTGTTTGCCAAGCACTCCTGAACTTGTGTGCTAGCTCCAGAGGTGTTCTGTGCTTAGGCAGGGCAATGACCCCTCTGACTTGTCTCCTTTGAAGGGTTTTGTAACAAGCTTTTAATCTTTCACCTGAGAGGTGTGGGTATTAGGGTGCAGCACTGTTCCAATTCCCAGCTCTCTAGTGGAGATCCTAAAAGCCCTGCCAGATCAGTCTCCTGGCTGCTCTGGGAGCCAGCTTAAAACAGGGAAGGGCTTCAGGGTATAAGCTGAATGTCTATAAGCTTGTAATGTAGACAAGCCATCTGCATCCACAGTGCTGGTCTCTCTCTCCTCCTGTGGCTATAAATGGGGGTGAGGTACTAGCAGGTACTGTGTTTTGGAGACTGCAGGGCAAGTTTCCAAAGCACCTAAAAGGAGAGGGATATGTAACTCTTGTCCTCACATTTTTTAGAGTGTGCCTTTGTCAGGGTTAGGAGGAGGCAGTCCCACAGCTTGGTTACTGCTGCAAGGGTCCTTCTGCACCTTCTGGTCCCATCATCCTGCCCCTCCCTTGCTCCTGCAAGTCACAGATGGGATTGAAAATAGCCATACAAAAATAGTGGTGCTCTACTTGTTTGATCAGCAAAATGGGCTTCCTGAAAGAACAGACGAACACCAAGATGGCACAAAGGAGAGAGACCTCCAGAGTGCAGACAGCCAGGACTGCTCTGGGAGCAGTTCATGATTTACAATGCCTCACCTTTAGTACACTGGGCACTCTGAAAGCAACAGGATGAGTTGCCAGGAGAGGCTTGTGTTGCACCAAAGAGTACTGAATGACTTTGGAAGTGTCATTTCCTATAAATCATTAGTAAAATTACAATAGGTCTTTGTTTCTTTTGGTTCAGATATATGAGAATAATAAGCAAAACACCCAGCTAACACTAACTACCTGTTAGTGTTTTGCTAAAATGCTAAAAATGTTGTCTTTCATTGGGAACAAAAGGTCATAGTCTTAACAGGAAAGGCCATCCTTGCTTTACCTATACAAATCAATTAATTCCCTTGGGAGAGAAATGTTAATCCAGAAAGTCATTGCTCTCTCCGGTTCTGGTTACTTTTTATAGAGGCATTTATCAATTGTCAGGGTAATCACTACTCTTACAAACCTTAAATAGTCCTAAAAGGAAGATGGAGGGTGTCCTAAACCTGGCTGTGCTGTAAGCAGTGTCATACTTGGTTGCAGTAAGTTACAGAATCCTTCCCCGATAAGCTGAGAAACGGTGAAGGAATTATGACTTGTTTCCCCTTTGATGAGGATGAGTGTTTTAGGCTCTTTGTCCTCTCAACAGCACAATATTATTGTGCCATTGAGTTATAGCAAGCATCAGTTTTGAGACCATAGTTTTCAGACATACGGTTTTCCTTCAAATTAAAATAAATAAGCCTGGTTGTGTTGTCAGTAGGCTTGTTGGTCTGTCCCATGACTTTTAGGCAATTGTTTCATTTTCCAGATCTGAATTCCATAAAGTTTTGGTAAATTTGATCTGCAGGACTATTATCCTCCTCTCACCTCCCCCCCACCACCCCTTTTATTTTTTGCCCTCCCTGAGTGCCATTGATTGCTGAATACTAAGTTTAGATGTTTCAGCATCATCAACATTTTTCTTACCAGCTAGGGTGAACTTTCTTCTACCTTAGAAAATAATGCCTTCATATGATGGCATCAGTAATTTTTGCTGGTCAGATCTTTCTATGACATGGCAGTATAACTACACAGTCCCTCTTATTATGACTTTCTGATTTTATTGTGTTTTCCTGCTGTTTCTTCTGTGTATGGGAAAGTTCTAAAACTATAACTTAAAGGAGACAAAATAGAAAATTAGAACTTTCCCCCAAACTTTTTCCCCCTGCTGTTGAATGCCAATGGCTTTCAAACTGGTCTAACAGTAATATATGGCAGAAACACCTTATTTTAAAAATTCTCCTTAAATTAAAAAAAAAAAACCAAAACCATAACCGTCTTCTCTCTGTCCCTCCCTTCCCACATACCAGAAACTCCTTCCTTTGAGATTATGTAATTAAATAAATTTAAGTGCAACAGAGGATTCTTTGCCTAAAAGTAGGAGTGAACAAAGAAGGAGCAAGATCCTGCATATTAAAAGTGAGTCATTGAGTTATTTCCTAACAGAAGCTAAACTGACTCATCATATTGCTTTAAGTTTGCAATACTACAGTCCAGTTTGATATTATCCTTTTGAAGATGAGTATAGTTGTGTGGGTTTATGTGAAATCATACTAGATGACAGTCTAATATAGAAATTGTAATTTAAATCAAGTAATGAAATCCAAAGCTACTTTTCTGCTATGTGTAAAGTAAGCAAACACAAAGCACCACTTTACACGTTTTCTTTGAAAGTTTTGCAATGCAAAATGCATTGTGATTTTTCAATGGGTAGACTCTTCTTTCTAGCCATCAGAGGAGAAAGAGCAATGTTGTTATTCTGGAAGAGACCAAGATAAATTGATTTTTCTCCTTGACTATTTTCAAGATTTTTGCAGGAAGCTTTTACTTTTAATGAATTAAATTTATTTTGTCTATAAGTTAAACTACTTGTGAATGCTGCAGAGAGATGATGATCCCTATGAAACCTGAGGGCCTTGGGGAATATATTTATGGAACCAATGTACTACAAAGTAATTTTATGATATACACAGCAGTATCGGATGAATCCTGAATTTCAACATTCTTGGTGGTCATTGTCTTACTGTACTGCCTGTATTCTTCTCTCTTGCCATGGAGAGTAAAATGTGCTTTTGATGGAAGACCATCAAATTAATTTAATTCCTCGCCTGTTCCATGGCACATTTTAGTTAAATGTCTGTTCCAGCCAGACATTTAACTAAAATAAGGCATGGCAGAAAATAAGCTCATGTATAACGTTTAGGGTTTTTTGTTTTTTTTTTGGTCAGGGAATGAAATCTCTGTTATTCTAACCACAGGTGCAAAATTCTTTTGTTTTACTGTTATTTATTTCGAGATGAAGGAAAAGGTACTTGAGAAATTAATTTGAGGTTTTGTGGGGCTGCTTGACAGCTGTTAATAGGGATTCAACTGGATTTTTGTTATAGGTGAAATTTTGAATTCTAGAGAACATAGAGAATTCATTCACAGTTTGCAAGGTGCTTGCAGGTGATAATAAACATCAATAAATGAGGAGAGGGAGGAACTTGCCCGAGCTGTTTACTTGTGTATGCATGGCACTGCTGAAGTGTAAGTAATGCAAGGACACAGATTATTTAAAATCAGCTGCTGAAGGTGGTGTGAATCACAGCTCCTTTGTAACTCACACCTTGCTGAAATGGTTTGAGACTCAGTTTTGTGACGGGGGTGTCATGCCGTGCTGAGCTCTCACACTCACCCCTGGGATTGCTCGTGCTTTGTGCAAAGAGTTGTTCACCCAGTGAAAAACAGGTGGAAGGGTATTTTTTGTGAGCACATCTCAGTGTTTAGCTGGTTGAAAACAAGCACTGTGATGTGTCTGTTGCTTCTCCTTTTCTGTTGGAGGTATTTCACAGTTTGCATGTGTCCCACTTCTCTTTTCTCTGCCAGTTTCCAGAGATTGGCTTTTAAGGTTTGTGTATGCTTTTGTCCTGCTGTTGTTGTCTTCCTTAAGAGATTTTAAGTTGGGTTTTAAGACTTTCAACTTTTTCTTAGAATTTTGAATTATTCTGAAGTTAGCTTTCTTTAAAAATGAAAACCCTTCCCTTCCTCAGGTTTTTTTTTTTCCCCTCAAGTTAACCTTGGCCTGTTTTGTGTGTTTCCGCTGTCATTGCTTCATATTAGTTTATAACAGATCTTGAGCTCCTTTCTTTCTTTCCCTTATTCTTGCCTTTTTTATGCTGGTAACCAATATTTTTGATTGACATCTGAGCTGCCGTTTAAAAAAACATTGGAGTAATAATTTTTGTAAATAAACCCAAAAAGCATGTGTTTTATTTAGGAAAGAAGCTGATGTATATGAACAAAGGAACATAAGTGTTTCAATAATCTCTTTTCTCTGTTTTTCAAAAAGAAAACCACTTTTTAATGAAGAATTCTACAGAATTATAGACCTGCTTTTCTTTGTGCTGATTTCTTTTCTGGCATGGACTGACATGTGATAGCTGGTTCTTGTGTTCAGTAAATGAGATTCACTCCAATGGCAGGGTCCCCCATAAGAACATTCTTCTGTTTTGTTTTGTCTTCAGTGCAATGAAACTTCCTTCTTTTTTGAAGCACGTAACAAGGTCACTTGTAAACACCTCTGGAAATGCTGTGTAGAGCATCATACATTTTTCAGGTGAGTGATGCAGAAGTGTTCCACAGGGCCACTACACTGAGTGGGAGCCTTGCCATACTTTCAGAGTGGTGCTACAAAGGCTTTCTGCCTGGAAACACGTTTGTGCTCTTGGTTATAGAATGCTTTTAAAAGCCAACACCTTTTCTTACAGTGATATGAAACAATGTTTTTAAAATTGGGTAGTTTGGTGGCTTTTTTTTGGCTTAGTATTCTTTTCTGAACAACTTCAGGTTGTGTAGAGTAGACTTTTTCAGAAGGATGGCAGGATTTAAGTTGCCAAATAGATTTGGATGTAGTTAATAATCAGATTTTCTGATTAGTGGCTTGAAGGAGGCCTTTAGAATTCAGACATTACTATTTTCTACAGTGCACAGAAACATATATATATTTTAATAGAAATTCATAGAATTTCCATAACGTTTTGCTTACTTACTGAGGTGTATAAAATTTTCTCAGTACTGCACATCTCAAAGCACTTGATTTTACTGATGCAAAAAACACCAAGAGAAATGTGCTAAGGTGTCTAACTGGGAATAGATGGAATCCTCCAGGCTGCCTTTAGCAGTGCTGTAAATGAGTGAATTGAGAATCCCTCCTTCAGTCTCCCTACTGTAGCAGGGTGGGTTTGCCTTCTCCCAAAATTAGGTGAAAGGCTGCTGGTGCCAGCAATTTACACTTGACTCTGAGATAAAGAGATATGTAGTCAAAATAGGGGGAACAAACAGGTGGCTTTGGGCGACTCTTAACCCCATAAGAATCTGTCCAGAGGTAGGGATGAAGAGGAACTTGCAGAAAAAAAAAATATTTTTTAAGCCCAAATTTGTATTCTTTTTTCTTGACTTGGGAAGGGGACAATAATTCAGACCTACCTATGCAACTTACTCTGTTATTTTATTTTTCAAACTACACAGGGTGCCAGAGAATGAATCAAACTCTCTGTCAAGAAAAGTCAGCAAATTTGGATCCATAGGTTATAAACATCGGTACAGGTGAATTTTTTTTTTTTTGATCATTTAAACTTCAATTCATTCCTTCATTCCTCTTCTCCTCTTTCCTTCCAATGAAAGAAAACCACCACCCAGAATATGACCCAGTAAAGTTCTGAAGATGAAAGATAAATCAGGACCATTTTAACAGGCTGTCTTTGGGAGCCTGTCAGTTTTGGGACAAATGTTTCTTCTCCAGATCCCCAGAACTGGTTGAGGCTTGCTATAGTCTGTATTCAGAGTGGGAGCAGCTTTGACAATTCTTTAAATCATTATCTCCTCATGAGTCCTGAAATTATGTTCATGTCCTAAAGAGGTTTTCCTGACAGCTGGGCAATGCCAAAATGAGGGTGTATCTTTTCTGACTTGAATAGGGGACAACATTGGATGAATGTTCAATGCTCTAAACCTTGAAAGATGCTGTAACTTGAAATTAAGGATAGATAAGGAACACTGTTTCCACTATCATGAAAGAAATAAGTGAATCATCATGAGTAAGGTTGACAATCATTAGTTTGGCAGATCTTTGTCATTTTCCTAATCCAGACTGGGTCATCTATCACTCTCTATCATGATCCAGATTCTCCTTGCTGTGGACAACAGGGCAATGATTGTCCTGCCTTTTGTGTTTGTGGTGGATCTTGGCCTGCATTACCCATCTGGGATAATGGGTAGGAGCTCACTGATTCCTGCCAGAGTGCTGCAGATGAGTTTTTTCTGTTGGATTGCCTCAGCAGATTGGAGCAGGACACTGGTCCTGGGGAGGAGAAAGCTTTGTACTGGCAAGAACTTTCCAATCAATTAAAAAAAAAACATGCCATGGAGCAGTTAACTATGTCTGAGCTATTGCTGTTGGTGGTGCAGTTCAGTTTTTCTTCCTGTTTTAATAAATGTCACGGGTGATACGTGATCAGGCCTGCCACGTTGGGATGATGGGCAGAGCTGACAACTTTGGTTGTCTTCCCTTTTTGTCTTTGGTCCCCATTGTAGCACTGAAAGCAGTGACAGTGTTGTGTATCTGTACACATCATTACCTCAGAGCAGAAACCATAATCCCACTGTTTTTCTGGGTAAGTGGGGGGACCATAATATTTTCATTCTTCTTGTGGTGTTGTGTTTTTAATGTTGTTCTGTTTTGCTTGGTTGGTTGGTTGTTTTTTTTGGTTTTTTTTTTTTAATTAAATCTTTTAGGTACCTCTCATTGTGTGTCAGTTTTCAGGAAAGCAATTTTCTTCTTTCAAGATCCGATGCTTTGGAGGTCTTAGTGGGGGTGGAAGGTCCTATTCCCAGATGTTTTGTTAAAATTGCTTCTGGAATTTGCAGGACTGACATGCTTGCTGAACTTAAAAGTTGAGCAGAAGAGTTTTCTGGCTAACTTGGGAGCATGCTATAAACTAACTACAAAAACAAACAAACAAACCCACATTACTCTGATGTAGGGTTAGGATTTGAGATTTTTTTGTCCTTCAATTCTTTTATAATTTTGAAAACATTTAAATTCCGCAGTGCTGACTATCTCTGAAGGGCTACTGGTGAAAATACTGTCAGTATTTCATGGAGTCTATTCACATAATTCAGAAAATCTACCTAAGTAATTCCTGTATAGTTGCTTACTACTTTCTTGTACAATTATTTTACTTCACAATGATATAACTTCAGGTGTCAAGGAATTAATAGTGACAATTACTTCTCTTGTGTAGTAAGTTTCTAGGAACAAATAGGGAGTTTTGGGAAGGAACATGAATTTTAGATTTTTGTTATTACCACTATAGTCTGTTTAGTCACACTGAGAGGAACATTAAAATGAGTCTGAAATAATTTATTTAAACTTAATAATTTAATTGTGCAGTGAAGACAAACCTTACAGTGAACAAGAATCTAGACTTTTACTCAATTTGTTGTCATCTGGGGCTGTGCTAGTGAGAGTCCTTTATTATAGTTTGTTTTGCAGTCTTTTAGGCTGTCATTCCACATGCCAGAGGAGTAGCCCCTAACTGACTGAAACTGAACAATAATAAGTATGTGTAAATAATATTAAACATGTTTTCTTGGGAGGAAACTTACAGAAAAAGTTCAGGGAATAATAATTTTACTTAAGAAAGTTGTATGTTAGAATATTCTAGGTTAGAAAAGGTCATGCTATCTTAATCCATTCCTAACAAAAACTATTTTGTTTTACTGGCCTATCCCCACTTGGAAATGCCAAACATAGGAGCAGTTGGCACAATCTGTTGATGATTTTGCCAGTGACTGATTCAAAACAAAATTCAGGGTAGTGCCACCAATGGGAGAGCCAGAGGTGGGATGACAGCATGGTTGTTTTCCAGCCTAAGGATCCTGTTGGATAACTTTCCCAAGTGTTTTCTCATGATTTTATTGTGTTTTGAAGCGGCAAAGCGTCTTTGCGAATGACCAGAGACCCTTCTGTGCAGCTTCCACGGCCTGACCAGAGCATTGAAAGAAGTCGCAGCAAAACGTACCCCAAAAGAACACAACAGACAGGTAGGTCCTTCTCTGCTGACCTGGGCGCAGGTGTCTTCTCTTTTGGTTCATTTTGTCATCACAAGGCGACCCAGAACTGCTGCAGTGTCCTTGAGGGTCTCTCGGAGTGGATTCTGTGTTTTGCTTTTAGTCAGTATTTGCATCTAAGGTTAACAGGATATGGAACCTCCAGCTTTCCACATAAAATAAAAGAGTTGCTGTGGATTAAAGAGAATGAGTCCCCATGTATGTAGGTCTAACGTAAAGGTTGAAAGGGAAGGTAGAAAAGAGGCAGTGCGAACATTTTTTTTTTTTTTTCCTTCTGGAGGCCTGTCTCTTGCAAACGAATTTTATACCCACGTGTCTTGGTTAGTATCCCATTGTTTGGCCTGTTTGACCCAGGGTGACACTTTTTGCACCCTCTTCCCATTTCAAGGACAGTATCCCTTTATTTTGTTACTAAGTGGAACAGAAGTTAGTACCATTCAATTTTACCATGCTTCAGATGTGTGAGCTGGAAATCTGTTCTGCGTGCAGAGGCTGTCATGGCAAGCTGAAAGGTTTCACAGGTGTTAGAGGAGATAGGATTAAGCTTGGATCAGAGAAGTCATGCCCTAGATAATGGATACTTCCTGAAATTTAGCAATAGAGATGTCAAGCTCCAGGTCCACAGATGATTACATGAGTATTGCTTAGCTTCATCTGTGACAAGAAGGCACACACACTTGGGTCAAACTTGTGCCTGTGTTTGTTTGCTGTTTGAGAAAAAACTTGTCTGGGCTTTAAAATGTAAATTGTATCTCTCTTATTGTTGTTCAATATGCCACTATAGAATTTGAGAACCTGTTTTTAAAAAGAGAGCAGATATATACCTCTGGAAACATCCAGTGCTTTTCCTGAATGTGGTCTTTTGATTTAGAAACAAAACTGGTGTGCTCTGCCTTACAGCTGTGGTGGCTCTTGAAGTGTAACATAATTAAAAGTTCAGCCTTGGAAAATGGAGGCAGTTTACAACATTCAAAAAAAAAATTTTATTTAGTGTAAAAATAGAAGAATTGCTTTGCTTTCTGATCCTGATATATTTCATTGTGTGTGCAGTTTTAACTGGGTGTCTGAGAGGACAAGTAGCTAGTGACCCTTCAACCTAATAATTTAAACTTTTTGTTCAGATGGACTGTCCTGTTCTTAGGGCAGCAGTTCAAGCCAAATCGCATTTCCTACCTCATTAGTCCCTGGTTCTGTTTCAGGAAATTTATGTGGCTATTTGTCAGCTAAAATTCAGCTCTTGGTTTAAAATAATGTTTGCCTCAGCCCAGGCAGAAAAGGTTGGTCTGTGCTGCTGCAAGGATGTGCATGTGTTGTGTTTGTTCATTTTGTTTTCAGTCTCTTTGGCTGGAAATATGAGGAAAAACTGAAACTTTTCTGTAGCCTCTTCTGCTGATGTAATTGGAATTAGAATTCTCTGGGCAACATGTGTTTGCTATTTTGATGGATTTAAACACTTTCTCACACTTTAAAATAAAATGTCTGCTTTTTCACCATTTTACTTACATGTAGTTGTGTAATCTCTATCGTCCAACTGTTTTCTTTTCAAATTCAGCTTAATTGATTACCCAAGTATTCCAAATGTGCAGTCATATCACTGGGACAAATGTATTAACCTAGATGATATTAATGTTAAAATAATTTGTTTAATTTCCAGCTCAAAATATGGGCTGAAGGAAGAGAGCTATGTCTTTCAAATACCATCTTGCCCTGTGAATAAGCATATTTTCTCCTTTTTTTTAAAAATTTTGTCTTTGCTATTCACAGTGATAAACATTGAATACTCTTCCTCCATCTAAACAGGATTTCAGATGGAGAACGAAGACCAGTGCTGCTTCTCCTTGCTGTGACAGGAAACATGTGATAGTCTATTGCATTAAATAAATCTGCCCTTTTTTACCTAACATTGTTCTTAGATATAACAAAGTCCATTTCACACAATGAATCAAGATTATTTGGCATATTTTAAGCATCATTTACTTAAATATATTATCCCAATTTATATATATATTTTTAATTTATTTGTAGATTTTATTTTGTAGACTATTTTTTATCTTGCTAATTAACCTGGTGCTCTAATAAGTTTTACAGGTTATGCAAAAGTTTCCCTGACTAAAATATTTGAGAAAATTAAATTACATTTCTTCTTAAAATACATATTCCTTTTGCGTAGTGACAATATGCAGATGGTCATCATTGGTGGCTAGTCCTTTGTTCTTCATTTTCTGTTTGTAATATGGTATATTAAGGCTAAATATTACTTATCCAACATTATTTCAGTTAACATGTATTACGTCAAAAGATATTTTCTGTCAAATACACCTTTAATTAGGATCTAGCTAGACAAAGTCTTGTAACTTAATTTTTTTGGGATGAAAGTCAGGTTTCCATTTATTTCACCAAATCCAATAACAGCTCACAAATAGGTCATATGAAATAACTTCCTGTAGCCTTTTCTGAGTTCAGCATCTTTTCTCATCTGCTTCTTTCCCTTTTCTCTTAATACTGCAAAGTAAAATATATTAAAGGCTTCATTTTTGCAATCACTGCAATTAGCCATTTTGATTTTGTTTAATATTTTTTAAAATCTATTAGTACCAGTGATGGGACCAGCCACAGGAGTGGCTCTGGGGACAGTTAGAGCTAAGGGCATGACTGCAGCATATAACCTTGGCATTGCCTCCATCAGATAAGTGTCTGTGAGTGCTAAAACCTCCAACATCTGATGTCTAATTAAAACCCTTCCCCTTGTTGCTTCATTTTGTGTACATGTTCTGGTGTTACAAACATAGTATGTGCTTTTGATATATTTTTTCTGTCCCCTGAAGGTAGAGCTTAGTTATCTTTAGCAGAGCTGAGCAAAAATGTTTCTTTGTCTCATTGGTCCACTAAAGTATGCTGAAGTCCTTAGGACTGCACACACTTTGTGAATTCTTGGTAAAGACCTGGAGCAGGTGCTAGCCAAGACAGGGATAGAAAATACTATTTCTGTTTTCAGTAAAAATATTTGTGGTTTAGCATCAAGATTGAACGAGATGATATTGTCAACAGAGAGAAAATGTTTTTGTGTGTACAAGCCACTGCCATTGATTGCTTCCCCTGATAGGATGAACAGTGCAGACCTTTTGGCTTTAGCATGGCAGATTATTTTCCTAGAAGAGGCATTGCAGTGGTTTAAAATGTAGTGACCTCCATTTTGTCACTTGTTTGATACATTTCATATCTCAGTTGTTCTAGGGCTGGTGCAAAAATCACATCAGGAAACTTTAATGGCTATGATTTTATATGAGATCGAGACTGTGTTTTTATAGTAGTGCATAGGGGTTTTTTTGCTGTATGTTTAGGCTGGTATTCAAGTTGGTGTTAATTTAGAGAAAGAGGTTTTTTTGTTTTGTTCTGTCAAGTCTTGTGAGTGAGATAAGTGAAACTTCATTCATTTGCTTGTTTTTTCGCTTTCATCTGAGTGAGAATTACAGTTGCATTTTGCTCTGCTTGCAAATAATAAACTCAAATGAGGAACAGGATCTCCTGCTGTTCTCTCTTACTGTCTTAGGGCCTGACTGATAATGTTCAGTGTTCATACATACTGTGAAAGTGTTCATTATTCTTTTGGCTGAGTGCTGAACATGAAAAGCTCCTTGGGAACATCCTCTCAGGACAAACATTGATGTGACCAGACCTGTTGCTGTGGGTCTGAGTTTATTCAGCAGTGGAAAACACATTGCTTAGTGTTTGTTGTTGTTTGGTACCTGAGGACTTGGTTTGTCCCTGCCTTGGCACGTGGGGCAGTTGTATAAACCAGTGTAAAATAAGTGCTTAGAGGTCAGGTGGAGAACGAGGTGTGGGTATTACAATTACAGTAGTGTCTGTGTTGTGATATTCCCTAAGCAATCACATTTTGCCACAGATGCCTGTCGCTACCCTACTGGTAGCCGTGGTAGGTAGAACTGTTGGTCTGGCCCAGTTAAAGTCTTTTCCCAGAGAATCCTAAGATTGTACCTGAAAGTTAGATTTTTGAGAAAATGGATCTTGGGGTGATTTTAGCTGTTTCCTCATTTATGTCCTTGGAGCTTTATACTTTAAAGTTTACTTAAAATCCAGTGTTTGGTAAAAGGATGGGTGTGACTGCTTCCGCATTTCAGTCATGGGGCGTGAGATGAACAAACTCTTGAGGCTACAGGCTTAGAAACCAGTAAGAAAAACAGCTCTTATCACAGAGTAGGCTGGGCTGGTGTAGATGTATGAAAGTCCATTCATTTTTGTAGGCTCACAGTAGCCCAGGGTGCAAAGAATGAGCTCTTACTGCGTGTTTTCCGTTTGGTCGCACTATCTGCTGCTCTCATGACTTGGTTTAAACACAAACACTGCTTCCAGATAATGTCAGTTAAGTGGCTTTACCTGATAAGAAACAGGCATGACAAGCTAACTAACTTGCCAGGCTGATACAGTTTTGGACACTTGAGTTTTTAAAAATGTAATAGTTGGCTTGAATTGAATGGGCAAATCAGCATCAATATGGCTGTAAAAGGGGGTTAAGTGTGTGCATTCCCTTCATTGGAAAAGCTCAGTGCTGGGCACTCAGTCCTGAGAGTACCTTATCCAGCCAAATGTAAACAACCAGGGAAACTGGCCACGATTGAGATGTTCAAGATTTCTGCCTAAGGTATTTTTGAGAGGCCTGTTGCCTTGGCAAGCAAGAAGCAGTGATAAACTTAAGTTTTTGCCATGGGGTTAGTGTTTGGACAGTGTTTTTGGAGTCTGCGCTATTATATTAGATAATCACATCATACAGAGGTATAAGCTGACAGAACAGTACTGTAGTCAGTAAAAGATACACCAGGTGGAACGTACTTGGAGACAATCATTACAGTTTCTGGAAGCGTGGATGGAAAACTCTGATTAACCCACTGTGGCCTGACACCCAGAGGTGACTGGGTGCCTACAGAATGGTAAGGATATTAACAAACACAGTAAACTATCACTTCTGGAGGTGTCTATTACTTTTATATCATCTGACCCTAGGCTGTTTTTCTGGCAGTTGTTTCACTGCTATGATATGTTTTGGAGCACAAGTTTTTGTTACTCCATTAAGTGAGAAGGACCTTCTGTGACTTAATTGAAAACTGCCTCACAGAGGAATATGTGAAGTACTGAGATCAGTTCTTTTGTTGGCAAAAGTCATATATTTGCTGATTTCTGCAGAAGACTGGCAAAATCTAACCTGTAAGAGAACCAGCTGATGAGCAGACAAAAGGCATCAGAAAAATCTCAGGTATTTGTGTTGAGCTAGGGTCCAGAGACTTTGTATGCCAAAGGGGTGGTATGGGAAGTTGAGAGAGATTGTGAAGAAATCCTTTCTCTGAGGCTGAGGGGAAAACTTAGCATAGAAAATCTTTTCACAGCTTAATTAAGACATCACATTTTTGTTTTAGCCAGTCAAAATGGCTAGGGTATTGTACCACTATATGAACAACATTGTGATGCTGTTGCTTGTATCCAGGGGACATCGTATTATAATCTTCAATCTATTTAATTATCTCCGAACATGCTCAGAATCCTGTCCAGAGGAGGTCTCTGTCTATAATGATATTGTTCTGTTGTTCTACTTGACATCTGTTTCTATAGATGGTAACAATTTTGTAAGAAATGCCTGAAATTGCCAATTAGGTGGAAACACAATGTGTGAACTGAAGGGAAATTACAGATTGATATTAATGTATGGCATGGAAACTGAAATCACAGCACCAGCAGGAACCAAACTGTATTCTCCTCATACCTTTATTCTCATTGTTGACTGAGCAGGGAATTTCCTTCAGTTGGCAGTGGCAGAGTATGCCTTTGAGAACAACAGCTTCAGACTCCTCTGTCTTATTTGGAGGAGTAATGAATGTGCTTCATGTTAAACTTTATAGTGTCCTGTTACAACTAGAAATAAGGCTAAGACACAAAGGTGTGATCCCTACACACCCTCAACAAGATGAGCATGAACCAGGTATTTTGTATGTCATTTTATCTCTCATGCTGCCCTGTAGGTGATTATGCTGAGTAGGTGTGCAAACATTTCTGCTACAGGATTCAACTGTTTTGGGCTTTTTTTTTTTCCCAGGTTCTAAGAACATGAGCCAGATTACGACAAATGGGGAAAATGAAGGAACTACCAAAATTATTGCACCTTCTCCAGTGAAAAGGTATGTAGTCCTTTACAGTTTCTTTACAGCTTTGAAGAGGCTGTACAATGCACTGGATAGGGGAACACATTTAGTAATCATTAATATTAGTTTATCCTGCCTTTGAGTTCAGGACCATTTGATCATCTGCTGACAAAGGTCAGAGAGTGTTGCCAAGTATTTAATTTTATGAAACCCTGATCTTCCAGTCAATGCAGAATAGAGTTTTCAGGTGACACATGGTTTGAAAACCCATAAATCAGCACAAGTTAATGAGAAGGCAGGCAGTCTCAGGTTTAAACAGGAAAAAAAAACAACCAGGTAATGACCCAGAGTGCTCTGGTCAGGATAGTCCTGTAAAGTCCTATTAGTCTCTCCTCTGGGAGCAGTGGGCTGGCTGTCAGAGCTCTCAGGTCATGGGCTTTCTGTCTCTGAACAGGGCAAGCTTGGGATGTGTGACAGGGAGGGGCTGGGTGTGGGCTCTCTCCCAGTAGGTTTGTTAGTCTTGCAGTGATTGCCCATTACACTGCTCAAATTATAGTAAAAATCAGGTAAAAATCATGTTTGTTCCTGATCTGTAGGAGTAGTGAATTGTCAGGGCTCCCCTGCACTTGTGTGGTCTGCTGTGTCTAATTTTCAGTGTTGATGTGCACATCTCTGGTTATTAACCATATCTGAAAGGAACAGGTAAGGCTCAGATTCAGAAAGGGGTTTGTATCCCCACCTCTAATTTTAGATGGAATTTATGTGCTTGAATCAGAAAAAGAGTGATCTTACAAAAGAATGAGTCAAAACCACTGTACTTAACTTTTGTTTAACTGCCTAGATATCTGTCCCTGCATGCTTGGCAATCCTGACAGCTGTTTTTTTTTTCTTGACTGAGTAACTCTTAAGTGGGCTTACCTATGCATTGAGGCTGTGGGCTTCACAAACTAGGTATCTGGACTGAACTCTGAAAAAGGATCTAAAAGATGTACTGCAAATACTTGGTGGATAGTGTTCTCTATTGTCTAACATTTAGAACAGTTGACCTCCAAAAGAAAAGCTGAGCTAAATTGCTTGCTCATTTTGAGGGAAATTGAATCCATATTATAGCCCTTAGAAAATAATGCTAATTGTGTGTTAAAAAAAGCTTATGATTGCCACTTGGTCATGCTGAAGCTAAACCATTAAGTAGAGAACAATACAGAGGTAAAAAAAATACATGAAGGGAAGGCACAAAGAGGATGGATCCAGGCTCTTTACAGTGGTGCCCAGTGACAGGACCAGGTGGGCACACACTGAAACACAGAAGATTCCCTCAATGTCAGGAAACAATTTTTGCCTGTGCAGGTGACTGAGCACTGGCAAAGGTTGTCCAGAAATGTGGTGGAGTCTCCATCCTTGGAGATAATTCTGCAGCTGTCTGGGAATAGTTCTGGGTAACTGGGTCTGGATCACCCTGCTGGAGCAGGCAGCTGGACTAGATGACATCCAGAGAACCCTGATGGCCCCACCATTGTGTTGTTCTGTGATTTGTTAGGAGAAAGAAAGATATAAAACAAAAGGTACCATTATTCTATAGTGCAGAGATCATTGTTTTAGGAGGCTTTAGGGGGATTCTTTACTACAGAATTTTTAACAATGAGCTGTTAAAAAGAATTAGAAAGACAGGTTTTAGACAAAGAACCAGAATAAGTGGCTCTCAATATGCCAGCTTCAAGGTTACTGAGTTTAGTTTCTTACTTTGACAGATTAAAAGCAGTTCACAGGCAGATTCTTACTGAGTCATGTTTTAGACAGTGTTAGTCACTTCCAGGAAAAAAAAAAAAAGTGTTGGAAATTGTTTTTCCTTTTAGTATTTGATGTTTTTTTCTCTGTGTCTCTATCTGCACATGAAAAACACCTTTTGGGTTTGCCAGGCTTTGTGGATGTGAGAGATAGCACACAAAATTTGTGTAGCACTTATGGTTTGGAAGTTTGTTCCATCCTGTGTAATTCTTGGATTAGTTGTTAATGATGCTTGCAGAGCATCTTTCAGTAGTGTTCACAAGCTGAGTTTTCATATTTAACATCCAATTCACTGTTGAGACCCATAGTTAATCACTTCTGTGTAAGTGGTATAAACTCAAATCATACCCCCCCAATGAAATTCAGATCCTAACCCTTTCACATTCTGTGAATGAAATTAGTACCTTTTGCAACTGCATTCCTGGAGATACTGCTGGTATTTGAAGAGCTGCCACACTCTAGCTTTCTGTCTGTAAAGTGTGTCTGCTCAAAATGAATAATGACTCAGGAATTTAATGCAGTAAATTCACCTCCCAGGTACATTTTCTTTCTCCTTTTAAGATTTGAAAACAGTATTCACAGTTGTGTAAGTTCAGCAGGTATTGTTCAGTAGCGCATGCTGTGCAAATCAATTCCTTTTTGCAATGTGGGACAGAAACTTATTTATCTGAGTTACTTGCTCAGTCTATAGTAAGCACATATTTTTAAGCCTGGGAATAGATTGCATGCATCCATGAGTCAATAATTAATGGGTGCAGTATTAACAAAATTATTTACCTGATAAGGTGTAATTTAATTTCTTTTCCCGCTGACTTACTGTAGCTTTGCATTTTGTTCACTCTTCGAGAATTAAATGATTAACTCAGTGACCTGTAGTAACCAAAGGCTGAGGTTAAAAATGGATTAGTGAGTTAAGCAGCCACGATTCCTTCATAAAGCTGAGTCTGTCACCTCCTGCTCTGGGGAAAGAACTCCTAGCTTATATCCTCCTCTCTGTAAGCAACTATAAAGCTTTTATTTTTCCTGCTTGAGTTGCACTTTATAGCTATATGGTGTATTAATGACTGTACGGGGTTGCTGTCAGTAGTACTTGATGACCTTAGTGGAAATCAATGTGGCTGCCTTGTTCTGTCTCAGGTGAACTGCAGGAAAAGAGCTCTGGAGATGGAGCTGCAGGAAAAGCTCTCCTGAGCCTTTGGACAGGGGTGTGCTTCAGCTAAAAGCCACTTCCCAGCATTTGAAGTGGCAATTATCTGGGAGCCTTAATGGGTCAGAAGCTGTAAAACCTGTCACTGTGAGAATGATAGGAATAAAGGAAGAATTGGAGCATACTGCTTTTTGCCCCCATCCCCATGGGTATGGGGGGAGACTGGTTACGAGTGCTGATATAGCTCTCAAGCCAGGTGACTGTCCTCTTACTTTGCCTTGCAGCAGTCAGTAAGGTCAGCTCTTTCACAAAAATGTCTTTCTGGCAAAAATAAAACCCAAGGCTTTACTGGGGAGGGTATGAGAAGGATATGCTACTCTGTGAACCTGTGAACCTGTGATCTGTCATGCTTTGAATAGTTTTCATCACCCCTTTGTTGCTCCCATTTTAATGTACGCACTGTACACCTGGAAAATTGGTAAAGAAATACAATAAAGATTATCTGAGGTATGTGGTGACTCCTGTACGGGGAGAGGTTAAGTAGTCTGTGGTTCTTCACCTGAAAAAGGGATTAGACAGTTAAAAACGTGTAAAAAAATTTAAGGGGTGGAGTTTTTGATTTAGGGAGCCGTCGTTCATAGCTGTTTGTTTTTCTTTATTTCTTTCTGTAATCACAGAATCAGTCAAGAACAAGGGATTGAAGTTTTGAACCAGGTGGAAGTGTTGAGATAACATTAAATAATTGTTTATATCATAACCAGATACTGGAATATTCTCCTACTAGGTACTATTTATGACAAAAATTAAAAAGTGTTCTAAAGGTATTTAAGTAAACCCATGGAAGAAAAGTTTCACTTAGAGCTTTGTAAAATAAAAAGGAGGTAAAGCCTCTGATTCAATAATCTTTTAACTGCATGTTATGGAAGACTATGAGATCATACTGTATGTTTGCCCTACTCTTAGACTTCTTGCTTAAGTATCTGTTCATCTTTATTTGGAGACAGGATTACCTGTTTTTCTGACTCAGTGCTGCCACAATTATGAGGTTGCAGAGCTGATTTTTTTTCTCTTTTTTTGTGGGGTTTTTTTGGTTTGTTTTTTTTTTTTTTTTTTAATTTCTTCTTTCTCCTTCCCCTTATGTTTGCTCTTTATAGGAGAGAATTTTCAACATAGGAGTTCTTTGCCCTCTTTCACATAACAAGTAACTATGTGCCAAGGTGGATCTCATGCCTTTAGAATTAAATTTTAAGTGTTCAGCATAAAAGAAAATGTGATCTGTGTACAAGGTTTTGGATTTTTAAAAAATATATATATACATGTGTATTTATCTTATGTACTCTTATTTAGCTTTAAAAAGATGAAAAATGAAAACAGTCCAGAAACACAAAGAAGTAAAACAAATGCTCCGTGGGAGGAAAATGGCCCACAAAGGTAAGGCAAGACTTGATGTCTTAGATATTGTGCAATAATAAATATCATACCACAGCAGAAGGTTGAAGGTTATTAATATAATATATTAATGTGTTATTTGATTCATAATAGATGTGTATTGCATCTAAGCAGATAGGCTCTTTCATGGATAAATGAACAGTTAAAAATTAAGGAAGTATGTGTAAGAGGAGGTAGCCAGTGACTGAATGTCAGCAATGGCTTTTTACAGAGATCTGTTCATAGACCACTGATATTTAGAATATTTGTCAAAGAACTTGAAAAAGGGGTAATAAAGTTTGGTGATGAGACAAAATATTTTAGGACAGTGAGAAATTTGTCTGTGAAGAGTGGCAGAAAGTCTCCTAATGTGACTAATGGGTAGATTCTGTTGAGTCAAAAAACGTAAAGAGAGGTACAGAAAGACAAAGAAAATAATTCTAGATTTCTGGTTAAGATGAAAAAAGTGCTATGAAATTATGATGGATAACAAAGAAAACATAAGCTGTATAGCAATCAGAAAAACAATTAGCAATTATTAGTAAAGCAAGACAACAGAATTATGCCATTATATGAATTGGTGAATCACATTTTGGAAGCAGTTCTCATGTTCTTATCTCAGGAAAAGGAATAGGCTTTGAGAGGAGCAGCAAAGGTGATCAAAAATGTGAAAGGCTCTGCAGTAAGTCTGTACAAGCAGCAAGGGCAGAGGCAGAAAGGAATCTTCCTTCAGACTGTAAAAGAGGGAATTTCAAGGGATGACATAGAGAAAATCAAGGGCTGGACTGAGAAAAGAGAAAATGACCAGGACTCTGTATTTCTGGTAAAAGAAGTAAGGATCTTCAGGTGAAGCTATTGAAAGTGGTTTAAAAGGCAGTCAGTAGTGACTCAGCATGAGTGGGAGACCTGTGGTCCTCCTTTGCAAGGAGGTGAATTCCTGGAGGAAGCTGGGCGAGTCATGGAACAAAACTCCTGAAGGGCTTGTGAAGACAAAGATGCAGCAGCTGGCTCAGTACATTCCCTGGACTGGGAATGGTGTGGGACTCCGGGAGCACTGGGGAGCTGCCTTCAGGGTTTTGCTTCCTGCAGCTGGTTGTTTACAGCTGCTGTTGGAAACAGGCTACTGAACCAGACAGCATGTAAAATGTAACCCAGAATGGTCCTGCCTTTCTGTGACAATTCAGATCTATACCTGATGTCTCATTTGGGGTACCCTGATGATTTACCCCTTGTGCTCCATCTGTAAACAACAGTAGTTTCTAGAACAGGAACAAAGCAGCTAGCAAATATTCTTTTGCTACAGTCCTTTCTTTGGTTATATTTAGAAAAGTGGTGTCATCTTGTCACTTTATGTCTCCAGTGTTTAAAACTGCTCTCAGGACAGCAGGAGGTTTGATCTTGCAGAAGCCAAACAATGGTAGGATTGAGTTTTTGCAAAACTATTAATTCTAAAGCACCATGCAGGTTTAGACACATAAGCAGGCTGGATGTTGCACAGAAGCTTTCACAGCTCTTAATAATTCTCATTGAGATGAGCTATGGGAACTTTTCACCTGTGTAGAGCAGTAATCAACTGTCTGCAGAGGTAGCTGAAGAAGAATGGATTCAGTTTGAAGGCCAGAGGGTTTTAGGGAAGCAGAAAGAAAGGTGGAGCTTGGAACACCTCCACACCATTGGCAGAGGTTTGCGTGGATGAACAGAAGAGAAATGGAGATAGAATTGTTTCATGTTCCCAAGCATCAGCTCTGTGATGAAGACAAATATCGTGACAAAACATGGGAAGTTTTCATACTTGCATCCAAGGAAAACATGGAGAATACCTAGCTCTGGGTTGGATACGCCATATTAAAGCACAGAAATTTTATTATTATAAAAGAATATTAATAAACTAAAATCTATACTTTGTAAGCTTCGAGTTGTTGACCTCGCAATGTTAAGAGGTCTCATTCCTACATTTCAAGGTTCAGTGTGAAAAAACTATTGCTATAAAGCAGAACTCTCTGCATTTACACGGAACACCCATTAACACCCAGAAAAGCACGCATATCCGAATGCTCACCTCTATGTGTGTGTGCCTGCGTGCGTGCGTGCATGGATCTTTTAATTTTTGTGAGCTGAAATTCAGCTGGCCCAACTGCCCTGGAAATTTTAAAGCTGACTCTTTGCTCTTCCTTTTTAACCTTAGTGGACTGTATAATTCTGCCAGTGACCGCAATAAATCACCAAAGTTTCCTTACTCTCGCCGAAGGAACCCATCTGGTGGCAGTGAGAATGAGTCTGGGCAGCCAGTGCGGAGGAGGTAAGAGCCTCAGCATTAATTAGTGTCAACTATTCTGTGTAAAAACTGGAGGTCCTGCATGCTCAGTGCTCAGCCTGTGGAGGCACAGCTGCATCCTGGGAAAGGGGCTATTCCAGGGGCCAGTAAAAAAAATCCTACCTACTAGTAAAAAAACACCTGGGCAAGAACACCACAGCTGTTTTTGAAAAGGAAGCTTTGGTCAGGTTATTTACTTGTGTGCTGTTGTGGGAAAATGATGTTAAAAATGTGAAAAGCTGCATTATTGGCATGGGCAAGATTCCTTTAGTTACTGGAGCTCTTTTTGCCTGATGAGTGAAAGCACTGATGGATTTGCTTGCTTGACAGTGAGCTTCCAAAGCAGTGTTCTAGGTACATTTCCTTACTTTAACTGCCCCAAGGATTACACAAATGAACCATAAAGCTGTCTTCAACAGTGCCATAGATGAGCCACTTTGCATTAAAGAGGACGCTGACAAAAATACAGCTAATGACAATTTCAATTGGTACAAGCTGAATTGAATGACTTAGAGGAGTAAAATCAAATGGGTGGAGATTCTGTGCTGTGTCCTTGAGCATGTCCAAAAAGCAAATTACAGGAACAGTTCTGAAGCAATAGAGTGTTGAGAAGACTGTGCGTTACCTGGGATGATTTGTCCTGCTGAGAAGCTGTTTTCATCCCTGGTGCTGTTTTCATCACTGTACTCTTAGGTGCTGTGATCTGTTATGAAGTATAAACAAACACGGATGCTGTGCCATAATCATTGCAGTCTCCTAGAACTGCCTTAGGAGCCAGCACCTGAGAGTTACATCTCTTTCTGACAGCTCTGAAATGAGTACCTTGTTTGGCCTTCAGAGCCAGAGCTGGCAAAGGGGTCTCTGACAAGGCAGCTATATTGATGAGGAAATCCAGTTTGATGTGGAGCTTTTATCCTTGTCACGTTTCTGAACTGTTTCAGACCTTTTATCTGCCGTTAGCTGTCTGGGACAGGAGAGAAGAAACTCACCCATAGTGCATGCTTAGTGACCTCAAATAAATCAGTGTAACTCTCAGTCAATGGAGTTATTTTTATTTGCTCTGTTGGATAGAGCCCTTGTAGGTGCTAACATCAATGTGTTTCCTGAATGGGTATTGTCATGTTTTAACCTCAGCCAAGTCCAAGGCAGCCCCTCACTCACTCCCCTGCCAGCAGGGAGAGAATCAGAAGGGTAGGAGGTAGAAACCTTGTGAATTGGGAAACACACCAAAAGCCAGGCACCCACGCAGAGCAAACCAAGGAATGAATTCCCTGCTTCCCTGCTTTTTGAGCAGGTGTTCAGCCATTTCCAGCAGAGCGCAGCCTATCACGCTAAGGGTGACGTGGGAGGACAAACACCATCCCCAGTCCAAATATCCCTCCTTCCACCTCCTTCCCCCACTTTATACACTGAGCCTGATGTCACATGGTCTGGGATATCCCTTTGGTCAGTTTGGGTCACCTGTCCTGGCTGTGTCCCCTCCCAGCATCCCATGTACCCCCAGCCTCCTGCCCAGTGGGACCTTGGCTCTGTGCAGTCCCTGCTCAGCAATAACAAAGGCATATCTATATTACCAACCCTGTGTTCAGCACAACCCCAAAACAGAGCCCCGTGCCTGCCACTGTGAAGAAAACTAACTCCACTGCAGACAAAACCAGCACAGGTTTTCTGGTGCATTGCTAGCTTAGTTGTCAGAAGGGCTCTTTTGGCTTTATAAAAGCAAAAGAGTAGAGATATGCAGTGCAAAGCTCTCTCATATCAAGAAAAGAAAAGTGTTTGTGCACTGTGCAGCAGGAAGTTGTTTTGCCATCTGGGATTTGCACTGGACTGATCTAGTCAGTGGACAGAACATGCCATGTTCTCTTGAGCTACCACATGAACAAAATGTTTTTTAAAGTATTATCTCATATGTGAGACTGTGAAGACTGACAATAGTAGGTGGATTTTAACTTAATTATGCCTTCCTGAGTCTTGGTTTTGTTAATGTACTTTCCTTTTCCAACTGGTAATAACAATAGCTGTGCTGTTTATGCACCCTTTTCTGGAGTTAAGGGGAAACCACCACGCTCTCCTATGTTGGAAACAGTAGGAAACTCTAAAGGGCAGCGCGCTCTGCTTAATTTTGCAAGTCAGGGGTCTGCAATGAGAGCTTGAATGGAATCATGCCTTCAAAGCTTATTATAAAGGTGTCCTGAAGGGTTTAAGGCAAGCACATGCCTATTTTCTCTGCCTGACATCATACTGAGAAAAAAAAATCCATCAAAAAACTAAAACACTTTGGGTTTTTTATGGGTAATTCTGTGTATTTGTATTAAGTAACTCTATGACACTTCATTAAAACTTTCTTAATATCACAGGAAAAATCAAAACAGTGGTGAAGATTCAGATTTAAAGCAAAGGAGAAGGTAAATATATTATCTATAGCAGCTATGAAATGATACTGAAGGTACTGGTCATATTTTGGTTTCCCTTCTTGCATTCCCTTCTTTCCTTCCTTCTCCCTCATCTTCCTGAATGTATAAAAGGTTTGTTGTGTTATGACCTTTTTATTTTTTATTTCTTATCTTTTGCTAAAATGCTCTGTGGCATAGCCTCATCACAGCAGAGTCTTGCAGCACATTGTTACTGCCCATGTCAGAAGCAGCTTGTGAAACGTTCCTAAGGGTTCATCTGCAACTTGAAAGTCAGTTCCAGAACTTTTAGCTTTTGGATTTTGAATCTGCAGATTTGTTTTTAGTTTTCCAGTCTCCCTACTCACTTTTAATTAATCTGTTTTGCAAACAAGTGTGCTATCATCTGAATTGTCCTGCCAGAGGGAAGTGCAAAGGCATATGTAACTCCGGATGGTCCTCTTGCTGTCTTGTACATTTTTTTTGCTGATTCTGTCTTAAGCTTCTCCTCCCTGCCCCCATCTCCCATTTCAGACTTGACTAGTTATCACATTTCAAATAAAATGCAGGTGTGAATTTGGGTGTGACCTTCAACAACTTCGGCTTTTGACAGATTTTTGCCACATCTGCTTGTCATGACTCAGTTTAGTGATCCTCCTTGCTCCTGTGCTCCTGCTTGCACCGCTGGAATAAGGAGAGAGTGGAGTGCATTTCAATGTCAGAGGCTCCTGGAGCTTGGGAAGGCGAGGAGGCACTCCCAGGATCTGAATCACTACAGCAGCACAGGAAAGGAGCTCTGGCAGAGATACAAACATCTTGGACAATCACAGGAAGCCAGAGAAAGTGCTCACGGACTTTGTACTTGCTAGGAGATAACAGAATATTTTTTGGAAGGACGTTAACATTACAAGCTGCCAGTGGTAGTCCTGTGATAGATGTCCAGCACATAAAACTGGGAACATTTAGTTAAACCTCTCACGTGGAAAGCCTCAGAAGGGACCTCTTTCCACATGGTTGTTACTGTACATTGCAAAAGACCTCCACTTCCTCTCAATTTGGCTATTCTCCTCTCATTTTAACTAGGAAAAACCGTGCCAGAATGTGAGCTTTCCTCAGCCCTCCAAGCCCCCTCCTAGGCAGTATTTGTTTTGTCTCTTGTAAAACTGACTATGACTTTGTTCCCTCTCCTTATGGCAGAGTATATAGTATTCTACCTCTAAAATATCAAATATATTGCATGACAAGGAAAACAGGGAAGGAAGGACAAAAGATACCTAAAGATTGTCAGAGATTGGGATGATCTCATGTGTTCTTGCACCTGATTTAGGCAACAATCTTTTTTTTCTACTCATTTTTGGTATTGTATTCAGTTCAATAAAAGATGATAGTTAATATTCAGTGAAAGATAATATTCTGACAACAAGCATGAGCAGCTGCCACTCAGCTGACAGCTCAGGAGCCCTTCTGTCTCCCCACAAATACTTTCCTAAGGAAACAAAGGTACAAAAGGTAATTCAGTGGGCAGTATCCAAAAGGTGAATCAGATTTTCATTCCTGAAAAGTTAGAGAAAGGGTTATCTTGAATTTGATCAATTTGAATGTTTTATCTTGTACTTTGCCTGCCAAGCTGTGATTTTTGGCTGTTTTGGTACCTTATGAGATAAATTTCTTAAATCACATGAAGGAACTTCTTGTCATACTGAAAAATGTAGAAGAGTCATTTTAATGATCTGGAAGTGTGAAAGAACAGTGTTGCTCAAACAACTTATTGATATTGGTGTTAGTGGTATATTTATTAAACATCTGATAAGACTGGGCTGGGGAAAGGTGTACTTTTGGCTGTGTAAGGGCTGCTGCAGTTCTAGAGCATTTATTGCTCTTAACTCTTCCATTGTGCTTGAGTGACTCTTTTTGACATCATCTTTTAATCTTCCTTCTTCCTTTGGGGTTACAATTTTCTGTATTAACAAACATATTTTTTATTCCCACTTTGAGCTTCACCCAGAAAAGTGTAGTTTTAGCTGGCAGCATGGATAACCTGGCTTTATATTATGAACATGAAGTTTGGGGATGTCACTGAAACTGTGGGAAAAACAAAAAAAAACCCAACAACATTTTTTGTGTTAGAGAATCAAGGCATTACTTTCTTCTGGCTAGTATGTTGTTCTGACCAGGATGTCAACAGAACAACAGAAATAATTTCATCCTCACGTAGCCTCAATGTGTAGAGGAAATAATTCCACGACACATATATTTAACCAGATTTTTCACTAACTCTATACAGTCAAAACCCATAGAGATTCATTGGTTCAATGCTCATTGGTTCCAACTATGCAGTTCACAGTATTTGGTTTTCTATTGGCTATGAATTTGTTTGCTTCCAATGCTAATTTGGTCCTCATTCCTATCTTTCTTTTCCCAGACCAGGTGTCTATGACCATGGCAGGGTTGATGCTTAGAGCTGATGGTCATTAATGGTCATTGATGGTTGTTATCTTTTGTGTTTCTTCTGTGCTACTCCAAGTCTGTTGAGATGTTAAGTTCATCAGGCCCTGCCTAGTGGAACAATGCCCTGAAAAAAAACTTCAATTCCCTTCCCCCAGGGCAAAGGCCAACAAACCTGACTAAAGCTATAAAATGAAAAAAAAAATCCTTCTCTGATTTTCCTAGACTTTAGCTGTCCTATTATTCGAAGAGATTTTTGTTTGAATGGGAGATATTTGAGCTAATGATTTCCTAATTTAGAAGAGAGGGCAGAACAGACTCCATAGACCAAAGGATTTAAAGGCTCAGCAATTTGTTGGAGGCAACCATAATTCATAGGTATTATGGAGAATTTCTTGAGGCTCTCAGGTGTGTCAGAATGACATCTGTATCAGTGTCCTGGTTATTTAGTCCTAGTCCTCTAGAAAGCAGAGTGGTGTGTGCCTGACCAGATAGAAGAGCTTCATGCTGCATCTGTGCTGTTCCCTGGGAGCAATCTTCTCTCATCCTCTCTGGGCTCTTCTTCCTAAACCATTAGAACATGCAGTGAGCAGGTGCTAGTCAGGAACTTCCTACCTTGTCATTAAATGCTTCCCTTACTTGTTACTCACACCTAAGGAACTGCTTTCTCTCCTTGGCTTGTTTGAGGTGTAGTTTAACAAATCTGTCCTCTTACAAATGTCAGCTATCAAAGAGGGAAAGAAAAGCCAGGAGGCATAAGAAAATATGTATGTCTACCAGCATCATCAGGACTTAGCCTCTTATAGCTCCTATTTAATGGCCAGAGACCTCAGAAGAAAGATTCTGTTTTCCATTGAAACAAAAATGTCACCAATTCCAACTCCAGACAGCCCAAATCCTTGTAGTTCAGCTCCTGTTAACACTAGCCAGTTTTCCTCATTAGTCAGCTGGGCTGTCAGTACAGCAGAGAAACACGTCTGCCTTTGGAATCACAGAAATGTTCAGGTTGGGAAGGACCTTTTCCAGATCATCAAATCCAACCATTCCCAAGCCATCCTCACACTAAAGAACAAATAGTCCAAACCAGATTGTGATGAGAGTGCCAGTTTTAGCCAGTGGTAGAGTGGTAGAGTCCTGGATTCTAGGACCAAAGTCCTGACAGCTGTTCTGTGTTATCCAAAATGCAGTCACAGATTTAGGGTCTCAGGTAGTAGAGAAGAGTTTGCCTGTGGGTAGTGCAGGCTTCTTTTTTCCATAAAGAGCAGCAGAATCCTAGTGCTACTGGTGTTTCACCATACTGCCTAACATTCCCTTCAGACAAGCTGGGTTGAACTGATTTTTCTAGACTTTAGCTGTCCTGTTCTTCTAACACATTTTTACTTGAGTGGGAGACATTTGAACTAATGATTTCCTAATTTAGCATGGGGAGGAGAATAGACTCCATAGACGGAGGACTTAAGAATTTACAGGATGGGAGTTGAGGGGAATAAAATATATAGATTTGAGAGCATTTTGTTTTGCCTGCAAATCCAGAATTCTGAGTAATTTCTGCCGGGTACACCAGAATCTGCAAGAAGAAAAGAACCATACAGAGATGAAACATTTCACACCTCCAAGAAACAAGTTGATGTGGCATTCACAAAAAGAATGCTAACAATAAAATAATACAACTTTTAAAAAATTAATGAAACACTGAAATTATTCAAAATGGTTCTACAGTCTGGGTGCACTACTTTTGGAGCAGCTCTTCCCAATCAGTTAATAAGAAAAAGATAATATGACTGCAGGTGTAGACAAGCACTCCAGAGTCTTTTAATTCTGGTTTTCTGAGTAAAGTCTTTACAGTGTTGTTCTTCCCTATTTAACACTGCAGTAATTTTGGTGTTAGTAGATACATTCATTTTGAGATGTTGCATTTCTCTTCTCCAGGTCACGGTCCCGTTGTAACACCAGCAGTGGCAGTGAATCCGAAAATTCCAACAGAGAGCATCGGAAGAAGAGAAACAGGTGACAATATATTAAGTATTTTAGACAGAAATACATGAAGAATTTAATGTCTTTAGGAAGACATGAAACAGACAAATGGAGATGGACTTTTTTCAGATAAACCTAGTAAGAAGGGATCTAACATATTTTATGAGTATAAAGTCCTCCTGAGGTAGCTCAAGACCCCTTTCTGAATGAGAAGAGTGATAATACATCATTATAGTTGTATGCAATGAGTGCCTGCTCTCCTGTTCCTTGGGAAGAGCTCAGTAATGAACCACAAGATCAATTGCAGGGCACACTTACAAAAGACTTGTGGTATAAATGCAAATAAAATGCATAATATCTTGATAATGATATTCTCAGCATATACTTTTACCTCACAAATTCAAGTGCAGATTTTTTCAAGCAGAAAATAAGCTGTTGAGAAGTAAAGATATTTTTAGTGGCTATGAATCTCAATGTTGTTTTTAAATTCATGTATTTAATTTTATAAAGATTTTGTTTTCCAAAATGTCAGGTGTGGGCCCAAACCCAAAATGTGTACAGCATCAAGTTCTAATAGGGCAGCAATAGTTCATATCAGGTCATGCAAACAAGTCCTGTATTATATATTCTATTTTTCTTGTTGCTGGTATGAAAAAGATGACGTAACGAATGATTTCCTAAAAATTCCCTTCAAAGCTGTATATTTTATGTTGCACTGGAGATCACAACATCCTGGAGGTATTTCTGAAAATATACTTTTTAAAAGCACAAAGAATTTCTTCATACTGCATAAACACAGTACAAGAGAAATGTAACTAGACAAAAGAGGAGCTGTTTTAAGGCAAAGTTTCTAAGTTACTGTCTGCATGATATGCCATCATTTCTTCATGTCTTACAGTCAGTGATAAATGATTTCCAAATCTCTGGAAGGGCTGTGAAATAATTCTGTGCTAGATAGTGCAGCAGGAGTATGCAGTATAATTACATTTTCAGCATGACTTGCAGTAGTTAAAGAAATGTTAAAAACCATTGTGACACTCACATGGGATGGCATAAAGCACATCTGAGACATGAGATTTCTTTGAAGCTTACCTAAAGTAGAGCACAGTCTTGTAGGGTGCTTGGCTAACAATAACCTAGTGTGCATGGAAGGTTTGTTTTCCAGCTGAAGTTTAAATGACATGCTGAGTGTAGCTTCAGTGATCAGCAGTAAATGGTATTTTGTATCCCTTTCTCCCAGAGCACTCTTGCCAGGGTTTTTTCCTCTTGTGAAAATCCTTCTGCAGGGAGCTCCACAAGCAAGTGAAAGAAATTAGAGACTGACCACAAGAATGTTTTTAAGAACTCCTGGCAATATAAAGACTGGATTGTAAGAAGGATTAAGTACTGCTTATCTTTTTTTTTTTTTTTTTGAAGAATGAAAGGGCTTTTACCCACACTTACTCATTTCATGAAAAAAAAAAAATTAAAAATAAAAAGAAAAAAAAATCTATTTTTTTATTGTTTCTAAGTTTTTCACATTTTCAGAAATGGAAGATACAACAAAAATGTTAATGTTTGAATCTCTGTTGTTCTTAGGTGATCACTTGAAATCTGACCAGAAAAAAAATCATTATCAGTGTTAGATTAAACAAGTGCTAAATGAGCTGGAAGTCTAAGATTTGTTCCTTATGAGCAGTGCAGGAAAACAACCAGTCATAATGAATTTCTGCATTTTGTTAGCAGCCATAGCAGGAACATAACAAGCTGGAAGGTCAGAGGCTTCCTGTTTTCAGAGATGAGCCAGCACTAGCAGGGTTAAATAGGACATTATAATGAGGCTTGCAACTGCTGTTACTCAAATTTCTGCTGTTACATAGACTAATGCAATTTATTTCCCAGTACAATAATCAGATCCCTGACACCACCAGAAACAAAACTGTTTTATTTTATTGGGAAAAAAAAGAGTGAATACTCACATTAACCAAAGAAGTCTGCTTCTGGTCACAGTAGAGTAGAATATATTGTTCACATGACAGGAGATCTGTGAATTATTTGCCAGAAGCAAACAAATTATCAGAGAAAACCAGAAACATAGATGAGAGCTTCTGAAGGTAGAAAACTAGAAAAATCTTGGGGAAAATCTTTTTACCTGATCTCAATCTTTGAGGTTTCACGCCATTATATAAATGTTTTCTCCTAAGCAGACATTCATATGAAAGCGAAGAAGAACCTGTGATGAGCATATTTCAATCACAGAAGAAATGCATTTGTGTTTTCAATCCTGTGGTCAAAATTTATTGTGCAGATAAAAATAGATTAAAGGAGCAGACAGCGCATACTGAAGCATACTTTCCTTCCTGGCTACACTTAGAAGATGCATCTGATTAGAATCAGAGAGTGACTGAATGGTTGAGGCTGGCAGGGACCTCCGGGTGTCATCTGGTCCTGCTCCAGCAGGCCACCAAGAGCTGGGAGTCCAGGATCACTTCCACACAGCTCTTCAGTATCTCCAAGGATGGAGACACCACCACCTCTCTGGGCAGCCTGTGCTGGTGCTCAGTGAAAAGTTTAAAAGGCTGTAACGGGCTTTCAGTACAAGGGCAACAGTCTTTATTCAAATGTACCTTTAAATAGAAATTTAGGATTTGAGCTAAATTTCTTTCAGCATTTTTGTGTCACTTCTGTCACCAAAACCCTAAAAGACTTGTCCCAAAATTATCAGAATTTAACATTGCATTCAAATAATTTATATAATGTAGAGATTGTGGTACCTTGGTCATCTTTTACCTTGTTAAATGTGAGCACACTACCTTTCTTTGCAACTGCAGAATGTCAAAATGTATGTTCTTCATATCTCCATCTAGTAGAGTTCTGCTGGGGTGCAGCAGTACTTTGAGTTTGCTGACATGACTTGTTTTAATAGCTGCAGTGCTAACTTTATATATTTAGGTTTTCAGTATTTTTGTGCAAGTGACTGTCACGTGTGGGAGGCAGTTGGCGGTGTCTATGCCATATGGGGTGATTGCTGTTTGCACAAATTGGATTATTTGGGATGAAAATCACAACTCATTACTTGTTGCTGTGTGAGTCCTTCTACTAAATCCTTAGATAGAAGTTTATGTTAATACCTGTCAGCAGATTACAGATTTAAAATGATTTGCTTAGAAATCAAAACCTGAGGTTGCAGTCTTCTCCAGATGCTTCATACCATTTGGTAGAGTCCTGTCTGTTTACAGTAGCTGGGGATTGAGCTCAAAATTCATTATGCATGTGAGAGAAGATCTGATTAAAGGAAAAGCAGAAGCCTGTATAGCTGGTTTAGCTTGATACAATTCAAAACTCAAAGAGAAAAGTACATCTGAAGTGAAGAGCAACAACAACATACTTTGCATTGCCTACGTCTCCAGTCTCCTGTGTAATCCCTTTATCTCTGCTGGCTTCTTTGTTTGCTGTACCTGTCAGTCTTCCCCTCTGATTTCTCCAGTATCACAGTCATGCTGTCCAATCAGACAATACACACTTGGGAGATATTTTCCAGGGATGCTTTGAAATCCCTACTGAAGTTTAAACTCACTGTTGTGATCAAGCATATCCATTTGCTCCACTACTTTAGCACTTCATCCCAGCAGACATATGTGCAACCTCAAAACTGTGGGAAGCATCTGTGGAACTTTGGTCAAGTGCTGCCTGGAGCACTTGACCAAAGTGCATTGTGGCATTACTGCAGCCTGTTAACAAACGTGTTGAGTTGACAGGGTTTTGATATTTAGCTCAATCTCTAATGCATTCCATCAATGAATTAATGGATTTTAAACAAACCAACTTAAAAAAAGAAGGAATAAAAGGCATAGCATGTCATTTAGATCCACACAAGCCATGACAGGGACCAAATCCTCAGGGGATGGTGCAGAAAGAGTGCCATGGAGATCTGCATGCATCCTGAGCTTTGTTGCAGGTTAGGATGAAAGGATGATTCTTCTGAGTGGGGAATCATCTAGTGGTTTTTTTCCTGGATCCTAGGAAGGGGCATGCTGCAGTAAAGTGCTTCTGAAAGCTGTAGTAGTAGAACCTTGTAGCATGATGTGGGGTCTCCCATTTGATGCAGATGAGGTAGAGTGGAATATGTAAACCGGGAAAAATTCCAGGTGTTTGGCCTGGACTGGGAAGAAAAATGCAAGTTGTGGGTCTGTCCTTAAAGGCATGGATTGTTACATTTTTGGCTCATGCTGTTTCTAAATAACAAATCAGCAAGTTTTCTTTTATATAGTTCTTACACTTTAATGCAGTTCTTACACTTTAATGCAGTATTACTTAGAATTTAGCAAGATGAAAGGTTAAGTACAGCATTGCAGGAGCTGGATCTTTTGGGGGGTGGGGGTGGAAATACCCCATTGCTTCTCAGAGCATCCTGCCCTGAGAGCCCTCAGACTAAACTCTTGGTGCCTCTTTTGCAGATTGCGGCAGGAGAATGATATGGTTGACTCGGCTCCTCAGTGGGAAGCTGTGCTGCGGCGGCAGAAAGGGAAAGCCCAGGCAGATCCAAACTACCGGCGATCCAGGCACAGATCTCGATCGTATGTAACCCTTGCAGCCTTTGATGTGTAAATTTAGACTGTTGGATCGTCGAAAAGAGCAGGAGGAATACCTCCAGTGTGGCAGTGGCTCTTGGCTGCTGAGGAGCAGAGATTTTCACGCAGCATACTCCCATATTATCAGACTCGTGTTCGTGGTCAAATTGCCTTGGCTTAGTGATTTGAATTTCAGGGCACAAATAGCAAATAAGAGAGGGCTTTGTAACAAAGCTGCTGAGAAACTCTGTCCATCACCTGGGAAGAAGTCCAGGATGGTTCTGTGGCTCATTAAACATTAGTTCTGTAATGAGTACAGTGATTCCTCTGCTCTGGGCAGCACGTCTGTGGAAGCATTGAGATTTTGCTTGATAGCTGCAAACATTTCTGTGGAATACATGCACACCTGTTTAATCATATAATATCTGCAGTGGTGTTCCAGATAAAAGCAGCAGCTTCCATGTAAAAATATCCTTGACAAGCAGCAGTCAGTGATATATTGCATCCCAATGTCAAGATTTCCATGATGAAGCCATTCTGCCAGGCACTGCTGTTCCTGCTTACAGCCTGTTCTGACATGGTGAAGTTATCAGCTTTTGAAATTAATTTTCTCAGGCTAATGAAAATGTTGGTTTCCTTTCATTTATATTTTTCTTCTAAAATGGCCTGGTTTTGGGGCATAGACACACTGTTTGGTGTCACTGAAATCATAGTCAGCCCTGAAATTTCCAGCATTAAAATCCCGTTGAATTCTATTTTCAGTTGCCCATGTTGCTAGCACTCATTGCTGTCTCCAGTTTTGTAGTGCAGAGTTTTATTTCTTTATGAGGAACAGAATTTACCTTTAAAGTTCCAAATATTGGAATTTCTTCTTTAACAGGCTTTGTACAGACTTGTTCACTTTCAGCTGCACAAAAGTCTTGGGTTATTAGGTGTAATTGTACTAAACCTCAGGAATATTAAGCTTACTTATATGGAATCTAGCTAATACAGTTCATTAAATTTGATTTTGGTTTGTTTTATTATATACAGAAAGTGCTGTAAACTAGGAAATGTACTCAGTTAATAATGGTTACATTAAATTTGTAGCCAACTTTTCTTTTTTACCCACAGACCAGGTAAATCTCATTGTTTGGACAGCACGGGTTCCCTCTTGTGGTTAACTTAACTTAGGAATTGGCTTTGATTTTCCAGCACAGTGACATTCTGAGTTATATTTAATTTAAACTACTTTTAACAAAAGCACATAGGTGTTAAGCATCTAACTTAGAAAGCAAAGATCCTAGAGGAAGCAAAGAAATGAGGATGTTCTGATGATTTTGGAAGGCTTCTCATTTCCTTTTGCTATTCTTTTAGTTATCCCTTAGTTTCTCCTTTTTATCACACTCTCTAGTTAAAAAAACCCCACAAAAACAAAGAAACCCACAATGAAATAAACCCAAACTAATTTTTGAAAATAAATTAGTAAAGGCATTTAACTGTTACCATGTAGTACATTATAAGAGAATGTATTTAATTTAGTTTGGCTCAGCTGTTGTTTACTTGACTGGACACAGTTCAGAAGAAAAGGAAACATAATTCCATAGGTTATGGTTGTTTTGGTTTTAAATGTTGTCAAATGGTCATTTCAACTTGCCCATTCAAAAATTGATACAAACTCTTAAATTTAGTGGAACAGGTAGTTCTTTCACAGTAAGTCCATTATTGCATTTGTAAATGGAGCTTCCCATGTGTGAAGTAGTATCTGAAATGTTTGTTACTGTGCCTGGGATAGTGCATTTCATTTGCTTGATAATGAGTAAAATTAATAATTTGTGGTGGCAAGTTAGTTTCTCCTTGGTCTTGGAAATAAAAGTATTTGACAGGAATTTGACCTTTCTTTGTCCTCAAGGAATAAGCAAATGCAGAGAGCTCCCAATTCTAGTTCCACAGGGTTTATTTTCAGGAGTTCATGTAAAACATCTGTGTAGCCAAAGGGCTTTTTCTAATTAAGAAGAATGGCCATAAAATTCCATGGCTATTTAAATTTACCATTTGTGACTCAAACTGAAATATTAATAAGGGTGCAGATGCAGGCACAAAAAATAATGGAGACCTTATTAATGTGTAGAGCTGTTTCAGCTTGTGCAAACGAAATAAAAAATAAACAAAAAACCCCCGTGAGATTCATCACTTACTGGGAAGTCCCATCAGGTTCCTTGTGCATTAGAGAAACTGATTAGCATGCAAATTGTCCAGAAGGTATTGATTCAGATACTGAGATAGGACAATCTGAGTACCATATATCAAACCAGTGAGATTTAAAAAAAATCACAGTAAAAGGATGAAAACAAAGTAAAAGTGGGATTGTGATCTAGCTTTAAAGATTTAAAGATTTAAATTGCTTTGTTGTGGGCTCTTAAGAACCATACAAATATGAATGTCCTATGCAGTATGTGCAATACCTACATTTCATCTTACATTTCACTTTTCTTTTTGTAAGCTTTCCTTCATTTTGCTTTCAAAGGAAGGGGGGGAACACGCCTTTGGAAAGAAAATGCCTTAATTAAGTTACTTTATCTGCTTCGTATTTCTTTATATTCTTTGGTGGGGAGCTAACTTGAATAAATGCTGTAAGGTTATCCCAGCATGGTAACATTTCTTAAACAGATGGAAAATAACCAGTTGCAGGATGTGATGTCTAAGAGAAGTTTGGTCTGAGGAATCATTGTATTTAGCCCTTTTTTCTTTTTTTTCCCCATGGTATGCCATACTGCTAAATTGGTGTTGTACAGCAAAGTCTTTATTGTTAGTGTAATTGCAGGGATGGAAAGACGGAAAGTGGCAGAGATCACAGAGCAAAATACCTGGAGCTGGTCACAGAAAGCAGGAAGCTCAGTTCCTAGAAAGTGGAGAAATGAAGATGTCTTCCTATATAACCACTCTCTTTCCATGCTGCCCCACAAATTAATATTTCTTACTGTTGGTGAGGCTTCACACAATGCTTTGTGATACTTGAGACTTAAGGCCAGGTCTTGAACTGCTGTATTTCCATGAATAAGTAAAAGCCATGAGCTGATCAAATGGGTCAGTGGTGTGCACAATACCCTGCTTTGTGCGAGTCCTGGGTTAGGGAGCAACCTTGGGGCTTTGCTTCCTTGCGCAAACTAGGGCTAGTAAGCATGACAAAGCCTCCCTGGAGAAGCTGGCATTTTCCAGGGAGCTTTCACATCCCCCACTGTCTGATTATTCAGCCTCATAGAGGATGCCTATCTTTCCACCCCCAGGGTGATGGCAGGGTTTGCAGCTGCTATTTTGTGAGCAGGAAGCTACATGGGGGCAGAAATCGCTTCAAAACTGAAGGGTGAAAAAGGCTGTTAAATGCCACTGAATTTACTGCATCAGGGAGTTAAAAGCAGCACAGACAGATGCAATAAAGAGAAGTAAATGCAAGAAGGGTGAAGGAGTATTAGGAGTATTGTACTTAGCCCTTTTTTATTTTTTCTTTTTTTTGCCCCATGAGATACCATACTGCTGAATTGTATTGTACAGCAAAGTCTTTATTATTAGTGTAATTGCAGGGATGGAAAGAGGGGAAAATTGCAGAGATCACAGAAAAAAATACCTGGAGCTGGTCACAGAAAGCAGGAGGCACAGATAGAAGTGAAAATCAGAGAAAACTAAATGCATTGTAATAAACAGAAACACGAAAGTCTTTAAAAAGCTCTAAACACAGACAACAAAATGGACTGTAAACCACCCATGCTGTAGCTGTTGCCATCATGAGAACCTGAGGAGCTGGAATGGACAACAGTTTGTCAAGAATGGGAATCATCCTGCCTGGAAAGTCTTGGAGCCTGAGATGGTTATGGATTAATTAATTTTAACCCTACTAGGGAAACGCAAATGCTAGGTTGTTTTTCACCCTTTGGTCTTTCTCTGGTGTTTATAAACCAGTCAAGTAGTATCTCCTAGTACTTCTGCTCCTACAAAATCTTAAAAGTATCCCAAAACATCACCATTCCAATATATTCTGCCTTTACATCAGCTGGATAGTGTTTACTGCAATATAGATGTCTCTGAACATTATTCCTAGGCTGAAGTCTGGAAATAAGCCAAACATGGTAACGGTGAGAGCCCATTTAAAGGTGCAAAAATGCAGATCTCTGCTGTCCTCCTTGATCTGCATCTAAATTTGGATTACATGCCTCCTAATCTATCTTTGAATATGTTAGGCTTTTTTCTAAGAGGAAAAAAGATCAGGCTGTATGACCTGATGGTGTAAGACTTAGTATTTGAGAAACTTTGGGCATATTTATGTGTGCTGTATGTGTCTAAAAGTTGCATCCCTCACATCTTAGATAGTGTGGAACAGTCTAGCTGTTGACACTGAGCTTATATAACGACAAGGAAAAGAGTTACCTGATCTCTCCATGCAAATGTAGTCCTTGCCACTGCCTAAAATCTTAAATCTATTTCTCTGAATGGATTTGGGTGAATTCCAGGTGCAGCTTAAACAACAACAGTTGTTTTGCACTTACCTTGCAATAGAGAAGGAAAAGAAAAGTAAAAATTAAGGGGTTCTAGTTAGAAGCATCTGTTCTGTGATTTAGTAGAAAATGCAAAACCTGCCCCTCAGGCTTGCTTTGCTCCATCTCTATGTCTGCAACAGGGAGATTACCATTTTTGGTAAATTCTTTGTGTGTGAATTGAATACTTGCTAAAATATTTAGGTGCATAAATAGTAGGCAGAGTTGCTGGTTTGATTAGTTTGTTGGTGGTTTTTTTTTTTTTTTTTTTGTTTGTTTTTTTGTATTGGACACCAAAAATACATACATTGAGCAGAAACCTTTTTTGGAGATGACAGAAAGAGAGAGGCTGCACTGTGATTGGAGTGGAGTTGTTCATTCAGGTCTTTACTGGTGTCTACTGGGAATGTCTGGGATTACTGATCTGTGGCCTGTGGCCTGTGCCTCCTTCTGCCCACCAAGGGCTCTGTGGCCCACAGGACATTTCTCAGGGCCTTTTTCAGAAGTGTGATTCCAAAACATGTTGTCCTTGGAGGGTTAAATATTGGCAGCAACTGGGCAGTGATTTGCCTTGGGGCATTCTGCTGTTGTTTATGTTTTATGTACATTCTTGCTGAAGGCTGGTGGAACTGGAATTGTGATTGAGAGCCTGTCATTCAAGAAACGAGTTTTCAGTTGAAATAAAGCAATGAAGTTTAATGAGTTTTCTGAGATAACAAACCTTAAAGTTGAAGTCACTATTGGATTACATTTAGCATGATTTCTGTTCAGGGTCTGTGCTGTTTAAAGTTATTTGGACAGCAACATGGTCAGATGATGGTTTCCACAGTTTTTGGCTGTTGTCACAGCCTTTGTTGTCTTTGTTGACATTTATAGGAGAAGCCCTGATGTACAAGCCAAAGAAGAACTGTGGAAACATATTCAGTAAGTATGGTCCTTGTAGAGTCTGAGAGATGCTTCCTTTCCTTTAATGCAGTTATTCAAATCCCTCCACTGTGGCACTACACTGATGTAGTTTCAGTAAATTATGTATGTTAATGACCTCCTGTGTGTAGAAGATACTGCAAGTTTCTGAGTGCACTGAATAAAGATGACTATTGTATGTAAATTAATTTTTAAAGAACAATACATCATTTTAGAGATTTATTCCTGTGTGGCTTCCAAAATGTCATATCGACATTTTTAGCATGACACCCCATTACCCCTTAGGAAGATATTTAGCAATTCCAAATCATATTCACTGTTCAGCACACATAATGTTCATGATATTGTGAAGCAACAAGATCAGGTTTGCAGGGAGGTGAGAAGGTGGAACAGGATGAGACATGCAGTTGAAGCAATCAAGGTGAAGTTACACTCATTTCAAAATAAGTGTCCTGTTTTGATGTCAAAATAGCTTCAGGGCTGACAACAGCTTGTTTTAGTATATCTTTTTAGCCCAATATAATAAAAATTTTTGAACTTCACAGTTACTGTTACATTTTTTACTTTTCCTTATCCTTTATAGGAAGGAGCTTGTGGATCCATCTGGCCTATCTGAGGAGCAACTGAAAGAAATTCCATACACTAAAGTGGAGTGAGTTTGTGTCAGAATTTATTTTTTTGAATATAAAAGCCCACTTTTCTTATTTTACTGTGAACTCTGTCCTACTGAAATAGGAATGGATTTACATATAATCTATAAGCTCATATCTATTCCAAATACTCCCCTAGGATGGGTTGGGTGGGGACATTTAATAATCTTAAAGTCAAATATTTTTTCTTTTCAAAATAAGAAAAAAACCCCATCTTAATCTCTCCTAATCTCTCCCACACACTCATGAATCTGTCTGTATGTTCTGTATGTCTCCCTATGCCAGCCATGAAACTTACATTATAAACTACAGAACCAGAAAGAAATGAATGCAAACAAGAAAATAAATTTTTCTTAAACTTCTTTGTTTTAAATATTCTGATCATCCAAGGCACTCTTTAATCTCTGCAACCCCTTCCCTGGCTTGTCATGGGCAGCTGCCAGGGCACAGCTATTTCCTTAAGAACCAACATCCATTTCACTGCAATAATTGCCCATTTGGGATTCCAAGTGTCAGTGCAAGCAGCTTAAATGTGGCACAAATGGGATCCTGGGTTGCATTATAATGTATTTCCAAACACCACTAGGCAGAAAAGGCTGATGTTAAGGACATATAAATTAATGCATTCTTTATTAAAGTTCCATTTTCAAATATGGGCATGCTAGTTTGTGACCTCTGCTCTCTTAAAGCATTGAATTCCAACTCCAGACTTCTAAAAAGGAGCATCAGCCCTTTAAATTCAGCCAGTGCAAGAAGCCATCTGTTACACTTCAGTATGAAATGCGAAGATTCTCAGTCTGCAGCTGAATTTGTGTTTTGTGCCAAGGATCTGGTTGACCAAGGCCCTGTTGTGAATTCTGTGTCTCTCTTAGGACTCAAGGCGACCCCATCCGCATCCGGCACTCGCACTCCCCTCGCAGCTACCGGCAGTACCGGCGGTCCCAGTGCTCCGACGGGGAGAGATCAGTCCTGTCTGAAGTGAAGTATGTGAACATGGTTATTAGCACTGAACTAGTCTAGTGCAGCCCAAAAGTTGTTTGAGATCGTGGTGGTAATAAGCTGCACAAATGTGGCTTGTTGGTGGTACAGGGTTCAGGTGACCGCCTGAGTATTATGTCTTCAGAGCTAAACATGAATGGAACAACTCCAAAAACATTTATGGTCTGTTCTCAGCCACAGTGGCTTTCTTGATCCATTTGGAAGGAGGAAAAACTGAAAAGGCTGAAATAAACCTGTACTGATCTTCAGTGATAGGTCATAAAGTTGCTTAGGGGATGAGAATCCATGAGCTGCTTTCCAGGTAACTTCATCCTTGATAGAGTTAAGATGTTATCAGTTTTAGGTCTGTAATTTTTTTCATGGGAACTCTAGTACAACCCCTTTCATCAACTGGTGGATCAGTCTTTCCTAGAAGACTGAAGAGTACTTATGAATGGAAAAGCAACAGTCCTATTCTCAGCTGCAGCAAAGCCATAAAATATGAAAGCAGTCCCCATATGCAAGGCTAGTTTTAGCTGAATAGCACCCTGAAGGAGCTGTGGCACACCCATGATTTCACGTGAGACTTGTCTTTGCCATGAGGGTGGCCAGGTCCTGGCAGAGGTTGCCCAGAGAAGCTGTGGCTGCCCCATCCCTAGAAGTACCCAAGACCAGTTGGAAGTAACTCTGAGCAACCTGGGATAGTGAAAGGTATCCAGGCGTATAGCAGGAGGTGGAACTGGATGATCTTTATGGTCCCTCCCAAACCAAACCATCCTGTCATTCACTGATGTTATATCAATTTAGGCTGCTTCCAAAGACCAGGAAAACACAGGGATGGATGGGCTATGCCCTGAAGGTGCCCACAAAGGATCAACATGACAGCTTTCAGGTGTCCTAAGTCAGGTGGTAGAAGCCTTTCAGATCAATAGAGCAGTCTGTCAGTTTCATTGTTCTTCCTCTGCACAGTTATAGTTTACCTCATTAAAGCAATATCCATTTTGTGGTATCATAATTCCAGTGTCAAAACTGATCTGGTCCCTCCACTGCCTGTTACACGATCTTCAGATGGGAAAGTTCCCAGCATCCAGCTGACTCAACAGGTTAGTGATTGTACATCCTTTTCAAGTTTTCTTTTTATTGGAGGGAGAAGTGGGGCTGGGGTGCTTTATTTAGATAGTCTTTGTTTTTCAGTGAAAAATAAAGATGAGATTTTTTTTTTCAGGAGCAGTGTGAATTGAAATTTTGTATTTTACTTACACTTTGTTTGTATTCCAAAATACATGTAGTTCTGTAGCCCCTCTTTCTGCTGTTGGAGAATTCTTTCCCAATCTGATGCATTCCTAAGATGCACCTCTGCTTCAAGGAAAACTGACTTTTACCACTTCTTTAATTATGCAGATGTGGTTGTGATGCTGTTGTAATCACATCATTTATTAATCTCTTTTAGAGGTTGTCTGAAGAGTTTTGTTGCTTGGGCTTGAAACAGTGCTTCTTTTATTTTCCTTTCTCTTTTATTTCCGTCGTCCCCCCCCAAACACTGAATTTTTTTTAGGCTATTGACATCTAAAAAGAACAGAACTTGCCTTTTCTTAATCTAACTTAGTCACTGTCTTTCATCATATGTTACACTACCATATCTCTCAGTTTTCATAGCTTTATTGAAATCAGAATGTGCGAAGCAAACTCTAAGCAAAAGCACTCACAGGTCTTTTGTACAAACACACAAAAGGAGAACCAAAATATGAAGGGAGAATTCCAGACACCTACCTTACATACCAGTAATGTTAAAATGTTCAGTGTGTACAAACACCTCTCTTTTCCCTCTGCCCCAGGCTCCCTCATGACAGTGGATATTAATTCCTTGTGAGTGTTTACATGCAGAGTTTTGCTAAATATCAAATAATTAATCATGGCATTTCCTGAATAGGCAATAGCACAAAGGGGCAGCAGCTGACAGGAGGCAAGAGAGGAAAAAAGTTCTGTTTGATCAAATAAATGTAGAGACTTTAATACTCCTGATGTATGTATATATACATATACAGAATTGCCTAAGGCTTTCATAGCAAGTTAGGAAAATAGTGTTTAAATTCTGCTGTATCTTTTCAACAACATGTTTAATTTATTCTTTTCAGAGGCAGAATGGATCTAAGGACAGCCTAATAGAAGAACCATCTCTGATATCCACTAATAATGTTGATGGAAAGCCCAACACTAAGATTGTAAAAACGGTACAGGTGTCACGCTTCAAGGTGGAGACTTGACTGATGAATTGACAATGGTGAATGGATTTTGGTCTTTGGAAAGTGAAAATTTGTTTATGTGTGCAAGGGAAGGAACTGAAGTTGACATGGTGGTCTTTCCTTCAGGACACCTGACAGTGCAGCCTGCTTGTTGGGAAGACCAAGCAATGGTTTTATCACCAACACCATTCTAGTGGTGTGACTGATTGAGGACAGGCTGCCTGATAGACAACTGAAACCAAAAGTCTTTGCAAAACTGAAAGATCAGCAGTTACATTTCCAAAAAATGAACAACAACAAAAAAATTGCTGCAACAAAACAGGCTTCATGGTCTGCTCTGTAACTGAATAGCCTTGTTCCAAGAAGTGACTGTTAACTGACACGATCAGGATCAGATGCTTCAAGATAAGTAAAATAGTCATATTTTTGGTCAATTGTGCAATACAGTGTGATATGGGGAAATTATCTTCACAATTTATATGGGGATCAACTTATGTTCTGAGACATAAGGACAGATAGCTCTTACAAGGGTTATTTTAACCTAGCACAATAACAGACACTTGTGTTGTTGATACAAATTCTGACTCAAACATTTTAGCTCAAAAACAATAGACTCTGTAACATGCTGTAGCAGTGCATTCCAGAGGTGACACAGACTTACTTTGCTTTGGGCAGGTTTAAGTGTTCTAAATTTTTAATGTCCTTTTGTGTAGAGGGACTATTTAAAAGAATATTTAAATACATTTACCAACCTGTAGTAAAGCACACTGGAAACTGGGGAATATAAATTGACCCACTGTGTTAAGACTGCTTAACCAGGCACTTCAGTGCTGGTTAAATAAAACTTGTGGAGTAGTATTTAAAACAGTTAGAAAATAGCGCTTTTTTTTTTTTTTAAATTTAGATTAGCAAAATCTGTCTTAATATCTCATATAAAATAATCTGACACTTTTCTCTGAGCCATTTCTACTATGTAAAAATGACAAAGGCAGTATTTCAGGTATGAGAACTATAATTTTTTTTTCTATTGTCATGGTAAGAATACTAAGTTTTAATGATGCTGCACATTGAGTGGGTTATCTTCTAATATATATCTGAAGCGATGCCTGGCTTTCCTCTTGTTCTATCACTTACCAATATCAGAAAATCACTTCTCTGCCTCCCATTTGTCCACAGTCAGCACACAGATGAACCTTTAGGTGTTGCTGACTTGTTAGGGAGCTTAGCAAAGTCTTTGTGTCGTGGAAGCAATTTTTTGCTAAGTGTAATCATTGAACTAAGTACTGACTTTGTCCATCAGTGTCGCAAACAGCTGTAGCAGCTCACGTGCCTTTCTACATCTGTCCTCTCTACACTCAACCCTCACAACCCACAGATTTGCAGTGATCCTGTCTTTTCCAGTCCAAGCAACACCAGGGAATTGCAGCCCTGTCAGAAAAGCAACACTGCTTGAGAACTGGAGTTAGCATAAGGTGTTTAGGTTTCACTTTACAAGAGGCATTGGATTACTAATACACATTTTAACTGACTAAACTGGTAAGCAAAATGTTGTACAATGTGTTTTATTTTCCACTTTATTTTTTCATTCTTCATTGTTTCATGATCTCAGGTGGTCAGGTGGATGTTACTAGCCAGGGTGGCAGCCACAGAGTTTGTATATTCCTATCACAGTATGAAGTGGTCTCTAGGTTGGGAAGTGCTGCAGGGAAGGCAAATTCACTTAACAAATGCTTTTCTTTGGTCATTTACTTGTACCAGCTCTCCTTCTACAGTTTCAGTGAACAAATTTAAGGGAAGGAAAGAGCAAGATCAAAAAAAATCATGTAGTAAAATGAATGTAGTAAAAATTCAGTTTTCATGGAAGTTCTTTAGAATTTTTTTAATTTCCTGTGGATTTAATTCTTAGGCATTGTTGGGCTTGGCTTGAAGTATTTGCCCAACTTTGTAAGTTTGTTAAATGGTTTCATTTCATTGCTCCAATTTAAAGTGATCCTTTAGGATCTGTTTATGACCTTGTGTAGTACTGGCAAGAACAACAGTCAAAAAAGCCCAAACAAAAACAAACAAACAAGCAAAACCAAAACAAACCAAACTGGAAAAAATTCCAAACCCAAACCACAACAAAAACCCCTGATCAACCCCTAGGAAAAGAAAATCACCATGGCAAAATGGCTTAATGGAGAGCATCACAATCTTTTGGAAGACAACTGAAAAATGACAAACTGTACAAGAACTGGTTAGTGTCAGCAATGAAAGCCACTCCTTGTTCCTTTGAGAAGGTATTCTAGCTTGGACCATTACATGCTTGCTTATAGTTTGCTGCCTTCTAAACATTACCATTAGTTTGCTATCCTAACCCAGGCACAGGTAAGTAGCACATACTGCAGGAGGATTTGTGCTATTGAGAATTATCTGTACATAGTGTACCTATCTTGCCAATCTTTAAATACTGATCAAGAAGGTTTATATTGAACCTCATGTTTTCCTGTATGCTTTTGTCTTCCTGTGGGCCTTTTATGTGTTATTGCCGGATACCCTCAGCCAAGTGCATGGTATTTTACTTAATGCACTACATCAGAAAAGAGCTTCTGTCTAGTCTAGTAGTGAAAGGTTTAAATTCTCAAGTCACTGGAGTTGTTTTTGTAATCAAGCCAACTTTTCTGCATTGAGATGAAAAGTTTACAGAGAGAGCCCTAGATTTGAGTTAGTGATCTTCTCCCTGATGAGACTATGGAGGAAGCAGGTTTTTAGCAAGTCTGATGTTAGCCTGGGCCACTACAATCCAGTTTTGTGTCCACAAAAGACTAAAGATATATTGCCTCTATTACACATTTTCCAAATGTTTTGTTGTGCCAAAACAAGGCAAAACTTGTAACAAGGACATCACTGTCAGCTAATAGTACAAAAAAGCAAATTTCTTTTATACATGTGATCCTCCTTTCCCTTCAAGCTTCTTTTCCTCAATCATTTGAGGAAAAGCACCTTTTTTATTAGAGATACACATCAGTGATCAACCACTGAAAACACTTACTGTGTCACAGCTATGCCTTCTGCACCTAAACCAGCTCTACATGTCAAAGTGACCAGCCTCTTACAGCTCTGAGCTACACCTTGTCCTCTCCATTGCTGCTACCCTTCCCCAGCTCTCCTGGGGTGTTCAATACCTTGAGGCAGTTGCATTTTCAGATCTGGAGTCTGGATGTCAGTCTAAAATACTTGTACATCCTGATGAATCAGGCAAAAGACATGAGATACATAACAGTGTCAGAAATTTACCCTGGTGTTGAATGCCATATATGAACCCCTGTTCACTTGGACAAAGGACTGGTATCTGAGGCCTTCTCATCCTAATTCTCACTGAATTGATCTCAGGCCAATGATTTTAACTTTGTGCCTCTGCCTTTACCTCTTCTGAAATTTCCGTAAGTGCTAAGCATTGCTAAGTTACAGAACTCTCACTAATTAGCAACAATTACAACATATTTGTACAACCTTTTGCAAAACATGTATTTTATACAATAAAGAGGGCTTGCTAACCACAGCACAAAAGCACTGTTGTATATCCTGTACTGGTTCCCTTGCTTAGTTGGCTGATTTCTTTCATTTGGAACTAGCCTGGACCTGCTGTTTTCTACACTGCACCTCTTACCAGTATCACTAACTCTGCAACTTGTATTCTAATGAAGCTCATTATATTGATGATATTTGCTGCAAAGTCATTACCATTTAAGTTGCCAAATTCATTCCCTTTATACAGGTGGATACTGAACTGAAGAGATAGCATGTTTTCTTTCGGGAAGATTTGTTTAATTCAGAACCCCCTAGAAAGGTGTTTGAAGACAACATACATGAACATACCAATGTGATACATTTGTTCCATGTACATTAGGTATTCATGAAGCAACAGTGTACTTTATTTTAAAACGAGTTGATAGATGGCTGCGTCAATACTTGTGTCCAGGTTATTTAAAAGTCAAGTAAAACTTGAATTTTTAGGGCATTGCATGGTTGCCTGTGTGTCTTATTTACATTACACTAAGGAGCAAAGCCTTCAGAAACACGGATTCATTTGACACCACCATCTGGTAAAAACAGGTGTAGTACCAATTAAAATCCACTTGAGGATACAGCCTCTCCAGATTAAGTATTTTATCTTGTAGCAGGAAGTTGTCAGTGTAAGCTTTGCATTTCCAGTGCACATCTATACCAGTTTCCTTTCTCATCTAAAAATCACCAGAGAGCAACAGCAGACTATGTAAGCTGTCAAAGCAAACACACAGATACAGAGCCAGTGTGGCAGACACTCTCTCCTTAATGTGTCTGATTTTATTCCTGTATTTGTTCTCCTGAGTAAAAGCTGTGGTGTATTGACCTTGGCAGGATACCAGGTGCCCACCAAGCTGCTCTATCACTCCCCTCCTTAACAGGATGGGCAAGGGAATTAGATGGAAAAAATCCTTGTGGGTCAAGACAAAGGAGTTTTTGAAGCAGAAGCAAGAGCAAAACAACAACAAAAAAACAACAACAAAAAAAAACCAAAACAAACCAAAAAAACAACAACAAAAAAAAAAAAAAAAAAAACCAAAAAAACCCAAAAACAAACTCCATCCAAAACATTTACTCTTCTACTTCCCAGGAGCACATGCTGTCCACCCAGTTCCTGCAAAGTAGGGTTTCAGTACATAAAGTAGGTTGTTCCAGAGTATGAATACCTTACTCTTTCTCTTCAGTTTTTATTGCTGAGCAGATTCTTATAGTCTGATGCTTTCTTCAAGGGTGCAATTCAGTTAGCCAGTCATACAAAATAAAAGGCAGTCCTAAAGTTTAACATTGTACTTCACATTTACCAGCATTATTATTTAAGTAATCTGTGACCTCTGCATGCACCTATTGCTCCCTGTACCTCACTTTTCCCTTGTTCTAACCCACTATAAGATCTGTATTACACATTAAAGACTGGGGTTCTACATCTTTTTTAGCTGAAAGGAAGTTTACTCTGGAGTTGATACCAATCAAGTATCTAACCCTGGGGTTAGGTACCAATCATCAAATCTTGTCACTAGCTGTTGCTCTTGAGATTTTTTGTTCTAAAGTTTTTAAAAGCTACTCCTCTTGGTTTTACACTTCAAGAACAAAGGCCCATGAGCAGAACTCCTGAACAGATGGTATCTTCAGGGAATGTAATCTCTAATAAAAACCCTAAACTTTCAAGTACATCCCATAATTACAAGCTGTATATCTTAAAAGTTACCCTTGTCTAAACCTTCTTCTCTCTTGACGAACCAAAAACAACCTTACACTTAGAATTAGTAACATGCTTACATTCAGTACTGAAAAATCACACAATGCAAGATACACAATTTAAGCATTTGTTCCTCTGATAAACCATGTTAAGTCTTCCTAGAAAAATAAGCAGCAATCCCAATTACCGCAAGAGTATTTCACTCTAAGTTATGCTGAAGTACCACATGACGTAGCTGGTCAAGGTGATGATAATAAACCAAGCTTGCCGTTCTCCATGTTGGATAAACACCTTTCCTGCTATTTTTAAACCAGGTTTGCTGAATTTCTACTTTTTAAATTTCTTCTTTTGCTACCACAATACAAATCTCAGCCAACCCCATCTCCAAATACTACAGGTTTAAGTCATCACACCCCAACTCACTCTTAGGCATTGTTTCATCCAAAGAGGTGCACTGGTATCCCAAGAATAACACAAAGAAGTCTGAAGTCTGAAACAGAAGCAATTGTTACTAAAGCTTGGAAAATATGGAAATTCTGAGAACAGAAACATAAATCTTTATTTTTTTTATCTATATAATCATTACCAGACATTGCCACAATGCAGTTAAATGCACTTTGTCTTACTACATGTAGGCTTAGTAGTCCATCTTTTAAACAGTTTTTTGTTTCTTAGGCAGGAGTGTTTCAATAGACAGGTATTACCCTCATGCTGGTTCTAACAAGTCTTCCTAAGGAAAAAATAAACACACAGTGTGAGACTGGACACATGTAGCACACAGCTCTTTTCAGTAACATCCTCCAAATACCCAACACTAATACAAAATTACAAAGATGAGCTTCCCCTCATCCCTTGGGCAAAAAGGTAAAATTTGCAAATCTAATTTTTAGGAAGTCTACCTGTAAGAGAGGCCTTTTGCCCACCTAAGCAAGAATTCAGATGCTAACTACAAGCTCATGGCAGTAATAACACTTTCTGGCTAGTGGGAATCAACAGAAATTTCTGCAATACTAACTCAAGCACATGACTGTGCATTAGAAAACACTCTGGGAACAGTAAACCAATAATACACATGATTTAATATTTTTATGCTGGAAAACAAGCAGCAGCCCTGTTACTGGACACATTACTAATAATGGATTACACAAACTTTTCTCTTCCCAGAGAGATTCATACACAGAGTGCCACCTTACTCTTCAGCCCTGCAAAAGTCTCCAGTGCCTGGGGTGCAGAAGGTGTGGATGGATTTCACAAGCTCATTTCCTACCAGCAGCAATAGTAAAGGATCCAGTGCATCTGTGTTGCTCAAGCAGATTCTCACATTTTGTTGATGAAACTTTCTGATTTTATAACTTTCAAGAGCATTATGGCCATCCTGGAGGAGTTTCATCCCTTCACTGAAGATTAGTTATATTTTCTCAGGAAAAAAAACCCAACCCAACTAAATCTACAATGACGTAGTACAGGATCATTCTTACACCAGACTTCCAGTATTGACCCAGAAGTTCCTGGCTTCAGAGACTTGGATTACATGTCACACCCTTGGGAATGTAGGTTACACAAAAGAAAGACTTGACAGTGCATGCAATTTTTATTAATACGCTGTTTGTACTAATGAAATTTGGGCTGACTTGCGCTACTCAGCTTTGCAGTAGTATTAGCTTTTCCAAGACTTTACAGTGAAGCAGTATCTGGCATATGAGATTCCAAGCTTTCTTTCATATTTTGACAGTCTTTTAAATATTCTCAATCCTTAGGTTCTGAACTGTTGTTCCACAGTATCAGACCCCTAAAAGCAAACATGAGAAAGCAAGTCCTTGTCTTGGACACACTGGCAGCCACATACTGATTTAACAAGCCACCCACACAACATTTTAATTTTGTAGCTTTCACTTTGCTCTTTTTGATAAGAATATAGCCATCAGGCTGATCTCACTCTCACTGTTTCAGTTCTGATTTCTGCTCCGAAGTCATGGTGCTAAACCTCCTCCTCAGCAGAAAGCCTGCTTCATTGTAACAGCAGGTTACAGGACAGCGTTGCACAAGGAATTATTGTTACTCACAGCTCTGCAATCAGCGCTTGGTGGCTTCTTCCCACATGACCTTCTCAAGCTCAGAGGCTTTCACCAGGAAAACACACTGGAAACCTGTAAGAAGCATTCCTAGCATTAAGTATTCTGTCAGGAATCTGACAATATCAAAGAGCACTTTACACTTTCAAAAGGGCATCAAGGAATGATCAGCAAAAGAGCAGACAACACATTATTCACTACTGAATAACAGACCCACAAATCTACAAAAACAAAACACAATTTTTCCCGTTTAGGAAGATTTTAATCTTTTCTATGCATGAGTATTAAGCTGTAAATGTCTTTTTACAAGAGAAAATCTAGAGGCCACTGCTGGAACCCTGGAAAGTTATGTACTAATTACTTGCAGATGTAATGACAGACAGGCGAGCTGAAAAAATGGTAGAAGTGGCCATTATAATTTTAGCTTTTCCTCTTTTAATAACAGTCAGATTATCCACTTTAAAAGACAGAACAATAAAATCTACTACATAGCTACTCAACCATACTATTTCTGCATGTTGTTTGGGGTATTTTGTCCTTGCCAAAACAGAGAGGAGGAAGGTACATAACCAGCTCTCTAAACCAGTTTGAGCAAGAATTCCTGTTTGCCTTTTTTGACACCACATCCATTCTGGACAGGAATGAATGGGCAACACAAAGGCCAAAACTTAAGTATGGGAACTCTTTACCTCTAAAATTAAATTTACAGCTTATGAAGAAAAACAATTAATCAGTTGAAAAATATTTAAAAATTCAAAATTAAGTAACATTTTATATAGAGCAAACATTAATAAGAAAAGGCAAGAATACCATACTCGTCGGACATCTTTTGGTCATGCTGGTGCATGCTCCGGCCACTGACCAACTTCCATTGCTTTCATCTGGGAAAAAAAAAAGGGAGAGGACATATTTTGAAGAGCGACGGTGACACACGAAGAATACAAAGAGTCTAAAAGGACGTACTAGAGGTAAGTGCCCGATTTCGAAGACAAGCAGTGCCAATAACCGCAGCCTCACACCGCAGCTCCCTCAGCAGCCACGGCCGCCGCACAAAACCGGCGCGCCTCCCGCGGGCCGAACCATACCTCCCGAAAGGGAGGGGCGCATGCCGTGCGTCGCCTCCTCCTCTTCCCGCAGCGCAGCGGCCGCGTACTGAGTGTGCGGCAGATGCGAGGCTCCAGACTCGGCCATCCACGCACAAGGAGTTCTGAGCAGGCGACACCGCCTCGGAAAGGCGCCGGAGTGCGGACCAGCATCGGCTCTCCCCCCTGTCTCACCGCGGCCATGGAGGCACCTCAGCGAGGTGGACAGTGTCGCCTCCTGCCGTCTGCGCATGCGCAGTACCGCCCCCGCCGAGGCGTGTGGGGGCTGCGGAGAGGAAGTTGCAGGTACTTCCTGTTCCTTGTGGCTGCTCCCGGTGTTACCCGGGCCTTTGTGGGGGCTCCCTGTCTTCCCTGTGCCCTCGAGGCGACGAGGCTGCGGCGGGCACGTTCCCGGGGTTCCCTTCGTCTTTACGGGGGCAGATCACGGTGAGGTGACTGCACATAACGCCCCAGCCCCTTCACCGCTCGCTCGAAGTTGCGGTGCTTTCAGGTTGAATTGTCTGTCCCCAGGCTGAATTCCCCTCGCCTTTTGTAAACATAACCAGTGCCCTCAGATAACATACAGTAGAAGTTGTTTAGTAAAGAAAAAGGCTGTGTTTGAAGGATTGCGCGGGGTTACATCACAGAAATAAACATGCATTAGGTGGGCCGAGGATGTTACGCTGTGTGAAAGCTGTGACCTTTTACCCTTCGGTATGCTTAATTTATGGAAACCTCCACTTTGCTCCCTTGCAGAATAGGCAATGTTTCTTTTCTAAACTTAGCTGTGTCTGTGTTCAGAGAGCCAAAATGGGCCGCATCTATCCCAGCAGTGTCCTGCTGTTTGCTCCACCGGGAGCACATGCAGAGAGGAGCCGGCCTTGGAGCGCACAGCAAGTTGAGAGAGTCCTCGATCCTTAAGCCTTGAATGTTGGCAGAAGGTCAGCTCTGAGTGCACATTTTCCACATTTCCTGGCCTTGTGTTCACACATTTGAAGTCCTGTGAGAAGGGGGAATCAGAGCAGGCAGGTACAACAGGAAGATAAACTGGCAGTGTGTCTAGGGAAGAGCAGGATGGGGCTGGTGCCATCTATAGGGAAACCTGTACAGCTCTCCTACCTGCCTTGCTCTGGTGGATTAAGCTATCATCTAACAAAAAATTCCACAACACTACTGATTCTGGCACTTTAGAATCCCAAAATTCACAATTTTCTGTGGGTGAAACACAAGATGTCAGGTGCAAGTTGGAATCTCTGCAGTTCACGTCTGTGTGCCTGCTTCCTTGTTTGTGGTCAGCGTTTTCTTGCACTCTATAGGGTTTCATGTTCTTTGCTGGAATCTAGCGGAGATTCCTTGCTCTGCTTTTTGGGGCTGCTGTGGTCTGCTTGCTTCTTTTGGCTCCTCCTTACCTGGGAATATCAGAGGAAGCACTTATACAGGTCTGGAAGGCAGAGTTGCCAAGTCACTTCTGCAGAACAGCCTGAAGTGTGTTCTGCAGGTGTGTGTTCACCTTAGGTAAATTACAGGAGGTTATGAGAAGGCTGCCTAATGCCCAGGCAAAGAGACATGATTAATTACAGCCAAGATAGGAGGAGTAAAGATAACTAAAAGAAAAAGTTAAGGGGCAAGCAGATGTCATCACTTGGAGCTTCTGGAACAGTCGACATACTGGCAGGGGTGCAACATTAGTTTGCTTTACAGAAATTAGCTTTTGTGCAATTTTGCTTAGATATGTCTAAGACAGGGTATATTCGTGCTCTGTTTATAGCACAAACTAAAATAATGTCAACATTAATTTTAAACAGATTCACCTCTAATAGCTTTCACTTGTCATTTGAAATTCTTTTTTGCACATGAGGAACATTGTCTTAGGCGTTGCCTCAAGCCAAACTTATGCATGTATAAAGGTCAGCACTTTGAGTAAAGTGATACTTATAATTCACAAGTAGTGGTCTTGGAGGGACATGGGTGACGTTGTTGGTGACAGTCAAGCTATTAAATCAGTGGAGATCTGTGTTGCTGATACAGTCAAGTGTTGATTTGCTGCTCAGGGACAGCTGCCTGGACAGAAGTTTAAGTCAGATCTAACTAGGTTTTGATTACCTAAGTGAACAGTATACTGAGGACAAAGCTTTAAAGGTCTGTGACATTTATTATTTATGCCTGGGGGTACAGGAGAACTTGAATAGCTAAATGAGGAAATGTTCCATCTATAGAACACTAACTGACTGTATGAATGATGTAGTCACTTCAGGTGAACCCAGCAATTGTTACTGAGTCACAGAGTCACAGAATGGTCCGAGTTGGAAGAGACCTGCTAATCCAAACTCTGTGCCATTGGAAAGGGCATCCTTCACTAGACCAGGTTGCACAAAGACACCCCACCAACCTGGCTTTGAAGACTTCCAGTAATGGGGACATTCACAGCTTCCCTGGGCAATCTGACTCTATCCTCAGAGTACAGAATTTCTTATGTCCGATTCTAATGTCTAAATTTCTCTTTTAGTTTGAGACCTTTGTTCGTTGTTCATTGTTCTGTCACTACAGGCAATGGTAAAAAGCCTGCCTATATCTTTCTTATAAGCTCTCTTTAAGTATTGAAAGGCTGCTTTAAAGGCTACAGGTCTGCCTGTAGCCTTCTCTTCTCCAGGTTGAACAACACCAAGTCTTGTGAACCCACCTCTCAAACCTCTTGAGGTCTCTTTGAAGATAATCTCTTCTATCAGGCCTTTCAGTTTGATATCATCTGTAAACTTGCTGAAGCAATCATACACCATGAGAAAACAGTGATCAAAGCTTTTCAGATCATAAACAGGTTAGGGACATTGATCGCACATCCTGTTTTTCTTTTCTTACTGAACTTTGAAGACAGTAAAAATAATCAGTGGCACAATTTACAAAAGACAGGAGATGATACTGCACAGCTGGATTTATTTACTTTTTCAAACTGATTCATTTAGTCCTATCAGGGTTAGAATTTTCTGGAAAGTGGCAACATAATTCCAATTCAAATGACTTAATGTGCCTCTCTTCTAGATCACAGTGAATCTGAATTCCTAATCTCTGAATCTGTAATCATTTTATTTCTTACAAATATTCCCACAAAACCAGGACATGCTAGATTGAAGGCATAACTAACAATAATTCTTAGTTACCTAGTAGATAAGAACAACCTCTTGAGGTGGAAACAGAACCACATTTAAATATGTGGGAGGTTTAACAGAAGGTTAAAGTGTGAGTCCTGCTTTGCCAGGTCAGGACACTTCTGCTGTCCCAGCAGATGACTCTGTTGTTCAGATTATTTATTGAACATTTTGCATAGTTAGCAGCTGTGAATTATCTGCTCTGGTACAAAGCCCTGTTGTAGCTTTGTGGTCTCTTATGTGGAATCTGAGTTAAACTACTGTCCAGTAGCATGCAGTGGTTGATGTATTCCAGCTTGTCAACACAGCCACAGGGCACAAGAGGACAACTTTGACCCAACAGTGATTAAGAAAGAAAACCTGAACCTGCCTAGTGAAAGGCATAAGACAGGCTTTTTATCTTTGAAGCTAATGGTGAGGTACTACTTTCTCTTTTGTTTCTTAAGCATGTGATAAGTTATTTAATCACTGGAATTATTTTAATGTTATTTGCAATATTTTTAAAGCCAAATTATAAAAGGGCTAAAGAATATTAATTTCTTGAAGGTTTTCTGAAAAGGCATAATTTGGCTGGCTGAAAGTGCTAAGTGCACTACTTGTCATCCTGCCAAATAGAGAAAGCATGGGAGGGAGCAATGATAATGACTACACTTGCTAGTGTATTCATTTTTTTGGACACATTTCTTTTCAGTTTGTTTAATTACCTTGCAAGTGGTACTGCAGACTTCCAGCAGCAAGGTACCTGTGTCTCTGAGTACATGTGGACAGCATTTGTGTTTTCAAGGTATGATGAGCTGCTTCAAACCCAGCACTTAAGTGAGTCTGCTGTTAACAGCTACATAAGCTGAGATTTTTCCTTTCTTTTAAAATATTCTTGGGCACTTCCTGAACATGCACAAAAGGCCTTTTCTTTTTACTGATGTGTTTTGTCAGACCTGAGAATATTTCTGACAAGTTAGTACTGAAAGAGCCTATTAGGCTTTAAATGACATTAACTTTAGTTTTAAAAAGTGCTGCATATTGTAAATGATCTCTTAATTGACTCTTACTTCTTATTTTCAAAGTAGAATTCAACAGCTGGCAACTGACATAGTCAGAAGGGGGCTCCCCGCACCAGCACTCCCTAGGAAATATGATGTCAAACTAAGTTATTTATAAATTTATCACTATGGGCAAGGGAGAGTGAATATTCAGTCTCACTCTACAAGTGGAGTAAGCACAGTTCTGGCTCCTCATCCTTTTCAGTAGTCATTGGTTTCTTGTGAATGCTAATAAGTAGTCAAAATCTGAATCTGCAATAAACATCTTGTTTTGTTCCACTCTCTCTGGGTGTGTCCTTAGTTTTCCTGACTGAATTCCAGCACTAACTTGTAAGGCTAAAATTCCCTTTAGTGCTTTCTTCAGCAAGAAAACCAGTTCCTGCCCTTCCTGGCTTGTGGCCTCATTTCAGTTCCCAACATCAATTAACTGCTCCATGAGTTTTGTCAGTGCTGGTATTTGTGGCAGCATGCCACAAAACCGGTCACTGAAAGGGTCAGACTCCTAAAAACATGCAATTTGCCTTCAGGCACACCAAAATGTGCAATTGAAGATGATAAAATAAATAAAAATAAAAATAGCCTGAGAAGAGTCAAGAAAGGTTAAACATATATACTTCAGTTTGAGATGTATGTTGCAGAGAGAATATGCAGGTTCACCTATTCTTTGCTTCCTTTTCATCATAAAGATTAAGGGGCTGCTACATGCACAATATTTTAGTGGCGTTACAGGAAATCCTAACACAACACAGTAGACAATTTGAAGGGAGTAAAAGCTGATATATCTCTGAAGTGATTTGTGAACAGCAAGGCATTAGTGTGGCATTGCTCCTATCGGGCTGCCTTGAGGCACTTTCAAAGTCAGACTTTCTGCGTGCCCTCGCTGAACTCCCACCGAAATTGCAGGGTATGATTTCCTTTGCTTTTTATCCACATTAATTCTCTCCGTCTTGTTTTCCTGCAACCCACCAGAGGTCAGTGTAATGCCAAGAATGGCGAGCAATACGGCCAGGACAGTAATGCCAGGTTGCTGGGGGTACAGGAGCGTCGCAGTGATCTGTCAGAGGCGTACCTTGTCTTTTGTCAGTACCAGCTGAATTAGGGGAAGGGTATGGAGCTGGCCGTGAGTCAGTGTGAAGTCACCTGTAAGTGGTGAGCTTGCCTCCAGAAGCAAGAAGCTGGCTGTATTTCTGAAAGAGTGTTAATGTCAATTAGCATGTTTTCAGATATTCTGGAGAGCCAAAGAATGGCCTAATCTTATAAGCTCTTGTCTCAATGGCTCATTCCCTTATTTATTTACTCGTGAATTCGGAAGAAAACTTGAAACTGGTGTAGGAAATGACACATTAGTTCTTGGCATAGTGTCCACAGTTCTGCTCAGCAGATATGAGCTGCTCAGCTGCTCTGTGGAGATGGTGGATGAACCTGCCCCAGATTCTGATTGTGAGAATTTCTCTGTTATTAAGCCAAACAGTTTTAGTTTTTGAGTTGGTGGACTGATTATTTTCAAACAAAGGTGTTTTTGTATGTGTATTGGCACTGTCTTGCACTGTATATGGTATATACACTACACTTGTTTTGGAAAAGTTAACTCTAATTCCTGATGCATTCAAATAGTCTAGAAATAGCTTTTATTTTCAAAACATTAGTTAGCATAAACATACACTTATGTGTATTCTTACCTCATTCTTACCATCATTGTTACGGGTTTGAACTGTTTATTTATTGTTGAGAAGCTCAGTCAAGGTGCGCATGGAGTAAAAGTGGTGACTATTTATCTAAATTACCACCGTGTAGTAGTGGTAGTGCTGGTAGTTTTTTAGGGTGGTTTGTGAAAGTATTTTTTTTCCTTTCCATTAGAAGTTCAGTCTTAATATGGCACTTTGCATGTTAGCCAGGAGTAGTGTGTTCAGTTAATTTGACATTGGGCACTTTTGAATATGGCTTCCAGGTTTAGCTTGAATAATTTCTTCAGTTTCTTGGAACAAGGTTCTTTCAGTCCTGTGGAAATGGGCAGAACAGTGGTGACAAAAATTACCACTTCGTGGGGTTCAGCCTTTTCTTCAGGATGTGTTCTCTTTGTAGAGTCCCTTGGACAGGTCCCAGGCTCTCTCCTTGTTCCCTGTTCTTTAATTCCTAGTGAAAAGGAGTAGAAGAGATTCAACAACATTTATGGTATAGAAAAGGGCTTGTTTATTCTTGTCCAGATAACCAGGTACTTAAATTACCAATACATTTTCTTTGTAAAAATATTCTGTAGCTGCACCTTCTCTGGCTTTGTAAGAATGGAGCCCATGGCTGTGTTGCAGAGTGATGCATCACTGTTCTGGCTTTTACCTCTATATAGGTATAAGAAGTTGCAACAATTCTCTGTGCACTGACTGTGTTGGCAGCATTTCTCACTCTGAAAAGGGTGCTGGCAAATCATTACTGTAAGTGCTGCTGTCTGTATACAAATGACATATCTTGAAAATCACAGTGTCTCTTGGTCACCGGGAAGCAGGGGAACTGGAAGGAGAGAGATGTGCTGACAAGGTTTCTGGTGAGAGGAGTGCTTAAAAATGGCCATCTCTGGAAAAGTTAACCGCTGATGTCTTTCATCTGGCCTTTTCTGTAGTGATCTGACATTTCTATGTCCCTGCTAGAAGTTCCTAGTCCTGATGTGCTTAGGAATTACCTAATTTGGACTAATAAAGAAAAAGTGATGCCCTTTTAAGAGTATTTTGACACATATCTATCCCTGCCCATATTTTCTAGATGGCCATATTTTTTAGTCAGTGAGCAGTATTGTTTTACCTAATGGTAACAGTGGATCCTACTTTTCACCTAACCAGAAAAGCAGTTATGAATATAGTACAGTTCTGTTCTGCTTAAATGGTAGACCTGAGACTTCCTAGAAACATGGAATAATTAGTGACAAATCTTGAGGGATCCTTTGACGGGAGGCAGCTAGGTGCAACCTAGGTGAAGATTATGTGACAATTCATTCACCTTGTGACTTGCTTCCATAGAGTCCTTAGGAAAAAGGGCATCTGGAAGGAAACTGCAGGCTGTAAAAATTGGCTTGGCTTGCTGCAAACTGACCACAGAACTGGAAATCAGTTCAATCCATGTGCTTTTCTGCCTTCTTTCCCCATCTGCTTCTTCTGGTATGCACTTCTATAGTATTATTTGATGACCATTGATCTTTTGCATGGTTCAGGTTTTTTAAATATATCTTTTCTGAGTAGGATGTAAAATTCCAGGAGATTTTTCTTTTGAAATGACAGCACAGTGTGATTCAGAGAATTAAATACTCAGTTGTGAGACTGTGCTCGTAGTTGAGAAATAATGCTATCTGCTAGTGTTAATATGCAGAGTTAACATTATTTTACACTAATGCTGCTTATTAACCCTCAACATTGTAGTTTCACTGGAAAATGTGTTGGCTTGACATAGGCTAAGATAATCAGAGCTTTTCTTTCATTCTGTGATTGCACACATCCTCTTTAATTAGGAAATTGCAGAGTAGAAGATCCTTTCAGGCTGCAATGTGAAAAATGTCAGTATTAATCTACAATATTTGTCCCATTCACTATGAGCAATTAGGAGTGATGAATTATAAATGATAAATTATACACTGTGGTATTCATTTGTACTGCAACAGGAATAGGTTTGCAATTCTTGTCCCGTGCATAAGAAAACCCCCATAGCTTTATTCACCATGAAAATGGGATACAAGTTTTTACTTCTCCTCAAGAGCTATTGGCTTTAAGTTGGACTAGAACATCTGCTGGTCACAGGTGTCCATTCCCTAGGAGAAGTTTGTGTTCAGGGTACACTGAGGACATACCCAGCTGCAATGGCAGGGATGCACATTGGTTGCAGACCAGGCTGAGCCAACTGAGGCACTGGATACCTTACATACCTGTTCCTCCTTGCAGACTAGCCTTCTCACTGGGGTAAATGCAATGCTAAACTATGGAAAGGGCAGAGTGATGCTTTGGTAGCAAGCTTTCTGTTGACCCTTACAGGTAGCACTTGGTTGTTCATGTTAGCCACGCGGGTGCAGGGTGGGTTTTTCCTCCTGCGGGCAGCAGGGTAATTAAAAGAGGGCTCTAGGGAGCATGGCATCTGAGAGCATGGCACGGCTGTTTGTGTGGCAGTTCACACAGGCAGGGTTGCAGGTTTCCTTCTGCTGGTGAGGTTTTTTTGTTTGTTGTTTCTTTTGGGTTTTTTTGTGGTTTTTTTTTTTTTTTTTTTTGTTAGTAATGGTTTTTACACGATCAAAAACTGCAATTAGTAAAAGTGTATGTAGCCAAGTAGAACCCTCCAAAAGGAGGCGTCTGTCCAGACCATTCCTGTGCAGAGTGTTTGAAAGGATCTTCTACTCTGCAATTTCTTAATTAAAGAGGATGTGTGCAATTACAGAATGAAAGAAGAGCTCTGATTATCTTAGCCTGTGTCAAGCCAACACATTTTCCAGTGGTTCTAGGGGGCATTGCCTAAGAAGCCTGCCTGTGGTGTGAACAGGTGAATGATCTCCTTTCACTGGTGGCCAAGCTTAAGGAGGAAGTTGAAAGACTAAGGAGTACCGGGGAAGTAAAAGGGAAAATAGATTGGTGGAGTTCAGCCTTTCCATCCTTGAGGGAGACCCATCAGGAGTCAGAAGACTGCCATGTTTCCCACTGTCAATAGGAGGCAATAGAAGGACACCTGGTGGATGTAGGGGGGTCCCTTCTTGGGGAGGGTCCCTACTTGGGGAGGTAATAAAAACTCCTCCTGACCCCATCACCTAGCCAGATGCCACTTCAGAATAGGTATGAGGCCCTGGATCTAGAGGCTCAGCCTCTAGATATAGAAGAAAATTATCTGCCCAGTGAACCTCCTAATTACACTTTGTCTGTTGGACAGAACACCACTTCTGACATTAAAAAGAAAAGAAGGGTAGTCATAGTGGGTGATTCCCTTCTGAGGGGAACAGAGGGTCCCATTTGTCAACCGGACCCATCCTGCAGGGAGATTTGCTGCCTCCCTGGGGCTCGGATATGGGATATTACCGAGAGACTCCCTGGGCTGATTTGACCCTCTGATTAATACCTACTCCTCATACTCCAGTCTGACAGTGATGAGGTTGAAAAGAGGAGTGTCAGAGCAATAAAAAGGGACTTTAGGGCACTGGGTCAAGTGGTTGGTAGGGCAGGAGCTCAGGTAGTGTTCTGCTCAGTCCCTTTGGTGGTGGAGGAAAACATTGAAAGGAACAGGAGAACCCATGTTATTAACAAGTGGCTCAAAGCAGAATTTTGGATCCCTTTATTATGTTCCTTTTTTGGCTCCTGGCCTGATGGAACTGAATGGGCTCCATCTCTCTGTTAAGGGCAGAAGGTTTTTAGCTCATGAACTGGCGGAACACATTGAGAGGGTTTTAAACTAGGTTTGAAGGGGGAAGGGGATGCAGCTGGGCTGTCTGGAAGCAGGCCCAAGGGTGGTAAGCCTGAGTTAGGAGTGAAATCTGCAGTCCAGCTGAGGTGCATGTACACTAATGCGTGCAGCAGGGTAACAAGCAAGAAGAGCTGGAGGCTGTGGTTCAGCAGGAAAGCTCTGATGTAATTGCCATCATGGAAATGTGGTGTGATAACTCACACGGCTGGAATACTGCACTGGATGGCTACAAGCTCTTCAGGAGAGACTGGAAAAGGGGAAGAGGTGGAGGGGTGGCCCTTTATATTAGGGAGGGTTTTGATGCCATAGATATTGAAACTAATGATGCTGAAGTTGAATGCCTATGGGTAAGAATTAGGGAGAAGGCCAACAAGGCTGACATCCTACTGGGAGTCTGTTACTGTTCACACAACCAGGAAGAGGAGGTGGACAACTCGTTCTACAAGCACCTGGAGAATGTTTCAGGATCACCAGCCCTTGCTCTTGTAAGTGATTTTACCCTACCAGACATCTGCTGGGGACTTAATAGAGCAGAAAAGAGGTAGTCCAGGAGTTTTTAGAGTGTGTGGGGGGACAACGTTTTGTCAACAGTTGGTGAGTGAGCCCACCAGGGGAGGGACTATGTTAGACCTGTTGTTTACAAATAGAGATGGGAGATGTGGTGGTTGGAGGCCGCTTGGGGCACAGTGATCATGAAATTGTAGATTTTTCAATGTTTGGTGAAATCAGGAGGAACATCAAACATCAAGACTTTTATATCAAATTTCTGGAGGGCAGACTTTCCCTCTTTAGGAGACTTATTCAGAGAGTTCCTTGGGGAGTAGCCCTTAAAAATGAAGGAGTCCAGGAAGGTGGGCATGCTTCAACACAGAGATCTTGAGGGCACAGGAACGGATTGTCCCTGTGAGCTGAAAGATGAGTTGATGAGGAAAACAAGCAGCTTGGATTGACAATGAAGTTTTGAAGGAGCTTAGGAATAAAAAGAGGAGGTATCATCTTTGGAAGGAGGGTCAGATTTCTCAGGGAGTATTTAAGGAAATTGCTAGGGCATTTGCTAGGTAGGAAAAAAATTAGGGAGGCCAAAGCTCAGTTTGAACTTAATTTGGCAATTTTTATAAAAGATAATAAAAAATGTTTTTACAAATATATTAATGGTAAAATGAAGAGTACCAACCTTTTTTCTCTATTGGATGTGAGAGGGAACTTAGTAGCTGCAGATGAGGAGAAGGCAGAAGTGCTTCTATGCCTTCTTTAGTGGGAAGATGGCTTGTCCTCAGGACAGCTGTCCTCCTGGGTTGGCAGATTGTGTCAGGAAGCAGAATGGTCCCCCTGTTATCCAGGAGGAGGCTGTCAGAGAACTGCCGACTCACTTAGATGTTCATAAATCAGTGGGACCAGTGATCCATCCCACGGTGATGAGGGAACTGGCAGATGAACTTGCAAAGCTGCTCTCCATCATCTACCAACAGTCCTGGCTCACTGGTGAGGTGCCAGACTGGAAGCTGGCCAGTGTGACACCCATTCATAAAAAGGGTGGGAAAGAGGATCCTGGTAATTACAGACCAGTTCTCCTGACCTCAGTACCTGGTAAGGTAAATTCAGCATGGGTTTAGGAGGTTTGACCTGCCTTGTCTCCTTTTATGACCAAGTGACCCACCTGGTGGATGCAGGAAAGGCTGTGGGTGTTGTCTGTTTGGACTTCAGCAAGGCCTTTGACACTGTCTCCCACAGCACACTCCTGGAAAAGCTGCAGCCCAGGGCTGGGACAGGAGCACTCCTTGCTGGGTTCAGAACTGGCTGGATGGCTGGGCCCAGGGAGTGGTGGTGAGCGGTGCTGCATCCAGCTGGGGCCAGTCAGCAGTGGTGTCCTCAGGGCTCTGTGCTGGGGCCAGTTCTGTTCAATATTTTTATTGATGACATGGATGAGGGTGTTGAGTCTTTCATTAGTAAATTTGTGGATGACGCTAAGCTGGGAGCTGTGTTCATCTATTGGAAGGTAGGAGGGCTCCGCAGAGAGACTTGGAATGGTTGGATGGATGGGCAGAATCCAGTAGGATGGCATTTAATAAGTCCAAGTTCTGAGTCCTGTATTTTGGCCACAATAACCCCCTGCAATGTTACAGGCTGGGGATGCTGTGGCTGGACAGTGCCCACATGGAAAGGGACCTGGGGGTACTGATCAACAGCTGGCTGAACATGAGGCAGCAGTGTGCCCTGGTGGCCCAGAAGGCCAAGGGCATCCTTGGCCTGTAACAGGAACAGTGTGGCCAGCAGGAGCAGGGAGGTCACTCTCCCCCTGTACTTGGCACTGGTGGGGCTGTACCTTCACTTGTGTCCAGAGAAGAATAACAAGGCTGGAGAGGGGCTTGGAACACAAACCCTGTGAGGAATAACTGAGGGAGCTGGGGTAGTTTAGCCTGGAGAAAAGGTGACATTATCACTCCCTACAACTTCCTGAAAGGTGGTTGTAGTCAGGTGGGGGTTGGTCTCTTTATCCAGGCAGCAACTGACAGAACCAGAGGACACAATGTCAAGCTGTGCCAAGGGAAATATTTGTTGGATATTAGGATAAATAGTTGGATAAAAAGTTTTTTACAGAAAGGGTGATAAAGTACTGGAATAGTCTGCCCAGGGAGTGGTGAAGTCATCATCCCTGGGATGTGTTTAAAAAAAGGCTGGATGTGGCACTTGGTGCCGTGGTCTAGTTGAGGTGTTAGTGCTGGATTGGACTTGATGATCTTAAAGGTCTCTTCAGCCTAGTGATTCTGTGTGTGTGATTCTGTGTGAAAATACTGGGGTTTTTTCCTCATACTTGTTCTGAAATATTGAGCTCTCCCTTTGTAGGGTAGAGAGATGTAGACTTTAAAGCCAAGGCAACATGGGATCACCATAGTACTCTCAGGACTGTGAAGCCTATATTCCTCCATGGATCTGATCCCAGAGCAGCCAAGTCTTGGTTCTGTACTGCAGTACACCTGTACATATGACTCAATATGGGCATGAAGGCAGAAGCCTTTCAGAGCACCCTGATATCCATATGAAAACAGTTTTCAAACATAGATGTCACTATTTCACTGTGCTCATTGTCTGTTTGTTGCTGTGTAGTGCTGGCTTTGCTTACCAACGTATACTTGCTGTTTCACTCAGACTTCTAAATGGAAGACTCTGCTGCAACCTGGCCAGGTTCAAATTTGTCTTTTAGGTGCCTCGAATAAATGCAGATTTTCAAATTCAACGTGTAATTTGCTACTGTTTAACATCTCAACTAGTAAAAATCCAGAATACATTCAGCTTCTCTGGAAGTTGCCTTTAGACTGGCAACCAAATATGATTTTGTCTAAATTTCATTTACTTCGAACTTAAAAACTGCTCTGTGTCAGGAAGTGACTACAGGAAAAGCTTTTGTTTCTCAATAGGTCTGCTCACTGGTTTCAGGAGGACAAGATAAACAAGTATTAACTACCTTTTCCTCCTGTTACCCTTAGAGTTCACTCATCTAAATGGAATACACTGAGTCTTCTTTATGTATATTTTTCATGAAGTTGCTTAGTGAATGCCAGGTTTTGTATGTCCTTTGAAAACAATGGGTTTCCCTGTTCTGCTGAATGTTCTCATGATCATATGCGAACAGGAATTAACTCATCTTGACTTTCAAATCCGATGCTAAATTTGGGCTTCTCAGAAAGTACTTCATTTTAATTTGAATTTACTAATATGAGGGTTCCAGAAGAATAATAAATGCAGAATGCCCAAAAGACCTGCCTAAGAGACATCAGTATATCAGTTAAAAAAAAAAAAAAAAAAAAAAAAAAGAAAGTTTTGTTTTAATATGAAGGTAGAGAATACAAATTGGAGTGTCTTGGTTACAACTGACACACTTCAGCTGTGAATGATTTACCAGCCACGGATGCCAGTTGTGCTTCTTTGTGACATGTTTGAACCCCACATGTTGTCTTAGCGTACTTCTCAGGTTCCTCCTGCTGTATTCAGTCTGTCATCCTGGCAATTGTCAACTCACGGTGTCCTTTCTTCCTACCAACAGAGTTTGGCATACATGTCACTGGGAGTGGTGTGAGAGGAGCATATGGTATTGCTGCAGCTGAGGAGCGATTCCTTGTGGAATCATGAGTACCGGAGATTTTACGTCACCTGGAAGCTTTTTTGTTCTTGACAATTGTTATTTTTGCTTTATTGAAATGGACATGTCTGTCCATAAGCAGGCACCTTGCCACTGCAACAGATGGGCAGGAACATAAGTAGCCAGGAGAATAGATCTGTATGCCTCTCAGATGTGTAATGGTCTGACTCTCAGAAAGCTGTCACTCTAGTTCTTCATAGGGAACTTCCTTGGCATGTGGCTAAAGTGAGATAGTCTGTTATTACTCAGTTACTTAAAAACCCCCAAACTATCAATTGTAATGCACTGTGTTCCCCTCTCTAATGAACAGGGAGCAGAATGTCCCGAGATAACAAAAATCTTCAGGTTTCTTTGTTTATGTGAAGAAAAGATTCTAAGAACAACAAGGCTTGTTGTTGTTCTGCTTCTCCCCCCTATCTGTGTGGGCTAATATGTGGTAAACAGTAGTTGGTAGTCCCATGCTCCATGAAGTGTTTACAACTTGGAAGCAGGCAATGGGTAACTGGTGCTTGAGCAATCAAGCAGCTGGGACACAGGCATAGCTAACAAAGAGAATGGATATTACAGTGTCTATAGTAGTATGTTTTCTTCATTCTTAGTATTATAGATTAGATAGTCTAGTTTAGTATTATGGATTTGACACTTAAAAGAATTGTTTTTCAGAAACTTTCCTCCTATAGATCTAATGAAAAGTACTGCCTCTTCAGAAGCAAAAGCTGTCATGGAAAGAAATAACACAGACAGCTCAGGTGTTAGATGTTGTGTTTGGCAGCACATTAACCAGCTGGGAGCTGGATGTTAGCAGCTGCGTGTTCTATTTCTTGCCTTTGTGAGGGTGTTCTCTAAAGGTTGAGAACAAAGGATGCAACCCTAAGAAGCCTGCTTCTTAGTTCTGCTACCCACAGAACACCTTGTAATGCTTACACTTTCAGGTAATGAGAAAATCAGTATTTTCAAAACAGAAATTGATCCAATGAGAAATGTAAAATAGGATCTTTCCTCAGGACTGCTGGTTTATGGAACTGGTCAGATCTACATGCGGAACATTAGGGAACATTGAAACAGAACAATTAATTATATTCAATTATAACAAAATAGAACGTTCTTTAGTGTTATAGGGGAAGAGGAGGTTGTTTGTGAGTCTTGGCTTCCTACTTCCGTGCACATCTAGAGGAAGGTATGACCTTCACTTAAGCAGACACCTGCAAGGTGTCGTTAAATGGGGCCATTCAGGCATGAACAGTAATGTAGCTTTAGCAGCGTGCAGCACTGCAGAACCTGGGTTCTGCAGCACTGCACGAGGGTTTATTTCTGGGACAGACTGAACAGAACCCCACCCTGCTGCAATTGTAGTTACCCCTGGCAGGCTTGCCTTGGTCACCTCCAGGAAAACTTAGACAGCATGGTAGAGATGCCACTACCCACTGCAAACAGCTCCAAAAGTGGGTATTAGATAATTCACTTGCCCTTGAAAGGGAGGCATCAGAGTGTGTGTGTGTGAGCCCTGCAAACTGATAAGCATTGATGCTGAATCCTAGCCAAACATGTTCTCTGGCACAGCCAAATGCTCAGGCTGGAGATGCTTTTCCAAATCCTAAATTGCTCCTGGAAAGGGTTTCCTATTTTTGAATCTAATCTCCTTTTTCCTTCTTTACAGATAAGCCAAGTAGCGTGCAGGGTCCAAATTGCAATCACTTGTAAAGTCTAGGCTTTTTTCATATATCCCGGTATATACATCTTCATTTCCAGTAGTGTTCAGAAGACCACTCAGTAGACTAAAAAAATAATGGAACCCTACTGTCCCAGATGTGAATAAAAACCTTAAAATTATAATTTTCAACCTTGAGAATTTGTTTTCTGAAAATCTGATCTGTAGTGAAGAGCTAGTGAAAACAATGTTATCAAGATTACCTGAATTCCTGCAGGGCAGCAGTGCCATTAATTATCTTCTTAAGATTAAATGCATATAAATACAAGATCTGGGCCTAAGAAAGTAAGTGATTTGAAAATAGAGAAATATAGTTAATTCTGCATTTTAAAGGTAAACTGGAAACATGTCCACATACTTTTGTGTCCTTTATATTGCTGTTACATAGCTGTTTAAAAATTGAAAGCAAAAGCAGATTTCATTTTGCCTGGGAGTGAAAAGCGCTTAGACATAAGACAAGTTTGTTACTGAAAGAAAAACTAAATACTCAAATATGGATTTTTGAAGTAGAGAATAAAGTATCTTCTAAAGAAGGGCTATAAGCTATGTGACTGCTAGAAAGATTGCATAATGCGGGCAAAAAAAGCTGTTTCCTGACCATCTCCAGAAAAATGCACTTGAAAAAAGAACCAGGACATCATTTTATTAGTTCTTGAGCATCTTTCCTATCTCTCTCTGAGTTGTTGTTTTTGGTTGTTTAGTTGGTTGGTTTGGTTTGGTTTGTTCATGTAGAGCAATGCATCTGAGCTAACACTGAAGCCATGACTAGAGGAATTTTAGAGGGATAGCTGTATTTTAGGCCTAGGTTAAAAAAATGTCAGAGAAAGCAGTGCTTCTAGTCAAGGAATATTTTTAAACTTATGCCCTTTGCCTATGGGATAACTTCACTGAACTCAGATTCAAAGCTGCAGATTTGCACAAAGATTCAGTCATCTCAGAAACTATGCATTTGTTTATTATAATTACCTGAAACTAGAACGATAAACATTTTTATTAAATATGGGCCATGGCAGGTCAGGATTGCAGAAAACTTAATTTATTCAGCCCAAAAAGCAGGGACTAGCCACTTAAAATTCCATGTGATTAAGGTGACTCATTCTTGGCAGTAACATACTACAGCAGAATGGAAAATCATCTCGATTTGTAATACTAAACAGAAGCTCATATATACCATAACAAGATGAGAATGAATATATGAGAATAACTAATGTGTATTAGTTCAAATGAATTGAAGATTTGGACACATGTTTTTGCTTGCTCTGAAATGATCTGGGAGAAGTTCAGAAACACTTGCTATGCTGTATCATAAACCAAACCGTATTTTTGCATCACAAAATAGTGTTCTTGCATGTGTCTTTTTTATGCAATGTCATTCCATCTTGGTGTGTTTTGATTTAAGTGAAGCGTTGCACAACTTCACAAATGGAGCTGTGATCTAAGAAGAAGACACAACTCCATGAAATAATTTTACTTGTCCAGTACCTTCTTTGTCGTATATGCTAACAGATGGTAAAGATACTGGAGATGATATGGAGGGTTTGATATTAATACATACATATATATATATTTTGGGAAGGTTCATAGTGTGGGGGAGTAATGGAGTTTTTCCTATAACTGGTGGAATCCTTAAAAGTGAGATTCTTCCTTCTTTTTGTTTTTTTCTCTATGCAAACGCCTACAGCTTTGAATGTATTTTTAAAGTAGCTTGTGAAATGATTTTGTTTTGTTTTAATATAAGATTTGCTCTATTCAGGGTGGAAGAGAATGAAATTAAAAATGTGCAGAGCCAGACTTCTTCACTTTTATGCTGAAGACAGCCTTTGTTTAGACAGAATTTTTAAACAGTAATGATGCCAAGGCTTGCTGACTTTTTTGCTACAGTTCACTACGGTTCATGGAATTATTTTCACAAAATGGAGCTAGTGGGACTGTTCACTGAAGTTTAGTTGGTTGTGTGCTTTGCTGTACAGATAAAGCACAAAAATCAAGCCTGTGTTTAAAGGAAGATAGTCACCATGTGTTTTTCTCATGAAGGTCTTGATAAAAAAGGTCACTTGCAGGAGGTAGGTTTTGGTCTGTTCTAGAGGGTGGCACATACAGGTAATGAATATTACAAGTGTTCTTGTAATTCTCTGGATTTTTAAAATAGATAAACACACCCTTGAAAGTTTTTTTACAAAGTTGTATAATTCCATAAAATACAAATGGACCATTGTGTTATGGAAAAGAGAATATCATTCTTGTTTGGACCTGTCATGCTTGTATGGTACTGCAGTATTGAGGTGTTTTTCAGGTAAAACCTAAACAGAGAGACTGGCCCATGCTCCAGTCCATGTCTCCTACATACATATTTATATGAATGCAGGATTAGTAATCTGTCTGACCCCCTACAATTTATCTGGTGACTGTGATCATGATAATGTGCAGTTCCTATTAATTTATCACCTACGAGATTTATTCCAAATTTTGAAACCTCTAAACACAACAAATGATTACAGGAAGAAGAGAGCATGACAAGAAAACGTTTTCTTCACTTTTCTAAAAATTAGTTATGTAGGAGTTTTTTCTTTCAAAAATAGGCTATGTTCATGAGCCATTATTAATGTAATTTAATCCAGTATTTGCTCTAGCTTTGGATTTTTAAAGCAAAGATTTGTCTTAAAACTGCAACATTTAATATATTTGACAACTGTAATACCTTAAAAGACTAAAAACATCAAATTCATAACTTTTTAAGGAAAGGGAGCTTCTATAATTTATTGATGGCTTTAAAATTTCTCTATTAATTTGAACACAAAATGCACAAGAATAAACTCTGTAAGAGAAAAGAATTGCAGATGCTATACAACATTGTCATATTTTAGTGTCCACAAATTCTATTTTTATACATATGGTGTGTGCAGTATATAGAAGGAATTATATAAGACCTCAGCTGGTGTTTTTTAGTAATATTTAGTAGTATTCCTAATCCTTTTATCTTTCTTCCCCAGAAATTAGCATTGATACAACTGTGTATGTGATAGAAGAAAACTGACAACTGAGCTTGCCTTTAAAATACTAGAATTGGACTCAGGACTCAACTGTTCTCTGTGTTTCCTTCATACTGTTTTCTTTTGTTGACATCAGTCAACACAGTTCTGATTGGGATTTCATCTCAGTCTTGTGACTTTGACTCATGTGAGTGAATCAGCCATTCTAAACATCACATTAGGAATCCTCTGTATAGACTATCAAGCACAGTCCTTCTGTGGTACAAATGTGATGTGACAAACATACATTTTATCTTAGATTCTAGCATCTTAATATCTCTGGGAGAAGGACAAAAGATAACAGAAACTTGTTAAATGTACTTAAAAATGCATTATTTCACAAGTAGGTGACAGGCAATGATCAAATGTATTCCTCAGGCAAACACTCTGAAACACTTCAAGTGAGCATTTTTCTGCAACAGATTGAAGTAGTTCCTGGTGACAATCTTTTGTGAGTAAATATTATTAGCACAAGGTGACATAAAACAGATTCTCTATGCAGGTACAGAAAGCAAAGGAGTAGGGCTATGCACAAGACCTTTGTCATAGGGCAAAATGTTACTGAAAAATAGAGGGAAGAAATATTTGCACATGAGCTGTATTTTCAGTATCTCAGTGGGATGCTCCAGGGCAGTGAACACAGTACTTTTCTGGGAAGAGCTGCCAGTGTTCTTCACCTTGCAAATCCTCTAAAAAGCACTCTGGTAGATGTGCCTTTTATTCTCAGCCTTAGCCTGTTAAAACTAGGCCTGGATTTCACAGTTAGAAATAAAGCATGAAACCTCCGATTGAAAATCAGTGACCATGGCCAGTCTTTTCAAATGTGAACTCAGTAAACTCAGATGAAGAGTTCTGTTCTGGGGATTTGATGTAGCTGATGCTTAAATTTGGGCAGCTCTAAATCACATGCTGAGCTTCAAAAATTTCTGACAAGCAGAATGAACTGAAGCTGAAGCTGAAATTCGGGCTGTGAGTGCCATTTTTATGGACAGACACAAAAAGTGAATACATTTCCTCTGACTACACTTAAAGTTTCCTGGAACTGGGCCAGCTTTTGCCTACAGATCATATAGCTACATTTCCATGACTCTGAGCCTGAGTTAATAAGCTGTGCTGAGCATGCTCATGTGTCTCTGCACCTGTCTCCAGAGCTCCTTGAGGTAGAAGAAAAAGATATGTATCATTTGGGAAAAGCTGAATACTTATTTTGTGATAATTGCAAATTCAGTCTTTAAATTTGCCCTATTAATTCTATGGAGTTTTCAAATTGATGAACACAGAGAATGGAGCTTGTGTAAGAAAAATTTATCTTGAAAAAGAAATCTAGCTAATTTATTTATGTGGTAATCCTCCTTGCTTCATTTTTTTTTTTAATCTTGTCATCCTCAAATGTTGGAGATGTATTGAATTTTTGAACACAAGGGTACCCCAAATGATAATTTTATTTAAGCTGGTTTGATGACATCATAGTCACTGGAAGGTACTTCACCATAATTGTCCTTCCATTTAACACTCCGCTCACATGAGAAAATTGCTCTTTCTACTGCTGATTATTCAGATAGTGATACTTTGAAGTTAACAGGAGTTTGAGTTCCTGTGCAGTTTTAATGATGAAACCTAGAAAATGCAGAGACACTTCAGTTGCAAGCAAAACTTGTTCATATTTGAAATAAATTTGACTAGCCTCGTTTATGGTAATTAAATGTTTTATAAGCATAGGCTTTCAGTATGTGCCACTATTGCTAGCAGTCAGGAGTTTAAATTGAAATAATTACCATCACATCACCATTGCGGACTCTTTTGTAGTGCACACTCAGGTATTTTGTAAAATGAATGTAATAAGCGTGTATTTTCTCTTCTCTTTACTAGGGATCTTGCTTGATAAGCTCAAATAAAATGTAAAATACATTTGAATCATACTTTGGTACTACTTCAAACCTGCTATTCATGAGTAAAGAAAAGTTGTCATGGAAACCTGAACTGCAAGATGCAAGACAATAATTTTATTCAAATCCTTTATTCAATGAATATGTTCCCTTGCTGTTAATTAAGTGTGAATTACTTATGGTTTCCTTGTATTTTTCTGCTATTTGAAATAAGTTGCTAAGCAATTTCTGTTAATGTAATTTCTGAGTACTTCTTTGCACATATTTAATATACGACATTGGAAAGGTTTATTAGTTTTGGTTGAGAAAAGTAGTCACTTGTTAGGGTGTGTTGCTTTTCCCAATGCATCAGATATGTTTCCCTTAAAAAATATCATTTTTTTCTTAAATTCATGGTTTTGATCTGAAAACTTCTATTTTTTGGATGTTCACTTAACAGACCATCTTCAGGGAGACATTCCTGTCTCTCCACACATTAATTATAATAGTTGTTGAATATATGAAGGCAAAAGATATTGACTTCATCACTTAAGCATACTGTAGCAGGCTTTCTTGCAGCACTTTTTCCCAGGCTGATTGATTAGTTAGGAAGCAATTTATCTGACAATATATGACCTTAGTGCTGACAATATATGACCTTAGTGCTTCAAACAGGATCTATGCAGTGAAGTACTTTTCTGTCATGAGTAGAATATTGTACATTTGGGAATAGTCATTAAGTTAGGAATTATTTTTTCCCTAGTAAATTTAAAAATTGTAAGCAACGTTTACAGTGTATTTTGTTGATACTTTTTTTTCACGTAGGTGTAAAATTTTTTCTGGTATTTGAACAAGGTAGTGTACAAGTGGCTGTTTTTATTAAGACTGAAGCTGAAATACAGCCAGGTATTTTTTATAAATGTATGAAATGTGAATAATTCAGGCTGCTTGGTTTTGAATATAATATTAATATTAATTAAATTAATATTATATTATATATAATATAATTAATATTAATATTATATATAATTAATATTAATATAATATATATAATAATAATTATAATTAATATTATATAATATATAATATATAATAATAATATAATTATAATTAATATTAATATTATATATTACATTAATTAAATATAATATTAAGCACATAGCAATGTGCTTAATATTATATTTAAAACCTAAACTTATTTTTATTTCCTAACAATTAGTAAGTATTAAATATACTGGACTGAAAATCAGGGAAACTAAATTTTTCTGTGAATTCATGGTTTTAATCCAGGCTGCAGATTTACTTCTCCAAGTGAATTTCTTCAAACTGAACTGTTTTCATAGACAAGTTCCATGGGCAAGTTACATTTAAGAGTGGAAAATGCCTGTTTCTGCTCCACAAAGCTCTGCAGTTGCTGTGTCTGACTTTTTTTGTGACTTTGTGCCCATTTACCCCCCTTATTCATGCTGCTTTTTCTTCCCCTGTATCTGCTGTTCTAATTTACATAAATTTTTGAAATGCTTTTCTGCTAGGCTTGTTCCTTGATGTTGACATCAATTGCACCAAGTCACTGGTGTTAGGTGTGGTGTAAGTTAGTTCTGAAGAAGAGTGGCTGACAAGTAGCTGGGTGGCTCTGGCACCCAGTAGCCTGACTGCCTTTTCAGCAGTTTCAAACTCCTGGGAGATGGGTTGATTTTAGTAGCTCCCATTCCTGTATAAGGCATTCTGGAAATAGGACCAATGGAATGATTTTGCCACTATAATGTTAATGAGTTTAGCTGAGTCAAAAGATTTTCCTAACAGACCTGCAACTTTATATGCAAATTTATTAATGCACACTAGCAAAAGCCTTGTAATTTTGCTGTTGTTGTTTTCGTTTGGGTTTTTTCCTCGATGAGGTATGTCTCTAACAACTTTTGACACTCTGATGCTGATCAGCATTTCTGGACATGTTGCAGGGCTAACAGCAATGGGCTTGAAGAGTTGCAGTTCAAGAGTTGGAAGTGGAGATGCTGACTGATAAGCAAAAGTTAATGACAGGGAATGTCTTTTCTCTTCCTTTTCTCTCCCTGATGTGCCTTCAGTGATACAGGCTTTCTCTGCTTAGATGAACTGCTGTTGTTCACTTTTTTACTGCCCAAAGACTGAGACAAAAACTTGTGTTGTTTCAGTTGCTATAAACATGAATAAAACTTGCCTTCTTATGTAAAAACCTTGTCTATCCTTCATTTTATGGCTTGCTTTCTTACCACAGCAAGATGTGACTTGACTTCAGAATCATACAAGTAATTTCTTACTGATTCTTTCTAATCTTTTGGCAGGTGATCTGTGAAACTAATAGTTCAATCCCTACCTTATTGTAAGCTTTGTCAAAATCACTGTTTGTGCTTAGACAGACTTTGAAAAACATTTTCTGAAAAAGATCTCATTCAGACAGCATTTCAGATCCTGAAAAAGCTCATAGCACAAACAAAATAAATATTTTTTTCTTTTTCAGAACCTAATGTTTGAGAGACCTTGCTTAGAAGACAAGTAGTTTGTGCTTAAGAAAAGGTAGTGTAAAGGGAGAGAAAACAAAGGCTTTGCTTCACCTGTTTAGAAGACTAGCAACAACATGTTAAAATGGACTACATAAAAACTCTGTTTAGTAAGAAGAATCCAGTGCACTTGTAAGGAAGAAAAGAAGAATTAGTTCTCCATTATTTCTTTGTAGAACTTTTTTGTGCAAGAAGAGAAAAACTTTATGAAAAATCTTGTAATAAATTTTGTCTAGACAGGAGTACTCAATAGGACACCAGGTGTTCTTATAATAAAAAGAAACTACCATGGTAAGCCATATGTACAGTTACCTGGGCAGACCAAAAGAAATGGTCCATGGTCTACTACACCTTTCAAACAGCTAGCAAAAATCAGTGTCCAATTTTCTAGTGTTTGTTCAGAGAAAAGTAGCATTTCAGTCTAACAGTAGCAAAACATCACCATTAAACTAGTGAAAAGTCCAATGTTTGATCCAGTTTCTAACTCAAGGCTATTTTGGAAATAACCATTATTTTGTTCATGCTGTGAGGGGTTGGAGGCTTGAGGTTAGAACAGCCTTTTGAAATAATAAGACTTCCATGTTTCATGGCTTAAGTGATACTAGATTTGGACATCTACATTTATTCTGCTCATCAGATTACCTCTGTGGAGGTATTATATTTAACATTTGTTTACTAATCTTTTTAAAGGAGCGATAGCATAGGTTTTATTTCAGCTAGGCTGTACACAAAACCAAAGTTTTGGCCTGTTTGGAACCTGTGTGCCTGGAGGAACAAATATTAAGTACTAGCAGCATGGTGATTAAAGATGGAGATTGTGTATGGAAGATGGGCTTCATTAGCCAGAATTCATTTACCATTCATTATTCACTTTATATACTTATTGGGCCACATCTGGAGTACTGTATCCCTTTATGGGACCCCAGTATGGGTTTTTTGGGTGCAGTTTTCAGGACTTAGTTCTTCAGCTGTGGAGTGAGGGCTGTTTACAAGATGAAGCCCCACTGGTCCCAGGGGTGTGAGCTTGAAGGACAAAAGGCAACAGTTCCTACTTGTAGAAAAGTGATTCTAAGTAGGTATAAGGCAAAAACCTGTTAATTGTGGGAGTGATTTGGCACAGGTGCCCTGTGAAAATATTTAATGTTTGATCTCTGGAGATTTCTCATTGTAGGCCCAACACTGAGCAGCCTAATCCAACTTGGAGACTCTTTGGAGACCTGTTTTGGGTAAGAGCTTAGACCAGAAAACACACAGGGACAACTTAAGTGATTCCACTTAAATAAAGGATAATATGGACAAGATGAGGAGATGGACATATCAAAAAATTCCAAGCGCTAATCTCTTTCTATAGGTTTTGTGTTAATAAAGTATTTTTCTTGTATTTGTTAGTGCTAAAGATCAAGTGTTTTAAGTGGTACTTTGGAAAAAACCCATTTCCATCAATAATGGATGACTTTGAAGAAAAGCTCAAAGCTCATTTTTTGAGATTTTAAGTTTTCTTTTTTTTCCCCTATAAGTAGATAGAATATATTGAAATAAAACTTTGATACATCAATGTAACATTTCATGTCTTGTCATCTGTTTATTGCATTTCAGACCATCCATTGCAATTATCACAACATCTGAGTCTGGGAACATTAGTGATAAACAATTAAACTTATTAGTTAGCTAGCTCTAAAAATAGACTCCATTCTCTGTCTTTATCAGTCAACAACACCTGTGATGGAATTCTAGTTTCATTTCCCCCTTCAAGTGCAGAAACCATGAAATTACCCAGAAGAGTAAGATACAGAGAAGAAAGTTTATCATGATAAATAAAAGCTGGAAAGTTTAAGACAATTGTGTTCCATGCACCATCTATAGTAATTATATCCTTGGCTCTCTGCTCCTGTAAGAAAGGAAGAGGCTCTTTTGTTGACACTAAACAGGTGGCCAAGCCACCATGTGTGCAGATAAGATAGATGGAGATGAATCAAAGTATCATTTTGATAATGACAACTGGTTTTTTTTTTTAAACAAAGATGTTTAGTTTCAAACAGTTCAGGTAGGAGTCAATAATGGACAATGCAGAAAGCTAAAATAATGTTCAAGGTTTTTCTGTAAAGTTCTTTTAATTATGTTTGATTTATTTTTCCTTTGAATTTGGGCCCTGAATTTATTTACAACACAGTTTCATGTGGAGGTGTGTTGAAGAGAGAAAGCTTTTGGTCTTTTGGATGGACTAGAAAACATGCTGTCTTGTTCATTTCCTCCCTGCTTTTCTTTTGTAAAAAGCTTCCAGCTTCTGTTTCCAAGTAATGATTAGGTGTTGGTTAAAGTAAGAGAGATGGAAAATTCAGATAATTCAAGAAAAGGTATGATTGGGGTCAAGTTATGGAATACTACCCATCTCCTGAGAGGTGGGGAAAAAAGAGAAAGAAAATCGGAGAAAAATAAAACACCTGACTAATATTGTTCCATGGGCAACTATACTGTTTCTTTTTTCCATCCATTTCCAGATCTAGACCCTACAATTACTTGAGAATTAAATAATTTAGCAATTATTTAAATAACAAATTATGTAAAGCTTAATTAACCATAATACACCCATCAGAAACATGAACAAATGTAGAACAGCAGGGAATAGATCTACCCACACAAATTCTCTTTCTTCCCAAAAGACCTAGCACAGATAATTGCTTTCCTCTTGGTCCAAGTGACTAGAAAACATTTGGGGCTTTTAAGGATATTCCAGTGAGCAAAAGAGACCAAGCAGTGAGCTGAGTTAGTTTGTTCTGGTCTATTTGTTTGCAATAACACAAAAAATTTGGATTTTTTTTTTTGAGCAGAAGAGTAATCAAATAATTTCCTCCTCATATTCTTTTAGTTTAGGACCAACCATTGTGACGGTGATTGCAGGGGTCGCAGGATGAGGGAAGAGACGAGAAAGTTGACTCTACGTTCAGAAGGCTTGATTTATTATTTTATGTTATATATTATATTAAAACTATACTAAAAGAATAGAAGAAAGGATTTCAGCAGAAGCCTAGCTAAGAATAGAAAAGGAATGAACAACAAAGGCTCAGACTGACTGACAGTCCAGACAGCTGGGCTGTGATTGGCCATTAATTAGAAACAACCACATGAGACCAATCACAGATCCACCTGTTGCATTCCACAGCAGCAGATAAGAATTGTTTACATTTTGTTCCTGAGGCCTCTCAGCTTCTCAGGAGGAAAAATCCTAGGGAAAGTATTTTTCATAAAACATGTCAGTGACCAACCATGGTTTTGTACCTCCTTCTATGCCCAAACAAATCTGATTTTTTTGTCCTGCTCTATCAGCATCTCCCTTTTTTTCCTAACTTATGAACTCAGCATCCATTCAAACTTCAAAAAAAAGCCCCTTTTACTTATAGCAACAGAATTCCTTTGCCTGTTCGGTGAGAGGACATATCTGAACCAGGTTCAATGAGATTCAATTCAGTGTCTGACAATACCCATTGCACTAGTCTAAAAATCCCAAGCAGGTTTTATTGAAAGATGGAGAAGTCCTGGAGCAAGGCCATAGAAGAAAATGCCTTCCATCACTCCCTTTCTTTTATTTTTTCAGAGTTCCAGGTGGACCAGCACCTTTGGCAGATGCATTAACTCTGTCCCACGAGGAAAGAGAAATTTTTCCAAATGGGCAGCTCTCAAAGTATTCGGATCAGAGCTTATGCAGTTAAATGTCACCTAGAATCCAACGGATAACTTATTGAGGTCAGAGAGTATCAGTAACCACACACTCTCAGGAAGGGGTATGATTGAAAATCAAATCAAATTGTCACCTTTTCAAGTCTGGAAGAGGAAACTTCATTAAGATCACACTGCAGTACAATAAGGTGAATAAGATGTGGATAACAACAGAGAGGTCTAAACTCAAAATCTGTGTCCTTGGACCATGCCCAGAAGGAGCTGCCTTGGCTATTGAAGCAATATGATTATCTTAACCAATTGGGAAACTAGCTAAGGTATTTTTAACAAGATAAAGAAGCATAAAAATGTGAGAAGGCATTATTGTAAGTGGGAGTGGAATTCAATTGAATAGGTGAGTTTTTTTTCTGGGGGGGCTGGAACAGCAAGTGTGAGTCCCAGTGTTGAAGTCGTATTGTCACCCCCTTTTCCCCAGCTTTCGCCTCCTGGAGATCACTAACTTCTGGATGATGCAAACATCTGGATGATGACCAGTGAAGGCACTTTAGCCACTGCTGTTTCCAGCCCATCACAGCAGCAATATAAAATTTGGTCCACATTCATCTCCTGTTCCAGTTTGTGAGCTGCAGTGATCACCCATTGAAGCAGCTGCACTCAGTCTTAAAATCCTTACCCCCACCAGGTGGAGGGTGGCTGAGCAGATAGAGGAGGATGAAGCAGGGCTGCAATGGAATGATAGTTTGCAACAACACCAAGTGTAGCTGTCAGAAAGTCATACAAATTCTATCAAATATCTGGAAAGATGAAATGGAAGCTTGCCAAGACATAACCTGTCAAGGGACTGGAGAATTCAAATGATTTGTTTTTACAAACCTGCATAGCCACTACACAGGTTTTGTGAATTTCACCAAAGCTGGAAATAAATGATTTTTTCATTACCTTCATTCATGTGGAAACCTTGTATATCATGGGAAATGTTCTTGGAGAACGTGGCACTGATGTAACCTGTATTAAAAATGTGCTTTATATCAAATGGAAGGAAGAGCAAAAAAGAATGAAATACAGAATGTAATGAAAGCAGGTGTCATTTTATGTGATCTAGTTCAAACTTGTAGTTGCTTTCCCCCTGTACAAAGTTTTAGCAGAGGCCTTCAGGATTAACACAAACTCAAATGCTGAGATGTTTTAATTGTCTTAATAATCTTCTTTCTGAGGGATGGTTGAGACCCTTAGAATACATAAACCAAAATATTTGTACTGTGTTCATGCCTGTGGTATAACTATCTAATTACTATTTTTACACTGCTTTGGTGACTATGAGTAAAAATTGGCTAAAACCAATGCTGTTTTGTTGAAGTTTTGTTTGATTTTGCTGCTTTGTTGTTTTGATTTTGGTTTTGACATGGTGGGGCTTTTTTAAAGGTGCTTGCTGACAAGAGTCTTGTCAGTTGTATTTCGGTCTATATCCTAATAACAATTCCACAGCAAATCCACGCTGCAGGTTTGTGTTCAGGGTACTAGAAACAAAAGTCAGGAGCATAGATGTTGGAAAGGTGTCCTTTATTATATGTGCATTTCTTTGAGATAATTTAGGGGATATTTAGATATTTGCCTGCAAACCAGCCCCTGCAGTATTCTAAGATAGGCCTAACAGTAGGAATATGGCTATCTGAGCTCTTACTCAGGCTCTCTTTTGGTTTTAGCTGGTCTAGATGCAGCAGTTTCTGTCTGAAATCTTGTAAGAGATGGTCCTGTACCCTAGCTGTTAGCACCCCAAATTCTTACCAAAGAATCAAATCAAAGTTCTGGATGAGAACTGCTGTTGCTGAAGCGCGACATGCTGCTTTTTTTTGCCACTGTTGCTTGGTGACAGCAGAGTCATCAGTTTTCAAACCATGACATCTAACACTGGCAATGTCCGTGAGTCAGCGTGTTTAGCACAGCACGTGCACAACACCGTGCCCTGTGGGTTCCTGAGATGACCCTTATGGCTTGCCAAGTCATGGTTTTAATTACAGCAAATCCAGAGCTGTGCACACAAGCCCTACACCTCTCTTTCTATATATTGCACACATTTATCCTTTATTTCTGGAGTTAGATCTGAGGAAATCAGAATGCTTAGCTCATCTCAGAGCACAGTGGGGTATTGCTTAAACTGACTGATGTCTTGCACGTGAATAGTGAACGAAGAACTCAGGCAACCCAGGCTTGATAATTTATCTAGTACAGCATTTTTGCTGGCAGCACAGCTCTGTCTCTGCTGAGTGCATTGTCATCAGTGCCTTTGTCCATATAATCATTATTAACATTATAAAAGCCCCACAAGGCCCCAGTCCTCAGCACTTTACCAATGCCACTCTACAGTCTAGAGCCCTGTCCTGGAGAGCAGTCTGGGTCTGTGGAGTACAGACTTCCTTTGTCTAGATTCAATAGCACAGCAGAACCAAGAAGATTCACATGTGTGAGAGGAGAAGCCTTGGACTGGTCACAGCCAGTCTGATGCGCTTTTTATTCGTCTTATTTGCCTGCTTTGTTTTGGCTTGTTTTATAGGTGCAACTGAATTCTCAAGCAGAATTGAATTTTTATGCCTGAAATTGTTTGTTATACGTTTATAGTGAAGTAATACATCTACATGCTGCGGTTGTAAACAGCATTGTTTTGTGTCATACAGAAATTTGTGAACTTGCTTTTTTGGCTCTTGTCTCTGGCATAATAAAATGCATCTGTACTTGGAGCAAAGAGATAAGGCTTGGCTAAATACACGACTATTCCTTTTTGTAAATTTTTACTCTCGTTCCGTGAATTAAGAGTTGTTCTTTACCCCTCTCTGTTATCTTGTCTTCATGGTCTGGATAAGTTTTTGGAATGTAAGAATTCAGTCAACATTAACTTTGTTCCTCTGCTTTGCTCAGTTTAAGATTGTTTCTGTGACAGCAGGAAATGAATTTTTTGAAGAAAAGTATTTGGCTCTGGAGGTTTTCTTGAAGATCTATTGTTATCTTCCATAAAATGAGAACAAATAAAATCAATTATTTTGTTGAACTTTCTGTACTGCAATTCTGTTCACATATGTATAGTTACTGTCTAATTATATGCCCTTGTCCTCCAGACAGACCAAACAGGGTCTGGTTTCAGACAGACCAAACAATGCATTGCTATGTCCACAAATGAAGTGTTATGTTTTGCTTTGTATCAGACTTATTTCATGTCAGGATGTATATCAATAAACAGCTAGTCACACATACATGTATAAAAAATTGCAGAAACGAAACTCTTTAAACTCTTCCCCATGAAGAGTTTACGAGGGGGCAGGATGAAGTCTCCCATGATTTCTGGTAAGTCACACTGAGCAGCAGCGAACATTGCAGCATCCATTGTACACCTAATTTCTTTGTCTCTACAGTTGACCCTGCTCTAGACGAGACAGTGTTGATCACAGGAGAAAGCAGGCCCACAGCCTGTTTCTTAAGTACAGCTCTGCAGTGAAAAGGATAGGATTTTTTGGCTTACCTTGGTGTTTGAGTTGCTGAAGTACTGACAGCACTATCCATAATTCAGTGATAAAAACTGTAGCACTATACACATAAATGGCTGCTGTTCAAATACCGGGACATCCTCAGGCTAGACCACTGATATCAACAAATATTTTTTATCCCCATCTGAACGATTCTGAAATTGAAGAAGTGACTATCTCACCTCAAGTCACACTGCAAATTAGAAAGCACCCATGAGTGCTTAATATATGTTGTATAATATTCTGTATAATTTAGCACATGTATTTAATATGTATTAAACATTCACTGGTAGTTTCTAACTTGCTATGCAATTCACAACTGTGCAAATCCCTCCTTCAGTTTCTGAATATATAAATAGTAAACCCATCAGTGTTTATATTTTAATATTTTGTCCTCCTTTCATTTTTTCTATTCTGCCCTCTGGCTATTCTTTTCCATGCACCTGGTAGCTGCCATGCTTTAAAAGGTACCTTCTTTAACTCCATCGACCTGTATGCTGTGGGCACTTAGGAAATAAATTTCTGAGAATTTCTGAAAATCATCTGTAAGTTGTACTTGAAATTACAGTACCTTTAGATTTGATCTATGAATTGAGTAAAAACATTTTTATCTGTAGATTAATCAGAAGCCTATGATCCTCTAAGCCTATGGTTTATATTTTATTCTGGGAATTATAAACATATAACAAAGAAGCCACTAAAACCAAATAGCTAGCAAAATGATCCAGTACTCATTCTTTATGAAAGAATTATACCACAAATGTAAACAGATCAGAGGATATTTAATAATTTAGGTTTAGATTTCAGGTGGGACATATCCAAAGTGAAATGTGAATATAAGAATAACTTGTTTGCATCTTTGAAAACAAGGTCTACAGAGTCAGGCATAACACATTTATTTACCAAGAGGAGGGAGGATATTTCCTTCTAACTAATTTATAAAATTCTTCCCTTCAGCAATATGGAAGTAATTTTGTGGTCAGTGGGATCTGTTGGATGTCCTTTCCTAGTTTAAGTGTTAGATATTGTATGTGAGACATGCAGTTCTGTGTGTAATGTACTCCATCTGTTACAAGACTGAAAGGCACATTTGGTGCACGCGCCTGCCAAATGAACTGCTGTGAGCTGCCAAAATGTAACATGTTAAAAGGGAGAGAAGGTTGAATTTCCTGATTGTCTAATGCCTGCGAATGTAGCAACTGGAAAATAATTTCTAGTGTGGCATACTCTGGAAGAATACAAAACTATTTATATTCCACAGTCTTTGGTGTTTCCACTCATTTCCCTACCTTCCTCCCTTGTCCACAGTTGTCTCTCTCAGCGGTGAGCGGAGGTTTACTGCCACCGGGCATTAGTCAGTCTCTCCCTGAGGTGCACAATCAGGCATCCTGTTTTTCTCTTGGAATCTCCTTGCCTTCTGTTTCAAAAATATCACTTCTCTGCTAGAAGTCATGGCTACCCAGCAGAGCTGGGATTTTTTAAGCCAAGGAGCCAGACCAGTGAGAAGATTCTGGGTGCATGATGCATCCAGTTAAATCAAAGCAAACTTGAAACAGCTCCAAGCTTCCTACCCTGATAAGGTAGAAGGTATGCCCACAGTCACAGAAGAATGCATCTCTGTGCTTTTCCTCCTTTCCTCCAGTTCTGTGCAAGGGTGACTTGCAGTAGACAGAGGGGTGTGGCATTCAGACAACTGCAGGCTGCTGGTGCATTGCCAAGTTGTGTTACCCCTGCTCAACTCAGAGCCCTGTTCTTGCTGCTTCCCTCTGCAGAGGAGTCAGTCCTTGGCCAGTGAAGGGGAGGACAGAAGGATTTCGGGAATGGCTTGGCCTCAGTTTCCTCCTGTGGCCTGTAGGGCATAAAAGATTCTCCCCTTCTCACCTCGCAATAAGGAGAGGGCTGTGGAAGACTTGAACCCTCTGAGTTGTGCAGTCTGGGTGCTACCTGCATCAGCATTGTGCAGGACTGACGTTATAATGCTCAAATTAAACAAAAGTAGACTGGCCTAAAGCCCTGTGTCACCACAATCTGTGGAAAAGAGGTCTAAAACTTGAGTGGAAACCTGCTTCTGTCCAGAGGTGGGGCCATGCACATAGTGAGTGTGCGTATGGTGCAAGGGACAGACCATTTGCAATGAATATCTGATATTTAGAATGCTTTGCTATTTGACTCCCTGAGGATCATGTTTGTGAACAGAGGACATATGGTGATGGATAATAGATGCTAAAGGACAAAACACACTGATGTCAGCGAAACAGCAGCAAGGAGTGAGTAGGTGTACAATGAAATCTGCAGCAGAGAGATCATCTCTCTTTTCTGCTCTCTCAGTTTCTCCCATGAATAAAAGATAAGTCTGTCAAGGCTATGGTCTAGACTGCATATTGGAGCAATTTCTGCTGAAACAATGGGAGCACAAAACAGTTTGCATTGAAACTTGAAGGTTTTAACAGGTTTTAAATTCTGGTTTCCCTTTCGAGAATGTTTGCTTTTGGGACATTCTGCTTGAATGGGTAGCTCTTGGATGTGTTGAAAGGGTTGAGGTTTCCTTTTGCCTGTGCAAACAAAGCTGAAAGCTCTGATTTAGACAGAACTATTGTGTGCATTAATTTAATTGAGCAAACACAATCAGCTATAATGAAAGAAAAGTATTTCTGTGCTGTATTGCAAAAGGGTGTTGCACTTCTCAGGGATGGATTATCATGTTGACAGGACCTGCCCTAACAGAGTGTGGTATTGTCTTTCTTTTTGCTGCTTTTCATGGAGATTCATGGTGGTAAAAAACCCAATCAGCATTACAAAACCAAGAGAAAGTAATGATGCATAAAATATAATAACAGGGCAGAATTACATCTGACCCAAAACTCTTCCTAGATGGTCAGTGAGGTCACTTGTGAGTAATGGTGGTAAAGCTGAGGAAATTACATAGGCTAGTAGACCAGAAACTTTTTGTAAGTAGTCCAGTACAAACTCAATTTCAGGTACCAGGTCTGTCCCTGAGCACTCAGTTTGCTGCATGGCTGTTAACAGGTAGTTTCATCTGAGTCTTCTCTCTCAACTGCTTCTGGATGGAAAGCACATCATGGGAAAGGACTGCAGCATTAGAGCAGCTCCCAGCTGCTTGGAAAGCTGCACAACAGCTGTTGAAACTCAGTATAATTTAACATCAGTAGTAATGGTGATCCACCATGGGCAAAGAACTAGACAGACTCCAGGGTTGGCTGACCCCCCTCTAGCTCAAGTCCTGTGAGATACAGAGCATGAGTAATCCCAGGGATCCAGAGACAGCAGTGGCTGTTTGAGGATTATCGGTACATCTTTTTGGTATCTAGTGATGAAACCAGCTTGTACACCCTAGCCAAGAAATGTGAGGCCATGGTGTTATTAGCTGTTCTTTTTATCTCAGATCTGTTTGCAAGTGGGAGAATCAGGATGACACATGCAGGTGTCTCACATAAGGACCTAACACCAAAAATGACTGAGCAAAGGAAGAATTTTTCCAGTTGATAAAACAGGGAATCATTCACTTAGGTTCAGACAGGAGCTGAAAGCACAATTAGTATCATAAACCAGACAAAGTAAGAACTTGTCTAAATCCAAAATTTTAATGAAAACCTTGAAATGTAAACTCACAGGTGTAGTCCAAGAATTTGTCTAAATTTCAGGTTGTAGAAGTATTTTTCAGCTAAGCACAGGATATCAACTCAATGCTTCCATAGTGTCAATTCTTAAATGTTTTTTCAAGACTCCCAGGGGATTCATCAGGAGCTAACCCTCTGGTTATTAAGCTCCTGGACCCAGATGCCAAGCTTTGCACATTGGAATAACTGCAATTGCCTCGGCAACCATGTGGTGTGGAAGAGATCTTTCAGGATATGCTGCCTGGGGACAAGAATTATTAATACTGCAGTAAGCAATGGTGCAATATTCTGCAGCACATCACAAACAAAAAAACTCCAGACTTTGAAATGAAGTGGATTTCTCTGTAAATTGGAAGAAATGAGCTATGTTTACCTATATAGTCAGTGACAGATGAGTTGAAAGTGGAAGAGTGGACAACTGTGAGAATGGCAAGGCTTCTTCAGTTGCGACTCCCTGAAAATTGAACCTGTACACAGACTCCTTTATGGGTGACCAGGATAAATAAATAGATGTCATTTTTCTAAGTGCAGTTTATGTGCTGAGATGTAGAGGGGTGTATATTTCTCGGGTTCAGAAGGCACTGAGAAGAGTGGGAAGAGGAAAACCTTGGGAAGTTAAGAATTCAGTGCCCTTTATTTCTAGAAGCACTTCTAGAAATTCTGAGAGCAATAAACAATCCATAATAATGGCCAGTGCAGGAGAGTGAAGGGTGAAGGGTGATTTAAGTACTGAGTAGCCTCAGAAGAGTTAATTCCAGAAAGAAAGAGACAAGTGAAGGAAAGCTATAGGCAGAAAGTGGTTGCAAACCCTTTGTTTAACACCCCTTTGTAAAGTCATCTCTGTGTAGAGGTGGTACCTGACCTTAAGCTGCTGGGAGCCGCTGGCTGAGTGAGAAGGAGGCTCACCCAGCCAGCACTGGCTGTTCAGTGTAGTTGGCTTCCTGCAGCCCATCCCCTTTCCCCCAGGACGATGAGCTCATAGCAGATACTCTTCCACTTGGCTGCGTGCCATAGACTGAAGTGGATTTGGAATGTGATCTGTATTAGCAACAAGCTTGTGCTATACTGAGGCAGCTCTTGGTATATTGCTTGTGCTGTAATGCTTCTCAAATAATTATGATTTAATTGTGATAATCATTCAGGCTAAGGTATGCCTGCATTATCTCATACTTTTTTGTGGGCAGATTTTACTCAGCCTGTTTGGCAACTGTCTCAGGAACAGGACATGTTAAATTTCTTCTTCCATTTGTCTGTTCACATTATATTCCTGCCTGATAGTATAACATTACACATGGTTCTCAAAAGGTCATGCCAACCTTTTTGCTCTGTACTTTCTGTAATTCTACCTGCTTCCATCTCAAGCAGCACTGAAGCATACATATCTCCCTTGCACCAAATCACATACCTCAATGTGACCAAAACATGCAAACATTTCCTTCCCTGATGGTAAATAACTTTTCTCTTTGTAAATGTGCTGTACATACTGCATACAAAATGCAGACCAAAACAACAACTGAGATGCAATGATGAGAGAGAAAAATGCAAAATTAATTCTCTAGAGATATTATGGCCTAGTAAAACTCTTTGGATGTTAGAGAAAGCTGCAGGTGGGATTGTCTGGGAGCCAGGGTGTGGGCTGTCTTCAAACTTCTGTGGCAGACAGAAACACAGTCACACTCCTGTTTTCACACTCAGACTGCAGCAAGGATTGTAGCATCACATGATAAAAAAGAGTAAAATTTAAGTGTGGAAATTTGCCATAAGTAGTAATCACTGCAGGCTACCTTTGTAAGAAGAAGAAAGACAGATTTATTCAAGCCCATGGTTACAGTTGTACAGATACTCAAATACATCTACAGATGTTTGCTACCCACTAGGAAATCTGTCGTTGAGAGTGGGATTGTTGAAATTAGGCTGCAAGAGGCATTTTGTGTAGAGATTGCTGCTGCCAGCTTAGTGGAGTACATGCTGAGTGGTTCTTAAAATGCCTTTCAATCGATATTACAATTGTGATGCAGGCACACATTTATAAGTGTATGTGAAAATTCTGTAAGTCAACAAGAACAAATGAATAATGCAGGCGCAGATTAGAGACTTTGTTGAAACAATGGCCTCTGACAATTTAGGTGGCATCAGAAAAGCCACAAATGGCAATGTAGAAACCAATGATTTTATATTGGCTGCAGTGGTAAGAAATGGAAGAAAATCTTCCTGTCCTTCTCTGACATTAATTTCCACCCTAGATTAAATATTGTTCCCTGCTATTCTGACTATTTAAATTATTATCCTCCAGCAAGGTCACCTACACAGCTATAGATTTACTATGTGCAATAAGGTTCAAGGACAGGCAGTATACATCATAGCAGCATCTCCTGCTCTAGTCCCAGTACAATTGTGGGTGGCAAATCCACCGAAAAAAGTACATGAGGAGGAGATATACTGTCATTTGCTATGACCCACAGCTTTTAGGAAACCTTGTTAAACACAATTTCCAGGTACTGCATTAATTTTCTAGAACATATTTTTTCAAATATGTTGCTCCCTTCATGATTTCAGAGACATGATACTCTTCACTCAAATTCAGCTAACACATAATAGGGAAAAAAATAAGGTAAACTTTTATAATTGAAAAAACCTTGGCAGAATCAGTCCTTGTTTTTTTTTTATTTTGTTGTGTCAAGGCCTGAGGAGATGGATAGAAGTACATTGCCATAGGGGTGCATTTGTAAGTGTTTTTGTACTTTAACTAGAAAAGAGGCTTCTACTGACCTCACTGAATCAAATATTTTCACTTTGACAGAGAGGACAAATTTTCAGAAATCAGGTAACATGTCAACACCTTGGCCTAAGTCACTGTAATGGGCTCAGGGTTTTGCCTTGAGCTTCAGGAAAATGGAAGATTAGTTTTCAGTGAATGCAATAAGCCCGAGTCTTAGATCTTAGATCAACTGTTGAGTGCATGCTTTCCTTTCTGTGTGTGGGGTTTTTTTTGTCTTCTTTTATTTTATTTGTTTATTTGCGGGGTTTTTGGGTTTTGTTTTGGTTTGGTTTTGTTTTACTTGGTTTGATTGGTTTGTTTTTTTGTTTTTTTGTTGTTCTTTTTAAAAATTTGTTTATTTATTCCTTTAGCATTCCCCACCTTTCTCCTTGCATTGTTTCTGTCATCCTGGTTTTGACATTTCTCAGGCTCACTACTGAAAGAGGGATTTATGTGACAGAAAGAGTAGAAGAGGACTATCTACAATTAAAATTCATTTTCGCTAAAACTAAAATTCGCTTTCACTAAAAAATTCACTAAAACTTTCAATTGCTAATTTCAGCATTAAAAAGAAGCAGCAATATATTTGCAGATTGCAGTGGAACTGAATTTTATAATTTGTGTTTGTTTGTCATTTAGAAGTGCATAGTAAGTCCTGAACAGTACTGCAACCTTTACAAGACATAAAGTAAATAAACTTAGAGTATGTCAGGAACATCACTCAGGACTTTACAAGCAAATTCAATCTACTCACATCAGACACGTCCAACTGGAATAAAAAGGAATGTTGGAGGGAACGGAGAAAGTCTGCATAGTAGAAATGTTTTAATCATTATTTGAGAAGCACAGCAAAAGGTTTTTGACTTGGAGGAGCCAGATTTGAGGGGAAAATAACTCACATATGATGTATAGGAGCATGAAGGGATAGTTTGAGGTGAATTGAACAGGAAAAGAGAAACCTCATTTTCCAGCTACTTGTTCTTAGGCATGTTAACAGGCAGCATGAAGGAGAGCAGGAGAGGCCAACACAGAAATGGAGTTGTGTTAATTGCAGGGCTCTATGCCAAGTGGGGCAGCCAGATACAGTAGGTGACTTCTGGAAATGTTTGAAGATGTGGAGAAGCATGACTTTAGGAGCAAGGATCAAGCAGCAAACCATGGAAGAACAGAGATGGCTGGTAGGAAAGGTAGGAAAATGTGCCAAAGATTGAGTAAGACAAGTGGCCAGGAGAAGGCAAGAAAATTTTCCTTGGAGTAGAGAGGAAGAACAGGAAGATGGTGGGAATAGTGCTGCGAGAAAGAGAACAAGGAACTATTAACAGGCATGAGGTGAGGAGGAAGATACAATAAAGACAAGAAAAGGTAGTGCAAGCCACTAGGAGGAAAAAGGATGGGACAAAGTTGTGAAAGAATGGTGGAACAGTGGTGAAATTATGCCCAAAAAACACTGAATCACTTGGGGAAGAAGAAAATAGCACAGATAGTAACGACTGAAAACAGGAGGTGAGCTGTCTGCCAGAAGAAAGCCTGGGCAAACAGCCAGTGAGGTGCTGAGCATCAGGTTAATGAACAATTTAGAGTAGAGGAACAGCTGGCTGCTGGGCCTGTGGCTGGCCCTGCCAGTCTGACAGCTGCCAGCCAAAAAGTGGGCTATTGGCAAGCCTCTCATCCATGCTTGTGTAAGCAAGGACAGAATGTGACTGCGTGTAAATACGTTTAAGGATGAGGGCTAAACTGGTCTGATTTTGATGTTGGGAATGGGTTATGTGTGGGCCAGGACTCTAGCCTGATTGACACCCTGGGGAAAATCAAGGAAGGAGAATTTAGAACTGTTGTTTCAGCTGTTTTCATGTCCTAGTGTTGGAAATTCCTGGTGAGCAAGGGCATGGGTAGGCAGTTTGGTAGCAGAGCACTATTCTGGTATTCAAAATCCAGTTATGCTCTCTAGTTTAATCCTTTGCCAAGTCTCTCTCAAGTTGAAAATGAAGAGCCCAAAATGCATACCACATTTTCTGGTATCAAAAGTGGTTTAGTTTTCAGTAGCAATGTGATGTGAGGAACTGATTGAAAAGATTTGACTGAAGCAGTGGTTGTTTAGACATAGCCCCAACTTTAAAACTAGCCTGCAAACTATCTGCACTTACTTATCAGCACAAGGCATCAAATCAGGGATTAATTTATCTTAGTCAGATTATTTATGGAGACTTGATGAGAAAGGGTGACTTAAAATACAAATATTAGATTTGAAATGTTGTAACATCAACCTAATATACTTCTGAATTATTCAGTGGGATAGTGCAGTATTGGTAGATGATGCTTAAATTATTAAAAACATAATTTTTCACTTCACAAGCAAAACAGTTTTTACAGAAACTTTCCCATTTAGTGTGATGAGGCTGAATGCATTTTTTAAGACCTCAAAACAGTTCACTGTAGTATGGTGTAGTATGTAGTATTAGTAACAAACAAAAACAAACAGAGATGTTATTCCACAATTTACTCAAGATGTTCTAGTTCGTGGGTTTTATTTTTTTTTTAAGAAAGGGAGTAAGACATAGTTTTTGTGTATTTTGTTCTTTTTTTCAGTTAGTTAGTGGCAATTGCCAGAAGTGCAGTACTTGTACAGTACCACAAAAACCGATGACTACACCAGATCCTCTGCTGAAGGATGTGTCATTTCACTGAAACAGATAAAGGCATAATATTTTGCATCTCAAAATCCACATTTCTGTCTGCCTACCTCTGCTTAGTTACTTGATTTACCACACGTATTTTTAATGCTTGCATGACTGGCCAGCCTACAAATGGATGATATTCTACATTTCTTTGTCATTTTGGACCCAAAATAGATCAGGCCCTGTAACTATAGTGATGATCAGTGTTGGACAACATGCCAGATTGATTGCAGCATGCATACATGGATATTTCATACTGCTTTTCACAGCAAAAGCCAGTTCCACCAGGGAATGTCCTGACTGCTCTTCCAGACTTGTCCCAAGAGCCCTCAGAAGCACTCTAGATTTGCCATCAGGATGGGCTGCAAAGGGATGTCATCCAGTGGGTAAATGTTTCTGACAGTGACCCTGAGTCCTAATCTGCTGATGGGTGCAAAGCACAGGCTGGTGTCACAGTGTGCCCTGTCAGGCACCTGTGGGATGCTCCACTGACATGGCATGCCAGGGTGTCACACAGCTCCCCAGTCACTGACTACTGTAGGACACCATATCCTCCCCAGCACAGCCCAGCACCTCACTGCTTTGGAATTTTGGCTTCAAACACAGGAGATCACCAGTAACAGGAGGCCTCATGGAATTTGGCAGCTACTGGGTAACCTGAAGAAAACTGAATTTCATCACCTTCCCAGCGAGAAGTGTAAGATTCACCCATAGTGCTTTTTCAGCTGCCTAATTGGAAGTGGTAGATGAGAAATCAGTTAAGGCACTGGCCCTGAAAATGTTTCATAATCCAAAATTCCCACTCAGGTAATTTCTGTGAGATTTTTTTCCAGTCAGGTATCTGTTGGCCAAGAGCCTGAGATGCCAGAGATTGTCCTTTCACAGCTTGAGGGCCAAGTTAGAGAGGAAAGCAAGTCAGAGGGCCAAGAGAGGAAGGCTGAGCAACCTCTATGGCTTTCACACTTCTGGAGAGTGAGCAATGTCTGAGCAATGGCTATCAGCCTCTAACATTAACAGTTGATAGCCATGAATTAATTTGAAATTTCTGATTTGTGCCCATTCACTGTGCCTTTAACAAAATCAAACCTATTGTGCCAAGTAGGATGATGCATAAATAAATAACTAACTCATAGCAGCTGTGAAGTTAGTGCTTGCCAGAACTGTATATAGCAGTTCCCAGAGACCATTGGGAAGTAGTAGAGGAAGACCAGTTTTAAAATTATATTTTTAAGTACAATTTTTAATCAAACTAATAACTTACAGTGTAACTGCATCTGTGGACTTGTTTAAGTGGAATAAATGGAATATTGACATCAAGTAAATATATAATGGGATTGATGAGAAGTATACTCTTCTCCACACTATCCATCTTCTAAACACTGAAGATTTGGGGAAGTGATTCAGACATCATCCTGCTCCTTAAAATTTAATACTAATTCATTTCCACCACAGTACTGATTTGTAATATGAAGGATTGTGAATCATGGGATCGTGAGCCTTGCTAAAGCAAAAGAAATTATTGGCTTTTGAGTATTGTGCACTTAATATTTTGAAAAAGTGAAAATATGCAGTACTGGATGCTTTAAATTCCCATTGCAATTACCAGTTTAGGGCTTTTTTTAAAATTCTCATTGTTTACCAGTTTCCACTGTGACCCTAGTGGCTGGACACCCGAGAATTTTGTGCTTGATATATCTGTCTAATCCAAAAATCTATCCTCAGTTATGGAAGCTAAGAAGTTTTGAAAGTCTGTCCATCTTTTCAGTTGTTGAACTTATAACTGAACATGGAATAATAAAGGAGTCACATATTTCTTTAAAAATATAGGCGAGTCCTAAGGAGACCACCAAGGTGATCAGAGGGAGTGAGCAACTCTCCTATGAGAAAAGACTGAGAGAATTGGGATTGTTCAGTCTGGAGCAGAGATCTCTTTGGTACCTGAGGAGAGCCTACAAGAAGAATGGAGAGGACATGTACTGATCAGACAAGGGGGAATGGCTTCAAACTGAATGAGAGTAGGTTTGGATCAGATATTAGGAGGAAGCTCTTTGCTGTGAGCGTGGTGAGGTCCTGGCACAGGTTAACCAGGGAGGTGGTGGCTGCCCCATCTCCAGAGGTGCTCAAGTCCAGGTTAGAAGGGGCCCTGAGCAAATTGGTCTTGTGGAAGATGTTGCTATTGAATGGCAGAGGAGGTTGGAACTGGAAGATCTTTACAATCCCTTTCAACCCAAACCATTCTATGAATCTATGATCACTCCAGACCCTCATACCTGTTTTGTGAGGTACCAAAACTATTTGCTAACTGCTGGTCTTCAGGTGGAGCAGGAGCCCTCTTTCTTGTGTGGTCAGTGACCTGCCTCCAGCCCTCACATTCTACAGACCCTTGCCTTACTGCCTGAGATGGCACAGAGTCCACCTGCACCTCTGCTGCCGTGGTGGGACGAGACTCCTGAGCCTGCAGGGTCTCTGAGAAGGTCCCACCACTGTCTCCCTCATCCTCCTCTGTGTTGCACAGCCTGTCATATAATCATGTGGGAAACTGGTGAGAGACAATTTGATTTTAAGCAACATCTTTGGTTTATTTTATGTTATTGAACATGGTTATAAAAAGAAGCTATTTTGATTTCCAAAAGTAAGTTTTACATCTGAGTTGTGGATTCAAACCTTGTGTCCCCCACTCTTGATAATTTTAAAGAGAGTTATTTAGACAGTGAAGTCTTCTTAATGCATCTAAACTTGATACACAAAAAATGTAGTCAAATTTGAAAATCTCTATCCCTTAACAAGGCAAGCAACGTACACAATGCTAATGAAATGGCAAAATATTGAAACAATCTGGGCCAATTTCCTTAAAGAGGAAATAATTCTAAATTGTACTAATAATTTAGTGATATGGCCATTAACATATGATTGTGATGTAGGAATGTTTTTGTGATGTTCTGAAACCAAGAAAGAAAATAGTTTTGCAACGTACAGGTATCTCAGTATATGAAATGAGTGATTAAGTAGGGGTCCTAGGCTGGTATGTAAAGCTACTGGAGTTCTTGGAAAAGAATAATAGCAGGTAAATGATCTCATACCATTTGACCTCAAAACGGTAAATTACCATTTTTTCTTGGTAGCGTACAAATTAATTAAATTCAAAAAATATTTTGATTCATTGGATTAAGTTTTCCCATGAGTTATAATTGTGCATTTCCTGATTATAATTGTACAGCTCCTCAGAGCAGCTGAAGTGATGGAAAATAGAACTGACCTTTACTTTCTGATTTAAAGTCCCGGTTTTAGAGTAAGTGAAAGATCTGTGTCTGAATTAATTATTATATTAGTAATAAGAAAAGCTATAGATTTGCTTTTCATTAGCACTACAGAATATTAGTTATTCAGTACAGTCTGCCATGTGTAGTAGTCATTCCTTGGTGACTAATTGCAGGGATGATTCTTGTGATATTTGAAATGCTGATCTCGCTGTTCATCATTGCCGTGAAATGTGGATAATTTAATGTACAGTCTGTATAGTGGTATTGAATGCTGTGTGATGTAAATATGTCACAGCCTCATATTTTCTGATCCTCTTTATGGCAAAATCTTTGAAATATTTGTTTGTAAGTTATTACTGTCATTGATTATCAGAGGATATTCCTCAACTCTTTTTATTAGCTCAATAATTTATGTGTGTAATTTGTTTGTGAAACTGAAAGAAGACAACATTTTCCCATAAAAAGCTGTAATGACTGATGGAAATTTGAGAGACAGGGAGTAAGAATTCAGTTGGTGGATAGTTGAAATAGCCATTGGAAAACCAAGTTCTCATTTTTAGAGATCCAGATCTGTGGTTTTTTTCAGAATTTAATTTTGAAAGACAAAACATCTGTCCAGACCTCGTGGTGCTGGTACATTTTTTTATCCTTTCTGAACTCAATGAAAATATTTAGTGTACCGTAAAAGACTGTTGTAAACGACTTATTTTAGAAGCTGTGTAGCTTAATCTTGGCAAGTGACATCAAAATATGCCAATAGACACCTACTGGGTGTGCTGCTGTTTTCAGCTATGCCGTTATCAGCTTTCTCTTGTCTGGCCGCAGTTTTGAACGAGCTGTTGGGGTGTGTTGGGTAAGATTTGTGGATGCCTGCTAAAATCCCTGAGGTGGGGAGCATCCTTGGGCCTTGAAGGACCTCACTGGTAGTGATTTCAGCAGAGGCTTTTCTGAGTCACATCTGCACAGAGGCTGAGCTGGACAAGATGCTCCCATTAAACTGCCTGCCTCAGACCTGAGGTATCTCCAAGATTTACTCAGCAATGTGGTTAGACAGAGGTCACAAGACTTGAATGTTTTGACTGAAGTCCTGCTGGTGATTTATTTCAGAGATCTAAATCCTTTCATATGTCTGAGTCATAGGCTTGGATCTGTAGCATGAAAGCTGAGAGCAGACTGCTGTGTCTTTAGGGGGACAAGGCTCCGGACTGACACTCATTTTCAAATTCATGGCTTGTCAGTCTCTGGTGGGAAGGGTTAAATATCAGCTTAGTGCTAACTCCCTGCTCTGTGGACTAAAATGTGGCACAGGTCTGGAGTAGATCCTCCTCCCCCCTCCTCCCCACCCATGAAGATGAATTTCACCCACAGGAATTGGGAGCTCACTGAGAACCAGCAACAGTATTACTCATTTTCTAATGTGAGCTAAGACCAACCTTTCTCCTGTGTTACACAAGGAATGAAAGCTATTTTTAGTGAATCAGAGAATGAATTAAATGTCATGGGTATAAACAAAGTAAATAGTCATGTGAAGGATGGCAAACATTTTATACTTTTCAGACAACAGAGAAATTAGTGAGGGGCTTGTCATCCACATTGTATTCTGCTGGTCTTTTTTTTTTTTTTTCTGTTAGTTTAAGCAGTGACATTTACTCACAAGTTTATACTAAATGAATAAATGGTATTCATGAGTCGTTGATCTTAGTGTGATATTGGCAATGAAAATGTAATTCTTATCAACACCAATCTTCAAATAAGAAAAGGCACTAGCCAAGCTAGAGGGCTTCTGTTGTCTTTGAGCAAATAATAACAGGAAAAGATGCAGAACCTAATTAAGCAAACATAAGAAAATATGTACAAGAATAAGCACACATCATAAACACTTGCTATTTTGTAATTGCTATGTAACACCAAGCACTTAGCCAGAGGGCTGAAAATCAGACTACAACATGTGTCTCATTTTGTGAAAAACATGAGATAGAAGGAAACAGGAGAAAGAGGAAAGCTCTTGTACACAAATCTTGCACAGTCTGTATGAGGCAGGGTGTTTGCAAGACCCTTAGGGCTGGTCAGAAAGACAGAGGTTCATTATCCACTCTCTCTTATGCCATTTGGCACATCTGGAATATTCTGCCTGTGGTCATACTTGTAAGCACAACCCAGCAGTTCCTCTTCATCTCTGTGGTGGTCTGCAAGACACACTCTTTGTGTAGCTCATGGCCCTGAGCTAGTGGGCATTGAGTGGCAAGAGGCGAAGTGAAAGAAAACTTGAAACTTTCCACACTGTGGTCTTCTTTGCTCAGTGGAATTGCAGTGACACACACCTTGGATTCTATGGCTTTATCTATGTTGTGCTTTGTGAGTGGTGCCAGAAAAAGCTGTGAGCAGCATTAGGATTGACTTCACTTCCTAATCCACACCACTGCTGCAGTGACTGCCCACAGGCAGGCCCCGGGGAGCCTGTCAGCTCTAAGATGTGTGTCAGGACATCCAACCAACAATCAGCCAAGGCTTTGGGCGTATCTGGGCATGTATTGTGTTTCCTAAAGTGGCCTCTGGCTGTACTTTCTGTTTGTGTGAATGGTGCATTTGGGCTTGAACCTTGCCTTGGGACACCTCTTGTAAATGCAAGGTACAAGTAACTTTTGTGCCTGTAGGTGGAAGATGAGGGCTATTGTCACAGAGCAGCAGAGGTCTGCACTTAGCTGCATTTTATAAAAATATATAAATAAATAATCGCATGTAAAAATATTTTCTTTTGAGACTAGCATATTCATAATGAAGGACACTTAAAATCCTGTACCTTTTTTTTTTTCTGTTCTGTAAGTAATACAGTGGAAGAAATCAGAATCTAATATAAGAACGCCCACATGATTTCTTTGCTTAAGATGATCTACAGATCTTTTGTGGTATGAAAATACACTATTTTTACGTTCTTTTTCTTTTTTCCTTTTTTGTTATAATGTTCTTAACTGACTTTATCTTGGCCCAGGATCAGTGTTTTTAGGACATGCAGTATTACATATTTATGGAACTTAGGTACTAAAGATGTACAATTTGTTCTTTAAAATTTGGCTCCCCTTGTTGTCTTCACTTATAAACCCAGATAAATAAAAGAACACATGCCTGGCTGAAATGCACAATCCTTGCAGTTCTGACTAATTGCTTCCTCATTGCAGTCCTCCTTCAACACCCCCCCCCCCCTCCCCCCTCTGGTTTTGTTTCAAGACTGTGGAGACATTTTTGCCTGCTTTCATGTTCGGCAGAAGATTGAAGAAAATTGCTAGATAAACGTGGTTACCACTCTAGGGCCTATAAGACCAATAGCTACCAGCCTTCTGCATGATGCCAAGTCAAGGACTTGACCAGAGCTAATAATGTTCCCGTTAAGCCAAATCTTTTATGTAGAACATTTTTGATAAATCAGTAGGAGAAAAACAGAAAGGGTTTTTGCATTTTAAATAACACACTCAAACTACCCTGGCCAAGAATCTGGGGAGTAATTTGTTTAAGGCCAAATGGCATGCTTATGCAGGTAGGCTAGCATGCTTACCAGAGGAGGAAAATGCTGAAACAGCAGTTACAGGCATTGCCAGCAGTGGGATATGCCAGCACTAGCACTATTCTGGAGGCAGATATATGGCAACTATCAAACTTTTCCAAGAGATGTGAATCAGGCTTGTTAACTATCAGAGAACATGGTAAATTATTTTCTCTTAGTTTTGATTTATTAACTTCTACTTTGAAGCTTAAAAATCTGAACTAGTAGTATATCCTACTTACATTTGAATATGCTTGTTCTAAAGTGCCTTCAAAAAGTAATGCTCTGGCAAAAAGAATTTTGCCTGGATGACAACTTCAGAAATACACAGAGCCTATCCAATTTTATCTGAACGGTGACTTTTAAAACAGAGAAGTCTAGGGAATTTAGCAAGAAAAGGTTGAACTTTAGCCTGTGTTTGTTTACATAAGGAGTGCTTTCCTAGAATGTAGACACTTAGATGGCATATATTAGCAGTAGAGCTATAAAGGCAAAGATTTCCAGTTTACACAGATAGCAAAGCCACCGTGGCCTCCCACTCACCTGCCCCTGGGGGAAACAAGCTATTATTCTGAAAAAATGCCGTTTTTCCAGTAAGGTCTTTTGTCAGTACAGCTGTGTTGGGTAGGGCTTCGTATTTTTCTTAGCTTCACATTATTCTCATACAAATTCTTTGTAGTGTAAACCTAGATGAGTATTGGATCTTTATTAATAATGTCTGCACTTGGAGGTCATTTTCTTGTGTCAGACTTGAGTGCCTTAAGGAAACTTTGCTGTCTGAGCACCCAGGGGCTGCTCTGTCAGCCGCACTGGCCCCACCTGCCTGGATCGAAGCCCCTCAGTGGCTGCGGCCCCAGGGAGGTGATGGATCCCCTGCTCGGCTTCCAGACCACTTTCCTTACTGCCTCCACTTCTGGTTTCCCACAGCAGAGTCTCACACCTCTGGGACCCTAAAATAATGTAATCATTGTGCAACCACAGAATAACACCTCAGGCTGGTGCCAAGGAGGAGGAGGAGGGACCCCCCAGAAAGGGACTCTATGGCTTTTATACTCTGTCAGTTTGCATGGGGGCATCTGGGGTCTCCCTGCTGAGTCCTTGTCTCCTGCAGTGTCCCTCACTTGGCTGTGCCAGAGATCCCTGTGCATTTGTTAGGCAAAAGGCTGGGGGTTCATGGACGCTTGCCTCAGGCTCTGCCACCCAGACCTCAATCTGCACAGTGAGCTACCTGCACTAAATATATTCCTCAACACCTGAGACATTCTTCCTCCTAGTTTTGTAGAAAATACTAATCTCTGAGTATGACCTTTTGGCTCAAATTCCCTGCTGAAATGCTTTATTCAAACTGATTTCTCTCGTCTCTTCATCTAGTCAATTATAAATTTTCTGGAAAACTCCTGCACAGATAATATCATATTGTGAAGAGAAACTGCCTAAAATATTTTATTAATATAATATGACTCATCATTTGCTTGATGTTGCACTGGTTGCTATACAATTGCTTGCTAGGATGAATTCCTGGCTCTTTCTAATAGTCTGTCTCATTGCTTACTAGCCATGGCACTTATATGAACTTTGCCTGTGTGCTGAGGTTGGCACCATGGCATGGAAATCCAGGTGGGAGATGGAATAAAACCCTGTGGTAAACCTCTGAAGAATGATAGGGGTGAGAAGTTTTTGCCTAGCACATCATACACAAGGCTCTTTTTCAGATTGTGAACCAGCCCATTTTTTTTGTCTCCAGCTGAAGTTGCCCATGCAGCCTTTGAGGAGACCCCTCAACAAAACTTTGGTAAACACTGAGTTTCCTTGACAAGTTCTGAAAGCAGTTTGTGAGCCTAGGAATTGTTCCAAGTGCACAGTGTGGCCTTTTAGAGGTGAGGAGGAGGAGGAGAAGGGTGGATGAAGAGCTCTGCACTAATTTGTTCAGCAGTATAAAGGTACCGAGGACCGGGTTTGTCTAGGCAAGACAGGAGCACAAGACCTTTCATTGCCTTGATTCTGATGGCTAGCAGCATTCCCTCTCTCCTGGGGAAGGTTTTTGTGTTCACTCACAGCACGGGCATGGATGTGCTGGCAGACCAGACCCTGGTCAAAATGGAACTATGACCTCCCACTTTTTGTTCAGTGAATGACATCCTGGATACAGATGCTGCTAGCACATGCCAGGCAACTTGCTGAGCATCTGTGTGGAGCATGTTTTGGGTGGAGGTAGCCAAATCAGCTGTCTGCTCCTAGTTCTCCTGGCCTGAATTCTGAGTGCTGCAATGTTGAGCTGGTCTGCAAAGCAAAAAAGAAAAATCTCATTTTGCCTAATCTGTTAAAAAACATGTAAGCAGGCTTTGGTCAGGAGAGAGGCTGGGACTGGAGGGAAGCGTAGACTTGAGGAAGTTTATCTACACTTTCACGTGCTGTGCTTCCTGGTTGGTAACATTTTGGTATCAAAATAAAAAATTATGCAGAAAAGTGAGTCTCAAACATGGCTGGAGAATATTTGTGTAGAAAATGTTAACTTCATTAAAAAAAAAAAAAAATCAGTTTTGACAGGTTTTCTTGAGACCATCGAGTCCAATCTCATACCCAAGCTGGATGAAGTCACTCAGAGCCTGGCCTGGCTGGGGACAAGACATCTCCTCCAAGGATGGAGTATCTTCTTGGGACACCTCTTCTAGTGCTTAACCTCTCCCACAGAGAACATTTTCTCCAGAAATCTAGTCAGAATTGCTTTTGCTGCAAGCTGGGACAGTTGGCTCCTCACTGTGCATCAGAGAAGAGTCTGTCTTCATATTTCCTGTAGTCCTTTCTATTTTAGTGATGAATATTCTCTGTACTGTAGTTTAGTCTAGTTGTTCCCAGGATGAAGGTTAGGAGTTAGGCATCTCCAATAGCACAGCTGTCCCTGGGGGACTGTGGTTTTCCTACAGCTTTTGCAATTGAATGGATGACAAAATCAGAGCACAGTAGAATTCAGCTCAGCTTGTGCTGTCTCCAGCTCATACAGGCTGATCTTAATTCAGCCTCTGACTGATGACACATACTGAATATTTCTATAAGGCAAATACAGTTCCATTGCTCTGGCAGGAATGTCACCTATTTGAAGTGACTGGATTATTATTTTAAGCTAATACTACACTGTAGAAAATGACTGTGGGCCTTTTTGCCTTTTCCAGCTCCATTCTCCATACTGGTAGAGCTCAGTTGGATCTCCATATCCGGGCCGGAATGGGGCAGGCCTAGGAACTGTCTGCTTTGTTCAGCATTTTCTTTGCAAAACCTACAGGAAGCCAAGGCAGTCTGCCTGCAAGGCTTCTTATTACATATTATCTTGTGTGGTTTCCCTATGGAAAATATATGGCTGGAAGGAATGTCTTGTGTTGAACCACAAGAATGTGAAGAATTTGGGAATCTGTTTTTCTTACGTAGCTCTGTACTCACTCTTCAAAAGAAAAGAAAGAAAAGAAAGCTCTTTGTCATATCCTGAGTTTATTATCTCCTTTATTCACTATTTACTGCGGGAGGTTGTGACAGCCTTGTGCTGCTCTAAAGGTTATTTTAGTCTGGCAGAAAGATGGAAGAGGAGGGAAAAGCAGGCAAGAGAGGAAGGGAGTGAGTGATCATACCAAGGGGAATTTACAATTAGATTCTAGTAGAAAGAAGAAAAGAGTGCAAAGCAAAGGGTGACATAGTTTCATCTTATTTAATGGAATGGATTTTGCTAGCAGTGTAACAATCTCCATCAGTGAGAGGTAAATAGTGATGCTGAGAAGAAATTTTGATGTACATGACTCACTTTGCTCTTTTGCATGTGGCAGTTCCTAATGCTATTCCTTTCAGATTTCAGTGATCTCCAGTACCTGCTGCTTATATTTGGGTTACAAAACTGTATCTCAACACTGTAGTCTTCAAATATTCTATGAGTTTTCAGTAATTTTTCATGAGAAAGGAATTGCTGTAGAATATGACTGTCTAAAGAAAAACTTCCATGTAAATAGAGTCTATTTTGTAAAAAATGTTTTTTTAAAATTTTTGAAATCATGAAAACATGACATTTTCATTCTTACATTTGATAATGTAATAGTGTACATGGAGGTCTTGAGGGATTGAAGGGAAAACCACTGAAATAATTAATCTCCCAATTTAAATTAGTTTTATGATTCTGGAATTGAATTTAATATTTTGACTTATTTTACACTCTGAATTCTTCTGCAAATCCTCAATTCTTCATCCTAGGAAACTAAAAATGTCTGACAAGAGCATGACTGACATTTACAAACAATAAATAATACAGTTTCAAAATACAGTCTCCAAGGAAAGTACATACTTGAATTTGTAGGATATTAGAATTCTTTCCCAGTGGTTCTGTGCTTTGGCAAGATGTTTTCTTGGATGCTGGACACCAGCGATTACAGATGGACTGAAACAGTCAAAGAGGGAATATCTGAAATGATTTTTTACACATTGCTGTAAGTCCTTCTTCTGTTTTAAATTAGTAAGATCTAAAACATCATGGTAACAGATGTTGTTATCTTAGGGTAAACATTTCAGAATGGAAATCTCTCTGTGTGTCTCCTGTACTGCATACATAATGTTAGCAACATACAAACATATCTAAGAAAAGTTTTCACCTACCTTGAAGAGTTGGCTTCGATAAACAAAAGTTAGTAATCTTAAAAGGGTTAATAATCTTCTTGTGCCTGACTGGAGTAAATACAAAGGGTTTATGAATATGTATGATAGTAAAAAGAACAATTCCTTATCTTTTTTTGTTTTGCTATCCATACACCTTTTTAGAGAGGATCATAACTTATCCTTTGGACAATATCTTCTCAGTTTTGCATTGAAACCTAGGTTTCACAAAAATGTAGGCCATGGATAACAGGTTCAGGGGAAGTGAATGCCGTAAGATATACACATTAAAATTAGTAGATTTGATGTTTATTGCAGACAGGAGATCTTTCAAACATTCAAAGGGTATTGATTATTAGATTATTGGAGAAGATTACTTCTATTTCAACAACACAAAATAGACTGCTTTTATAATTGATTTTTCTTTCTTAATTTATCCTAAGCATTGAAAATAATCCCTTTATCCTGCTGCCAAACCTAATATATTTTGTGTGTAGGATCATATAAAAATACTTTGAATTTCCAAAAAGAGCTTGTACTCCCGTCAGGTAAGGTGAGTTTAGTGCCTGGTAGTGGCATTTAATAGTGATTAAAAATGGTAAGCAATTAAACTTATCACAAGATCAGGCTTCTCATTTTTCAATTAGAAATTAACCAGAAGTGTAAATCAGACCCATGATCTTAATTTTCCCTGTTCTGGAAAGGGATAGAAGAGGGGCAGGGGAGACTAAGAGGAAAGAAAAAAGACGGAAAAAAAACGAAAGGAGAAACACAGGGAGGAAGGACGGCACTGGCACGGCATGCAAGGACGGCCGGACGGAAGGACGGGAGTAGGACGGCAGGACGGCAGGGAAGGGAAGGGAGGGAAGGAAGGCCGGCCGGCACGGACGGCGGCCGGCAGGCAGGAAAAGGAAGAGGACGGACGGTACGGCAGGCATGCAGGACGGGGAGGCCGGCAGGAGGCAGGAAGGAAGGAAGGAGGCATGCCGGAAGGGACGGGGGAGACGGTAAGAATGGAAGGACGGACGGCAGGCCGGCAGGCCGGCACGGCACGGGCCGGCGGCCGCTGCAACAGGAGAAGCAACGGCCGGCCGGCAGGGCCCGACACGGCGGCCGGGCAACGGCCCCGCGGGCCGGCACGGGCCGGAGAGGACAGGCCGGACCGGCCGGCCGGCAGCAGCGCGTAGGCCGGTCCGGGAAGGACAACGGCCGGCCGGAAGGACGGCCGCAGTGCCGGCCTGGCGTCGCGGAACGGCCGGCAGGCAGGCAAGGCCTGGCCGCCAGGCCGGCCGGCCGGCCGCCCACGGGCCGGCGCCGGCAGGAGGCCGGCTGGCCGGAAGCAAAGGAAGGGCGCGAAAAGGAAGGAAGGCGGCCGGCAGAGGATCGGAAGCGAGGGGGGGGGGGGGGGGTGGCACCCGGAGGCCGGGACAAGGCCGGCACCGGCAGGAGGGAAGGCAGGACACGGGCGGAAGGAGGAAAGGCCGGAAGGAAGGAAGGAACTGGAAGGGCAGGAAGGAAGGAAGGAAGGAAGCCGGCGGCAGGCCGGCCAGTTACTGTCAGTACTTTCCGGCTCCGTCCGGTCCTTAAGTCCTTCCTTAACGTAATGTCGGAGAGGCAGGCAGGACCCCTACGGCAGGCAGAAAACGGTGAGTCCTTCGCCACTGACTGCCTTGCGCACAGGCCGGTACGGCACGTCCTTGCCTGCGGCATGCCGGCATGCAAGGACTGCAGTAGGCCGTTCCCCTTCCTTCCTTCCTTCCTGTTCCTTCCTTCCTGACTTCCTCCTTCCACCGTCCTTCCTTCCTTCCTAAATATTTGTAAATGCAGTGGTTTTATCATTTACTTTGACCAACGCCGCAATACATGGGAGGAATGACAGTCTCAATATGGAGGCTCAGGAGAGCTAACTTCATACAGTGACCTGAAAAGCTCATCTAGTACCACAAGCCTTTATTTCCTTTGCACTCATGGCAGCATTCACCTGTGAGAGCTGCCTAAGAGGAGTAAGGAAGTTTTGGAGTCTCCATAGCTAATGATAGTTTGCTGTTTTCAGCCCAGGTGTTTAGCTGGTGTGAGGAATCCTGAGGACTACTGGGAACAAGAGAATCAGTTACACACTTATAAAAAATTTAGAATAAAATGTTCATGTTTTATGTGTCTGGATGCATAAAAAGCAGGATGAAGTTGTAAAATTTCTTCCATGAAGTAGCATTCATTCTTAGAAGTTTGTTTCTCTTAATACCTGTTTGTATTTTTTGGCATCTTGTCCACATTTTCATCCCTTCTAATACTAGAAGCACTTCACTGGAGACTGAGTACCTCCATCTTTTTCCCTTCCTCTCCTGTGGCACATAAGTGTCTTTTAATCATCCCAGAAGGAATTTAGCTGAATCATGCATCTCATTGCCCTCTCCTCCCCTTCTGTGATGATCCCTTCAGAGACATGCCCGCATTTTTCATCTTGGCAGAGAGCCCACTCCCCCATTCTGTGAATGGCCCATGAAATTCTTCTAAAGGAGAATGTAAACCCACTTATTTTGCTGTTCATATGGAATTCCTTCCCTGCATTTTTCTCCTGTCTGCATATCATTCTGTGATTTGGCTCAATTTTACATTTATTTCTGTCTATCATCCTTATGACACATTCTATTTTTGTTATTTCTGCTTCTCCACCCCTTTTTGGGAAGAGCTGCTTCATAGTTTCTATTTTCTGTTTTCCCTTAGGTGCAGCCAAACCCTTCCTTGGGAATATCTTTGCTCTGGGAGCTTTCTTCCTCCCTTTCTTCTGTCCTCACATTCTTCCACAGGCAACCCATCCAAATCAGTATTCTTCTGCTACTTTTCTCTGTGATGTTCCTCTTAGTCTTGGGTTACCTACCAATTTTCTGCTCCATCACCATAATGACTCTCTCTCTCTCTGTTATTCTCTACACTTGCATTGAAGTCTGAGGTCTCATAATAATTTGGTGCCTTCCTGAGGCCAAACCTTGAGCTACAATGGTTTGTGCCAGGTCAGCCTCTGCAGGGAGACACTCTTCTGCCTCTGCGTCTTCTCATTTACATCATGCCAAGCTTTCAGTCATTTCCAGCTGTGTCTCGCTGTGTTTTGTCACTGACAACATTTTCCATTTCACTGGCCTTAAAAGAGAGAGAACCATATCTCTCAAGGTGTCTGTTACGGTGTTGGCTTTCTTGTGGTGGGCTGATGCTGTGACTGGATGCCAGGCACCCGTCAAAGCCACTCTGTCACTCCCCTCCACAGCTGGACAGGGGAGGGAAAATATCACGAAAGCTTATGAGTTGAGACAAAAACAGGGAGAGATCACTCTATGATTACCATCAGAGGAAAAACAGACCCAGCTTGGGGAAATTAGTTGAATTTATTAACAACAAAAATCAGAGCAGGATAATAAGAAGTAAAAAAACCCATTAAAGACAGCTTTCCCCCACCTCTGCCTCCTTTCCAGGCTCTACCTCCTCTCCCTGAGGCCCATGGAGACAGGGAATGGGGGTTATGGTCAGTTCATCACACTTGATTGCTGGTGCTGCTCATGGAGAGGCGTTCATCCCCTGTTCCAGTGTGGACTCTCTCTCCATGAACCTCTCTAGCATGCATCCTTCCCAAGGGCTATGATTCCTCATTAACTTCCCCAGCACAGGGTGCAGTGCTTCAGGAGCAGCCTGCTCCAGCTTGGGTTCCCACAGAATTGCAAGTTCTTCCAGGAAACCCGCTCCACAGGGCCTCAGGTCCTGCCAGAAGGCTGGTCCAGCTTCCCATGGCATCACAGCCTTTCTCGGGCATCCTCCTGCTCCAGTCAGGCTCATCCACAGGCTGCAGGGGGATCTCTGCATCTCTGTGGATCTCCATGTGCTGCAGAGGCACGGGGTCTTCACCACAGGCTGCACCTTGCCTTGGGCTACAGGGGAATCTCAGATCTGGCACCTGGAGCACTTCCTGTCCCTCCTTTTCCTCTGACCCAGGTGTCTGCAGAGTTGTTCCTCTCACATGTTCTCTCCCCTCTCTTCTCTGAGCACAATTACATCTGCTCAATCACATCTTCCTTCTTACATCTGTCGTCACAGAGGCTTTGCCGCCAGTGCTGATGGGCTTGGCCTTGGCCAGCGGTGGATCCATCCTGGAGCCAGCTGGCACTGCCTGTGCTGGCCGTGGGGGGACCTTCTGGCAGATCCTCACAGAAACCACCCAGTAACCCACCACTAACAAAACCTAGCAGCAGAAACACAATACAACTAGTCACTTTCCATAAAGTGGAAGATGAATGTCATAATTATGAAACTTATGCTTCTTTCCTCCTGCATAATGAAAGTAGCTGAATCCCTGCTTTAAATGTGAAATTTGTTGGTGCTAAGCATGGAAACTCAAGCTGTATAATTTGTTGGCAATCTTTGCAAAATTAAAAGCAAGTGCATGGGATTATATGCAAAAGTCAGTTACTGCATCTGCTTCAGTGCTGTATTGTAGTGGAACAAAAGGAGAAGGATGGATGCTGAAAGAGCCACAGCTAGGCAGAACTGATTAATGCAACTCCACTGCTAGGGAAATGTTCCTCTACGCAGGACTTTACAGTAAGAATTAGAAAGACTTTTTGAGAAGCAGCAGGTTTTGTCCTCAGCAATATCTAAATGTTGTCAAACGCAAACACCTGTAACTATTAAAACATCAAGACTTAGAAGAAAATGAACAGGACAGTTGATAGTTTTCAGGAAGTTCCAGTTTCTGCCCTTTAACTACCAAACAAGTTCAGATTTTTGGGGAGGCTCATCCGAACTCAGCATCTGACAGCCAGTCATAGCTCCCCGTGACAGGACACTGCTCCATCCTCACTGAATCTGGATGAAAGAGGTGTGTGTTAGGCCAGACAGAAATTGGTGATCCAGAAATAATGTTTTCACCACGAGTTCATATATTTGTGTCTGGTTTGATGAAAGTCAAAGGCCCAGTTTTCACACAGTCACCCTGATTTGAAAGCAGATTCAAAATGGTAATTCCAGGTGTCACTTCTCATACTGAATTTTAAACCAGATAACCCAAAATAACCACCCTTAGAGGGCAGGTAAAGTAGCTATTTTATTTCTAACACTCTTTTGTTGAGTGTTAGAACTCAGCTGCATGATTTATTTCAACTGAGCAGTTCTACAACTGCTTAATCACAGCAGCATTGGAACAGGGTCCCCAGGGCAGTGGTCACACCACCAAGCTGACTGAGCTCAATGAGCCTTTGGACAACACTTTCAGGCAACGTGGGATAACTCTCAGGGGTGTCCTGCACAGGGCCAGGAGTGGGACTCGATGATCCTGATGGGTACCTTCAAACTCAGCTTTTTCTATGATTCCATAATTCTACAAACTGTTAAAGCGCATTCCAACTATTAAGCAACAGAATTTTTTGCACTCCTTTTATTGAAAATCATGCAGTTTATGGCTTCAAACTGCTCTCTTTTCAGTTCTATTGCAGTGAGACATGTGGCTCTCTTTGTAGGAAGTGAAGAATTTGCAATTTTATGACTGAATGTGAAAATTGTTATCACTCTCTGTTTTGCCTGTTTTCTTCTTGTCTTGCTGAGCAGCCTACTCCTGCTGCTGCAGGGAGCTCTCTTGTGTCAACCTTGTGTTTGACCTTACAGCACAGGTTACCCATGCAAACTAGGAATTCTTCTGTGGATGGCTGTTCAAGCTGTAAATTAATTTTGCTTTTTAAATCATCACTGAAGCATCTCACAAAGATTCCTGCACTGATGAGAGAGGGGGTGTACATTTGCTAGCGAGTCAGCAGAATGATAAAGTCTCTGAGCCACTCGTGCTGCTCATGGGAAGGAGAGGCAGAGTTACAGGATGAGGTGCTGACCTTGGTGACTGGCCATAGTTTTCAGATCACATTTCTAGCAAATCATGTTCTTTCTTCTTCCTTCCTTTTTCTAGCATTTCCATCCCCTTTGTCCAGGGAAGAAATTCAGACATTTCCTGGACTGCTGCACAAGAACTTTCACATTTATCTTCTTCTCTTCTGTGAGCTTTTTCCCTTGGAATACAATTTTAAGAGGAATTTAGAGGAGAAAGGGCTGCTGTGAAGCAAGGTGCTAATTGGCACAGGCACTGATGACAGCGCTAGGTCTTTCAGTGAGGTTTCTGGTTTGTTCATCCACAGACTGATACAGAAATTCTCTTGGATTCATGGATGGTACAGATGGAAAAGTCAAATTTGGTCATCCGGTTCATCCATCTCAAAGCACAGGGTTATTCAGCAGGACATATGTTTCTAATATTTTGTCCAACCTATTTTTATAGGCTGGGTCACGAATCATGGGGCTTACACCATCCCCAAAGGACTAGCATTCTACGTCTAATCAAATTTCAGTGCTGGGAAGATTTTTTTTTTCTACTATAGGTTTTCAATCTGTTAATTTTATTTTATTTTAAACTTGCTTATCTCTTCTAAACACTTCCTCTCATTTTTCATATTTGAGTTCTTCATCTGTATCTTTGCTCCTATCAGATCATGGTATTTTCAACAGGGCAAATTGTTGAAGCCTATCTTTATTTTTGCCTGGCAAGTTGCCTTATAAAACCCTCTGTACATTAATGTATCATTTAACCTTCAGGCTTAAACATTTTGGAAAGTTCAGCCATATCCAAAGACTGTATGAGGCAAAAATACCCATGCTCCCTTCCGTGTTAACATAAGCAATGCAGTCATTCAGTGGAAGCTCTGCACGCCCATGTTTTGAAGCAGGGCTGTAGATTTGGCAGGAAGGCTGGCTGCTTACAACCAAAATGCGTCTCTTGACATCACTGAAAAATGTATTTTAGACAGATGATGAGTCCAAAAAAAGAACTCATCTCTCAGGAGTGCAGTGGGAACTTGTCAGAGCCTGGCTGTTGGCTTTTGAGCATGGAAGACCCTCTGTCCAGCTGTGGCTGCTGTGGGATGAGGGGATTGTGACTGTGCCAGCTCCTTGCCCTGGTGCAGGCAGGGCCCCATCTTCCTTAAGGACATGGGGCACCCTTTCTGGTGCTGGCACAAAGCTGACACCAGGGAAGCAGGAGAAGCAAGGAAGCATAAAAATGACCTGAAGAGAAAAATATCTGGGAAGAAGAGGTGAGAGTAGCCAAGGAAAACAGTACACACTAAGCATAGGAAGGAGTACAAGATTCCCTGACATGTGGTCCTCTGCAGAACTGGGTGTATGATAACAGGTAGAAAGACATGTATTTCTGTATCCTATGGATATAAGCACCTGTATTTTCAGTCCTAGTTTTACAGACTTAGTTTTTATTTCCAGGCTCTTTTCTTGCCTGACCAGACCCTTACGTAGCTCAATTCCCATTTCTCATCTCCTGTCCCATGATCTCCCAAACACCTTTCTACCCTAAGGCAGTAGATATTTTCCCCATTTCCTAGATCCCCATCTTCCCAGCTGGCACTCCACTTCCTTTCCACAGCAACCAATAGTATATGTTACCAAATTTAGGGCTGTATTCTTTTATTAGGCAGTATGAAGTGCAGAGAAATATGCAGGATTACTGATTTGTACGTAGTGATAAGAACCATGTCTGCTGTCATTTCAGTTACTGTGAACACAGCATGAAGAATCTCAAAAAAACCCCCATCTAACCCTTCCCATTTCAATAGCCATTTTAGTATTTTATTTCATAGTAGTTCTGGGTTTTGATAAAAATCAAGATTTTATCAGACTATGTAAACAAATATTCTCTTGACCTAGGTGAGATGAAGGAAAAATAAACATTGGTTTATGCTTTAAGAGGTAAAGCTAGTTTTGCCTCCAGGGTTTTTCCTTCAGTAAGAGGCTAAAAGGCTGCCAGATATTAAGGACAAAGTTGTGAATTACAATATTGGAGTAACTTTCACTGCATTGAGCATTACTAGGCCAGTCATAGAGCAATATGAATTTGCATTTATTAGTCTTCTTGCTATCAGTATCAAAGCTGCTTCTTAAGATCATGGCTTAGGAACTGACATCACTGGGAAATCATCTACTGCGTCATAAAGAAACATTTTATTACTGAACTAGGGATGTTTATGCTACTGCAAGTAGAGATGGCATGTAGGGAAATGTACTTGGTGCTTTTGGGGCTCTTAATGGTTTATAATCTAATTCCTAATATATGAAATTATTCTACTGCTTGATTTCTTTCCAATACATGTATTTTTTGATTCCTTTACATGCAGTCATTTCAAGGAACCAATGTTGCTAACATCACCACGGAAAGTAAAGTTAAACCAGTTGCTACTAGTTACCCAGTTCCAAATCCAGACTATTGTATCTCCTTTAATATGATTTACTTTGTTTTCTGAATACAAACAGGATTTGTTGTCTTGCAACTGAGTGAATAGAAGACTTTGCAGAAAATATTATATTTAACCAGATGTGTTTCAGAATTTAATGGGTCAGGATTTATTTTGACCTATCACTTACTAAGGTGTTTGTGATTGTGTGAAATACAAGGTGTACATTTCAAAAAGAAGCTCTACATAGTGATCTGGTGTTTAGGAGAAACTTGAATCCTTTAAAATATTAGAGAGCATTCTGTTCAAGCTCTATTCATAGTAAAATAATGATAAGAAAATGGTTATTGATGAAGCTATATGTTTCTTTTCAGAGTTTATTTGAAAATAATATATTTTTGTATTGAATTTTCAAAATCACATTTGTCAAAAAAAAAAAAAAAGAGGTTATACTGCCAGGTGTCTTTGTGAATTTATTTTGCTATTGTGGTAGATTTATGTAGTTACCACTATATTAGTGTTGAAAATTTTACTAAGTTAAGAAATTGGATGAATTATTTTTTATATTTACGAGAACTAAATAAATTTGTTCTTACTGAAATTACAAACAGATAAACTCATTTCACTTCTATTTACCCTTGAAGGAAGTATTGCAGTTAATTATCTCTATGTGCACAGCAACGTATATTGTACACATTCATTTACTGAAGCAATTCAACTGTGTGTAAAGAGAAAAAAAAGAGACTTCTACTTGTAGCCAGAATTTTGAGTGGCAATTCTTTCTTCCTCATGCAGCCCAGCAATCTCTGCAGCACGGGAATGCCAGCCCTCCTTGTTGTGGGCCCTAAGGATACTGAAAGCTGTACTGTACATTCCTCAGTGCTGAGGAAAGAAGTGGACACAGTGCATGAGTGAATTACTCATTACCAAGTGCACAAGGATTCCCTTGAAAGACTGCAGCATCTTGAAGTAAACTGCACTTCACCTTACATTGAGTAATGACATAAAAGCCACCATCTAATGCTAATTACACAGGCTGAGTCACTGCAACTGCACAGTCCTACCCACTTGTTTTCCCTCCCTGTGCCTCCTGCTTGTGGCTCATTTGATGTATATGACAAGTACCTCTGGACAAGACTGTCTGCTCTGATTATTTCATTAACTAATGCAATATGGTTCAGTCTTCATTCGGGAGGCTGGTAAGCGCTGGGATGCTACTGGGAAACTAAAAGGAGAACATTAATTACAGAGGAGGGACTTTCCATGTAAGAAATCTGTCAGAATATGCCACTGCCAATATGACTGCGTTAGACTTCAGAATGTGCAGTCTGGGATAGGACCTGGCAAAGTAATTAACAGCTGCATTGGAAAGTATGATTTGGCTAAAGGACTGCTCAGAGATTAACAGACACCTACAAAATTCTCTGGTGATTTGTATGAGCCTTTATAGCTTATATTTTCTTGCCTCTAAAACATTAGGACTGTCCAGAATGAACTTGTTTTATCACTACATCTTCCTTCTTGAACAGGAGGGAGAAACCAGAAGGAAGGTGTTGTTTAATTTAAGGGTTAAGCAGGAATTACATCATGCTGGTCTCACATTCCTTTGGAAAGACAGCAGAGCCTTGGGCTGGCTGCAGTGCACATGGCTGAGTCTCAAAATCTGGATTTCCAGAGTTCAGTTTAAAGAGGATGACCTGGTCCTGTCAGAGTGGATAAGCAGGTCAGTCTAGAAGCCAAGGCTGGAGAAAGGAACATAGAAGGCTCTGGGAGGCCATTCACACAGGAGTCAAGAGCAGCTGGGTAAGGAACTGGTCAGACTGAGAAAGCTTGAGAGCTGCTACTGACCCTTAGGTTTGGGAAAAGCTGCTTGATGGATATTCTTGGTGGAAAGAACAGATGGAACAGTAAGGTGACTATTCAGTTCCTTTGTCCATCCAGAGCTTTCAATGAACCTTTAAAGGTGATTCTTCAGTCTGAAAATCTTGCAAAGGTTAGGATGACTGTAGTGCAGCTAGAAAAAACTGTAGGTACTCAAATTCAAAACTGCACTCCTATAAGCCCTCCTTGTGGCCTGTTTCTTCATGTCCTCCACCTTGTAAGAGTTTGACTCTTTACAGATACACAGGAGCCCTTGATTGTCACAACAGATGAACTCGATGCCCAGCTCATTCCTACTCATGCCTACCACTGGTTTAGATTTTTGAATGAACCAGTGTGCCTAAAGTTCCTGAGATCCTGGTCCCAGAGATACTTGGAAAGACATTTCTGCACAGATCACTGCTGAAAGATCTTTACCACAGATGGCAACACACATGAGAGCTGCCCTGTTTCTAGCCAGACCTGGCCAGAAATTCAGTCCTGACAGAGACATACATGGACACTTCTTGATTGTGATGCTGCATTCACTGATGAGAAATTGATCACTGAGGTTTGGAAATGCCTATGCATGGAAGGACTGCATAAAAACTTTTATTTTGATCCTGATATTTATAACAGCAAAGGAAGAATGGACTGGGAAGACATTCAGTGCCATGAGTATTGTACCTCTGGACCCCTAGCAGACTCTTAGGCTGTCTCATTACAAATACAGTATTATTTGCATTTGCAGTATTATTTAATGCTAGTCAACTTTTGGGGATCTCAAAAAACATGGAATTTGACAGACTGGTTAATTTGCAATCAAGGTTTGGGTAAGCCAAACCACCTAGTCGCTGACTAATAAGCAAAGAAGTAGTATTTTTTTAGTCTTTGTTACCACAGGTTTCCTGCCATGTTCTCCAGCTGCTACTTCAAAAATTTTCTTGTGTTATTACCAAATTGCATATTTTAAAAAGTCATCATGCAAGAGCTGGCTGATTAAAAGCAAGTTACTCATCCAACTCATTACAGCTTTCATGAGTATCTATCTCATAGCAGCCGGAAGAGTTATTTTGCTATAGTGGCAATTTCATTAAATCTTCAATTTTAATTTCTGTTTATCAAGCCTCATTTCTCCAAGGATCAGATGTCTTATAAATGTATCCAATATTCTTTTGATTTTGCCATCCAATTTCTTTGAGGGAGGAGGTGTAGTATGGAAACTCTACTAATGACCATCAACTTGTCCCTTTAAAATTCATATTTAATTTCTGAGTTTTCATGGCATAGATTTGCACTCTTACTGATCAAAAACCCCTACCCCTCCCTTTTGTACTTGATTTGCCAGAGCAACTAATTCTCTCCAACACATTTACTTGTTTTTGCTGTTTGACTTTCTTTCTTTTCCACCTATCTATGACTATGAAAACCTGTCATGGTCCCGAAAGAAAGAATATTACAATGTTGTTTTGAAAGTAGATGTTCAAAGTTTCCATGTTTTTCTTTGTGATGAAACAGAGCCCACAGATCTCTGTGTCATCCCTGACCTGTGAATTGTGGAAGATTCAATCCATTTTGGAAGCTTCAGAAGACTTTTGAAACCACAGTTAAAACTGACACTCCTCTTTTCTATAAGTATTCACTATCAGTGGAATGGGTGAACAGAAAATTTTCTTTTGACAGCTCCAGAATAAGTTCTTAGTATCAGTAAAGGGAGTTATTTTTAGAAAATTAAACTGATATTGTCAGCCTTGTTTTTTGTGTTTTGAGAAAAATACAATAATCTTTCCAGAGAAAGATGGCACAATGCTGTCAAAATGGCATTAAACTTTGACATATGTAGTATGTCCTTGATCAGTCTTATCAAGATTGGAGACAGTATAAGTAATCACAACAAATTAAAATACCATTTAGTTTGTTCTTTAAATCTTTGATCAACACAAAAAAGGCTCATCTGCAAACAAATCTAGTCTTATTTTAGCATAGCACTGGGATGGACTGTTTGAAGTGAGTGGGGGTTACATCTTCAGCAACATTGTTCACCTTCCTTTTTAACTTTTCCAAATAAGAATTTTTTCCATAAACCTAAATAAGTTTGAGAATCTGTGATGGACCATTTTCAGCTGCAAAATACCACTGTGTACCTCTGGTACAATCAGATAACTACAATCCAGATGTAAAATAATCATCTCCAAGAAGGAGGCCTAGACAGAACAGACATCCTGATAGCAACAGGGGAATTATTTTCCCTCCCAAATACTTTCCTTTACAGATTATTAGGAAAAGCAGTTGTCATCTAGTAGTCATGTGGAAACTAGAAATCCATTTTCATGAAGAGGATCTATCTTTTCTCTTAAAGTAACACTGGATACAAGTTCTCCAATTTTGAGTTTTGCAAGCAAGCTAAGGAGAAGGTAAGAAGAGCAGCCTGTCACTACTGCAGAGCTGCTTACATTTTGGGTCCCCAGCATCCAGACTGCAAATAAGACAAAGACAGAGAAACAGCTCTTCTAGATAATTTTGCCATTTCCATTAAAAAAAAAAAAAAAAAAAGAAAAAAGAAACTGTGTTCCTTCTTAGTCTGCTGGGTGTCCCTTATAATGGCAAACCTTTTAATCAGTCCTTTTCTGGTTCCAACAAATTGCGGGACACAGTGGAAGTGCTGGAATAGCACAGGTCTTTGCACTCAAGGTGGGGGAAACCACAAACAGCCATACAAAACTCTGCTGCTTTCTTTCAGCTGTGAAAGATGAATCCTTGGCCACTCAGTCTTCTCTGTCACAGAGATCACGTGCCAGGAGATTTTCTGTATTTCTGAGAGGATTACAAAGGAATACGTGGCTCTAGCAGGGGTTAAAAACTCTTTCCTTTCAACTCAGTCCAGACAAAGGCATTGGTGTCAGAAGAAGCTTTTGAACTAGTGGCACCAATAATTTCTCACATTATCAGTCATTTGTACCCTCTGGTTACTTAAGGAAAAGAATACAGGATGAAAACAAGGCCCAACTTCTTTTCACTCAGTGGCAGACTTGTTATCACAAGACGTATTTGTCATCTCTAAGGCACTCATTGACCGTGGCTGTGAGCAAAGACAACAAATTGCAGGGATATTCCAATAAACATAGTGCAACAAAGGCAAAACTGGTGGTAGAAACAAGGCAGTTAGGCATAATTTCCAGTAAAAAAAAAAAAGTTATAGACTTTGATAAAAATCCATCAATATGAAATGGATGAAATCAGCCAGTTTTCTTTGCAGCAAAAATCACTATGATTATTTTATGCTACTGGTTATTTTGTTTTCTGTTGGTTATTTTCTACTCACTTCCTTTTGAAAGTAACAGTTGTATATAGTAGTGTTTCCAGCTGTTTCATGGGATTGATAATCAGAAATGGTCCTTGATAGAGATGTTTTCAAACTGTGACAGGTTTAATCAATAAAACAGGGACAGGCTTAAAAGAGACAAAGTCATAACTTCCATAGCAGCTGAACAGGTACAAGATTATTTATTTCTGAAGCAAAAATAGCTCAGGTTTTCTCATACAAATAAATTTTAAGGTATTTATTTTCTTTTTCCTCAAATTAACTCTTCAGGTTCATCACCAGAACACAGACAAGTACAGACAATATGCTAAGCATGGAGTTAAATACTGAAGATAGTCCTTAATCAGCCCAAGAAAAACAAGAGAGAGACTGAGGTGGAAGCTCTTATGGTCATTTGCATTTTTAATACTTTAGAGATATCACTGCCAATCTGTTATTACAAAATGCAAAATAATAAATACATTGTTAGTCATTAAAATGAATGAAACCCATTCAGATCAAGTATGCCACAGAATGCAACGACTTCAGTTAGGCTTGGATAGATTAAATTTTTTTAGTTTCTGGTCTCTTCTGCAAATCTTCTAAGATTTCTTTCTGTTGTTTTCATTTTTCTGGTTGTTGCTGTTGGACTTTTTGTGTGCATGTGCATGAAGTCAACCTATGTCTGTATAAAATTTAATAATTGCTGTCCATAAAGGAAACAAGGAATCCTATATTCAAAGCTGGGGCTGCTTTTCTTCACTGAAACAAACTTACTGAAACTTACTTTCTTCACTGAAACAAACATCAGACTAATTTAATCATACCTCTGCTCACTCTTTCTTGCTATTATATTTGAATTAATATATTCATGCAACTCATGAAAAAATTTCAGAAATTGAGGTACCAGTGTAAAGGAAAAGTGAATGCTTTTTTTTCTATTTTGATGTTTCCAAGTGGATCCCCAAATGCAGATAACCTGCTGCTCAGAAGAAAATGATATCCCATGTCCCAGAACAACAAAATAAACAAAATCCTTCTGCCTGAAGATTGTATCCTAAACATCTCCCATTCACAACTTCCTCATCATCTTTTTACAGTGGCAGTGGGACCATATTGTCTGAAATGCATTTTGCCCGTGACTTAGGGCTGGATCTGGATTTATGTCTAGCAGATCAATCTACAGAGTTTCATGCCTCTGGATATGCTGTGCCTACATGGGAATTGCCATTTCAGAACCTGCTACAGGCACATGCAGGGAAAAGGATAATTTCTATAGGGAAGATGAAACCTCAGAACCTTGCTGCACTGTCTGAAGTGCAGCAACAATGCTGAAGCCCCTGTGATAACCCCCAGCCCCTCCTCTGCCAGACAAAGCAATCAGACAGTGCTTGGCTCTCCCGCTCCCAGGCTGTGTCCTGGACACAGTCCTGCTCTGCCCCACAGTGAGTTGGCAAAGTTTGGTTTTATCTTCCCTGTTGAGAGGTTTCATGATGGCTTTGTTTTAATGTAAATCAGAGTTTGTGTACACAGGAGGTTTAGGAGGATCTATCTGCTCTCTCTTAACTAAGCCGAGGTAGAAAGAAGTACTAAATATCTTTATCTGTCTTTAGGTGGCATCGCTTCCACCTGCAGAAAATCTTGGGGTCTCTGAGTTACAGAAAAAGAGCAGCAAGAAGTATATTTAGTTATTAAGTAGTAGCTCTCAAATTACTTTGGAAGTAAAAAAAAAAAATGTGAGATTGAAAAAGAAAATGAGAGAAGATAAAATCATTATTAAAGAGCCCTTTATTTGGAAAGGTAGTATTCCAGAAAGAGTTTTTTCTTGCTATCTCTTGTGTTAGTTTTGTATCATATTTTTCTTGTAGAGCAAGTTGCTGAGGTCAGTGCAACACTTTTTTTCATAAGGCATTTTTTAAGGAAGTCGGTGTAGAAGGTAAATGAATAAAGGGTGTACATGAGGTTTAAGAATGAGGTTTAAGGTTTAAGAATTGTCAGCTAATACCTTTAGAGCCTGAAAAAAAATCATTCTGCAGAATAGGATTTTGAGTTCTCAGGGAATCCAAGTCCTCAGATTTCAAGTCAAAACTGAGATAAAGAATTTATTTTTTGTTTCAAGATGAGGCATTGCTATCTGTGTTTAGGGAACCACTTAGAAAGTGCCAACTAGAGGGAGTAATGGAAAACACATTTTCTTTGCGTTCTTTTGACCAAAGTAGGCTCCAAAGACATCTTAACTTCCTAGACTTCCTGTGCAAATTTTATGCACACAGGAAGTGCAATCACATGTCATATTGCTTTTACCACTGAAAGATCTTTATAGAGCAATTTTAGTTCAGTTTGTTTTTCCTTATTCCTTCCATGAGATATTTAGAGGGTATTTCTGGGGTACAGTCATCCTAGGGGTATTCCCAGTTGATGTCACTGTAATGACACCACAAGTGCTACTATTTTTCTGTTTCAGGGCATTTCTTCCTCTAACAGCAAAAGCCACACAAGTTTATTTGTCATGGACTGTGAAACATTCAGATTTTGACTTGTAATCAAGGAATCACAGTAACTGTGATCTAAAGCAATGTGCCCTTTTTTATTAAAAAAAAAAAAAAATTGGGCAAACTGTGGTAGTCATAAGCAGAGGCTGCAAAGGAATTTATCTTACTATAATATTATCAAAGACTGCAGAAAACCCCAGCTTCTAAAGGACATCCTCCAGTGAAGTGTTTGTAAAGGGGTGGTCTCTATGTTTGTGCTGTCTGCTGGTTTTCAGCAAGTTGCCACTTTGTTTTCCAGTGTGCAGCCTGGATAACATGAGTCACAGTGGAAAGGATTAAATTAGTTGATTTACTTCTTTATGCATTGCTTGTCATGCCTTACTTTAAAACATTCAACATGCATCAATAAACAACATGCTGCTATGTTTTTAAAGTGCAGTGTGTGCACTTTGCAAGTGTTCCAGGTCAGAGACATTTTCTTTTCACATTAGCAGGTACTTAAAAAATGAAAAGAGTATTCTATTCTCTTATTGAACCAGATGTTGCTATAACTTCTTATGTCTTCATGAACAAGCATTCAGGATTTCACTATAAAGGCTCTAATTATTTCATCTGCACTTACACTTACATAACCTTCATTTGTAATTAAAATCTATTTCTGTCTTAATTGTGGACTTGATTTTCTTAACTGGTGATATCAATGCAAAAGCCATTTTATGCACTCAGCTGCATGGTGCTAAAGCTATACATACAGACATGACTAAGCACTCATAACCACAGATCAGAAGAAGCTTGGTATGTTTTTTCTTCTCATAACTTCAAGACAGCCTTATGAAAATCTCTCAATTAATCCTTTTCCTATATTCTGATAATATATCTGCAATTTCTGGCTTCTGAGTTCCACTGAACACTACAGTAATGAAAATTTGATGTAAATTCAACAAAAACCAATTAATGGTGGGAAGAAAAGTACACCTCATAATTCAAGCCATATTTTCTCTGTTCCCTTGAAGACATAGAGTATAATTTTGAAAACAGCTGTTTAGATTGTAGACTAATCAGTTAATCAGACTCATCCAAAAGTTTAATCATCTCAGCTCATCTACTCCTGACAAGATCATATTTAGGATGGCTAACACCTGAGCATGGAATATGTCACTTCGACAGTGCACTTCTGTTGCCTTGGTGACAGAGTTAACTAAAGAAGGGCTAAATGTCATGAAGTACCTTGATAGCCCACCAAGTGTCTCATGATAATTGTAATAATTTATGTGATGTAGAGCTGGGACAAGAGGTCTCCTGAAAGAACACAGGATGTTCAAAGCTATCTGCTGTTGTGCACAACTGCATAGCCATAGATGGTTCTTCAACTTGTCCTTTGGCCCATGGCAAAAACTGGCACACATTTGCTCTTTTTACATTTGCAAGGATTATTTGTTCAGAGGCAGCTGGTACAAGAACATTGCTTTCCCAAATTCCCCTGATTATTTTATAATAACTGCAGTACTTCAGTCAGCCTCCATGTCAGCACAGGCATTCAGATAAAAAGAATCAGACAGCAGCAAACTTTCTGGAATGGCCTTTGTAGAACAATATATGGGCACATAAAGGAATGGAAACCCTTATCTTTTCTTAAACAGTTGTGCCACCCTGATTTTGGTCACACTGGCACTTGGTAGGCAAAGACATTGATCTCGTGAAAGAAAAGCACTGTCCTTCAGCCAGCAAGTGCAAGTCCAGCAGCCAGCCTGCCACTCCTGAGTATGATATTACATTTCTGCCAGGGGATCTGTTTGTCTATGAGTAAAATAGCAGGTGTTATTAGAGGGTAAATGTAGGAGAGGGCATGTATTAAAGTGAGAAATGTCTTGGGTGTAAATAAGAGCTCTGCCTCTCTAAAGAGGTAAATGGAAAATCTGTGCCCCACCTTGATACCTTGGTACCTGTGTTTATGTGAGTCTGGCTCTGTAATCAAGGACTTTGGACTTGCTTCCCCTGTGGTTCCTGCATTTCTTGTGATAAGGAGAATACAGGTATGACCATCGATGCACCCGATGGTCCACAGCTGCCTGAAAGGACCATTCTCTTGAGCCATTTTCCATCTCAACCATTAATGGTCATACTAATTAGTGGTTATTAATGCTCACCACTGTTGAGTAAAATACTGCTAGCACTAGCAGTTGACATTCCAAAGCAAAGGGCATGCACTTATTGGGGCTACCCAGCTTTGGAAAGCAGTAACAGAGTGTGAAGTATTTACTTTCTTAGCACTTAAGGACCAGGAAGAGGACCCTTACTTTTAATATGTAAGTTTTTCAACTATTCTCATGGATTCAGATCTGAGAGAGTCTGATCTCCTCCTCACTCTGCCTCCAGGGAACTAGTTAAATTAGCTAGAATAACTCCTGTCCTTCTGAAATGAAGGTGTGGCAGTGCTGTGGACCTGGGGAGCACAGCATGTTCCTGCCTTGTCCTGTGTCCAGCCACTGTGTCTGAGGGGGCAGTGGATGGCCAGGTCTTGTGTGGGAGCCCAGATCCCCTCTGCTCTACAGCCATGCCTTCAGAGAGAGCTGATAGGGTGTCCTTTACAAGAAAAGGCTGACTGATGCAACCAATGACTAATGCAACACAGGCTGGGTTCCAAAGTGAGACGGGCAGCAGCTATAAAACACTAAGCCATGAGGTTTCTTGGGTCTTAAGTTGAAATAAATCCATGTTCCCAAAATGTTTTCTTCGCTGAAGGAATCTTGAGATCTTTGATGAAAAGACTAATAGTTTCCCACTTGTTTCTAGAAAACATCCAGCTGTTCAGGCTGCTGGAACACCCATGAGCCATGTGAAATAGCCCTGAGATGGGAGAGGTATCAGGACACACCTGAAGGACAGACTGCACTGTGACTGATCTATATGTCTGGATGGCACATAAAGGAGTAATCCTGAAAGTTTTGTGACTCACAGGAGCTGTACTGTGAGCATCTTTTTGAAGCTGTGTTGCTGCAACATTTTATTTTGTTGCAATATTGTGTGCTGGCCTGTGCTGTTTACCCCCCTGTTTATATCGAGCATGACCTGTGACTCAGCTCTGGAAAATCTACTTTCAGAGGAAAACTGAGAGAGCTTTAGCAGCAAATTCTTCACACATGAAAAAAAATTTATTTCAAGTAGCCCAGTTCTACGCAGCCAAGGAAAAAGTTTTGAAAATTTATGACATGAACCACTGCCTTACCCAATCTTAAAAAGGCTTCCAGGGAAATCTAAAGTAAACGGCAGGTGTCTATTTCATAAATAAAATAAATATGTTAGAAAAATCCTCCAGCTACTCTGACCCATTACTCTATATGCAACTACTAAGGAAAATTCTTCAAATACAAAAATGCAGTCATAACTTTGACCAAGCACCAGAATAATGATGCAAATGAAAAGAGCTCCCTTTAGTCACTGAAGAGTCCTCAAGAAACCAGATTTGTTTCTGGCTTCTGCTGCAGTCTGTCTTTGCTTCCTAACAATTTTTTCTTTTTTTTCAGACTGAAGTTGTTTATGAAAATACTGCAATATTGAAGAAGAATACTGTTGAGAGTTTACAAGATTGTATTTGGAACATGTGCTGTTGAAGACAGGAAAAAAAGAAAGAAACAATACCAGAAATAGGTATTAATTTTCGGAGGGATCTTTGCCCTGAAGCTGTGTTATTTCTATACACAGAGATAAAGGAAACTGCTAGAAGCCAGAAGTACATTTTGAAATTTTTGGTAACACCAGGAAATTTTCAGCTTCTCCTTCAAAAGTTTGCTCTGCTTCTCCAGTAATTATAACATTTCAGAGGAGAGAAACAAACAGAGTTAAAAATAGAGTGAAAATCTCAATGGTGGAAAAAGGGATAATTTTATCACTCTTTCTTCAAGAGCTCTGTAGTACTTTCATCAAGTTCTTTGTAATATTAGCCAACATTCTGACTTTATTTTTAGGCTGGACTTACAAAAGCGTCTAAGGCGAAAATGAATATGTAGTAAATGAGTTTCAGTTTCCCGTTCCTTCAGCATTGCTGTGGGTGGCTATGTATGCACTTTGGTTCACATTTTTCTCTTTTGTGAATGGTTCCTCACAGCCACATTTATGGTGGCAGCAAGAAGTGCAGTACTAGTGGTAGGATGTGAATTAGGTAGCTTCTGGAGGTGCCTCCTAGTCCTGTCTTCCTGGATTAGTATGATTTTTATGTTTCTGCAGCGCTTTGCCTCCTAGGATGGTGTCCAGAACTAATGAGACTTGTTCCTTCTGCCTTCTTTCAGGCAGACAGTAGTGAAAAATAGAGTCCCCCTGTCCCAGCCAGTGCTGCAGATGAATCAGAGCACCATCCCAGACAGCTTGTGCTAAGTCCCCTGCTACTGCATCGGTCTTGCTTCTGGCAAAATTGGAGGCTTGTTTGGCTGCATCACACGATACAGATGATGGCTTGTTGGACAGAGTCTTCTTGGCAAATTGCTCCACCCAAGTAGGTCAGCAAATCAAACTGCTGCAGTATGTCCAGAAAAAAAGTAAGCCTTGGCTGTCTCCTGATATGGGAGCAAGCGGTCAGGAAGCCCTTTCTGTCCATTAGCTCCTACTGCTTTGCTTATCTCAGGATGTTCTGTGAACTTCAAACTAGCTCTTGTCAAGCAGCACTGCTTGGAAAAGGATTTTCTGTAACCTCTTACGCATTTTCTTTCTCAGTATAAATGCTAGGAGTTTTATAACTATGTTTTTTTGCATCAGGGATGGTCTACTTCTGCTGTCAGAGTCACATCCATTTACTTTTCCAAGATTCCTCCACTATGAACTTTCACAGCTGTATCTTCTGCATTCATGTCTTTCATTTTCCTTTTTTTTTTTTTTAATTTAAGACTTATTAAAAGGTGCTAACAACAGAATGTTGTAATTAAGGTGTAGATTACTACCAGAGAAGAAGAACATTCTTTTTTCATATTTTTTCTGCCATTTCTGCCACTCTGAGCCATTAAAAGCACAGCTTAGAATAACAAAAAATATAAGTGATTATCACATGGCAGCTACTTTACCTTTTTTCATTATTAGATACATTTATTCATGTAAGACCTATCTCCAGGTGGGACTTTTTTGTCCAAGTAACACACAAAGGCCAAGGTCATTCAATAACACAGAGGGGGAATGATCATCACCCATCCAGTAGGTGGCTGAGTTGAAGATAGGTATCCTTTTAAAAGGGATATCAGCTTCACCCACACCACTCCTGAGGGCTGGGGCTGTGGCTAAGCAGATATTCCAGCCCTCTGTGCTAAAGCACAGGGTCACTCAGTGCCTACTTGTGGCCAGTCTTTTGGTCAACTGTGGGTCTGTAGCCTCTCTGCTGGTGTTGCCCCTGATATTTCAAACACTTCAAATGGATAATTGAAGTTTTGTGGCTCCTCTTTTTGCTAACCTCTCCTGTCTTCTGGTGTGAATTTAGTTGAAATCAAGGGTTCACACTGCCTGTCACTACAGGTGATTTCTGTTTTCTTTCTCCAGTATTAAAAAAAGGTGTTGGGATGCTCAGAAAAACATATAAATTTTGTGCAGAGAAGAATCTTCAACAAATATAAAATGTATACATTAACCTCCTTATTGCAAACACGAAGAAGATTTGTTAAAAGTCTTCCATAGCCACTCTTCCAGGCCTACAGTAGGACTGTAAATACCCTGCTGAAGAGATTAGCAGCTAACTTCTAACCAGGCATATTTTTCTGGCAGGGAAGGCAGATGTGTGCATGCCTGGCTCTGAGCCCATCTCCTGTCGCAGGCAATCACTGAAGAATGTTAAGTCTTCACTGCTTCTTACCTAAGTAACACATGGCTACATTTTTTCTGTTGTTTGTTTGTTTCCAGTCTATCCATGGCTGTAGAATGCTTAAGACCACACATACCATATTGTGGTGTTTTTCTTCTACCTCTCTAGAGTGTTTGAAGCAAACAGAGTCACATTATTGCCATCACCCCAGAGCACCTCAGGAGCATTATGAATATGAGTCAGATTCCTTCATGCTGCTATCTGACAGGATCAAATTTTTGCAACAATTCAGCAGAAAAACACCAACTGTGCCTGTTCAGCTGGACTACTCTGTGTGTCAGGAAGGCAGAGCCAAGGTTTCACTCTGACCTTACACAACTCCTTCTGTGGGGAATTCAAGTGATAAGTAGGCTTTTGTTTTCAGATTATGCTTTTTCTTTTCAGATCCATGAAACCAGGCTGTAGTGATTCAAGGGTTGAAATGTGATTCTTCTCTTCTGTTGGCAAAAGGTCCTGTTGTATCTAATTAGTTAATTATATGCACGGTCTTACTGGTGCTTAGATATGTGCTTTTGGTGGGACAATGACACTGCTAATAAGCAATAAAATATTATTTAACTGGAAAGACCTGAAGTGAGAGGGCTGTGACATAACCTGTCAGAGCCACGAAGTGGTAAAATGACAGTTTTGCTGATGGGAACTAAATGAGCAGTACTGTGCTAATTCCTTTTCATGATGAGCTTTTAAACCAGATTTTAAGCAGATAACTAAGTTAATTCAGCCTGCTCAAGCTTGAATGTCCACCATTTCCAGACTTGAATTTTTCAGTATATGTTGATTCTTTTGTTTTAGCTCAGATTCAGTGTTCCTATTGTCCACAGTTTATTCATCAGCCTGACTGTGGACTAAATCAATTTAGGTCTAAATTAAATGGTGTCTCTCCTATTGTTTGAGACAAGCTAGCCTAGTGTTTACTACAGTGAGAAAAGAAAACAATTTTCTTCTGTGTGATAATTCACTGACATCATGTTCCACACTGTTAGGGAAAGATCAATGATAAGAATGGCCAGTCAAAAAAATCAACATTCTCTTTTGGAAACTGACTACCCCCAAAAATATTTTACTGTTGTCAAGATATTTTCTGCTGAAAGGTTTCTGTTTTATAATTTAAATACAAAAAGCCAAAGGAACAAAGTCAGTTTTCAATGCATAAAATCTGAGCAAAATTTTTCATTCTCCATAGTTAAATGGAATAAAGAACTTCAAGAAATGATGACTAAATTAAAATATTTGCACAAGTTATTATTCCCTTGACAGGGCCCCCTGCTCCCATTGTTTAATGGATGCTTTGACTAGCCCTGCTTTTGAGGAGCTTTTTGAGTAAATTGAAGGGGAAAAGAATCAAAAAAAGAAGGAATATCAGTATTCCTTCCAGATACATAGTTTTTATAATAAATAACAACTTAACAAATTAAAAGTTTACTTAATAAAAGTAAACTTTTTATTAAGTGTCCATTTAATGTAAATATTTGGCTCCTATTTTCTCAGTCTGGAGATAAAAAGATAAAGAGGCTACAGGCACCAGAGATTTTGGACAAAGGTTTTCCAAAGACGCATGCTTGCTTTCAGTAGGACACTAAAGTCTGGTAGATACACCTTCTTTCCACACAGTCTAAAACTCTGAAGTTGTGTAAAAGTCGGGGTTTGGAAAGCACAAATAAAGATAAAGAAGCAAAATTCTTAACAGTAATTTTGCTGGGGTGTACCTTTTAGAGATCACTCCCTGGGAAAACCTACCATGCATTCCTTTGTTCAATCTGCCAAGAGCTGATAACCTCGCCTTACCTATCCAAAGAATGTCTCTAAATATTAATTTCGTATTTAGATTGATAGGATTGTTTTCACCCTCATTAGAGTGGATCTCAATCAATGATGTACAGAGCTCTCTGCTCTCCAATCTGCCAGCAGCAGGGGGGAGGTTTAGATTTTTTCCAGGTGTTGCCTCCAACATGTTTAATTCACAGTGTTAGAAACCTTTGAATGTAAAATATGGTTCAGACAGTTGATAGATGAGTACTCTGGGAAGGCTGGTTTGTCAAGATGAACAATGGAGAAGCAATTGGCCTAAAAATTGTCCCTGGTTGACACCTTGCTTTAATGTTGTTGTCTGGACACTTCTTGGAGAATCAAGAAAGTGACAAATAAGACCATTTCTTTTCAGAATGAGAACTAGCCAGTCTGAAGGAATTCTCAGTATCAGGGCAGCAACTAGTTAATTAATTTGTACAGTTACTGTTGTTCAATGTATGCGAGTGAAGGTGCTCATTGTACATAGCCTAGGTGGCCTTCTCATACTCGCTGTGCTTGGCTTGTTCATGCCACTACCATACACTCATCTTTAAAAACGGAGACGTTCACCATAGCAACAGAGATTCTTACCAGGTTTTGCCACAATCACAGAGCTTTCTGGTGTTTGTGGGTGATGTTCCCCCTTTTCACTGGCCAGTAGAAGTAGGGGAGTAAATACAATGCAGGTCTGGATTCAGGTTATCCCATAGGAAAACAAGAATGAGAGGTGCAAGGTCTGAAGGTATAGGAGTCATGGCTCTTCTCCATTTAAAGGAGATTGATTTTCTTCATAGAGTTTATTCCAACAGCAGTACAGTTGGCCTTAATGCACAGGCCCAGTCTTTGGCTGTCACAGAGCAGTGCTGGAGCTTTGCACCTGAAGTTTGTTTCAGGATTAGGTGTTTGAAAATGGGACATTGTGTGAGAGTGCAGCAGATACTGGACTGGATGTAGAAAATGGGCAGGGTGGAGTCAGAGTAGTGAGAAACCTTGTTAAATCTTGTCCCTGAGCTGCACTGATGAAGCTGCTTCTTGCTTAAGCCCCACCAGACACACCACAATGCAGGTATCTTAATATTTAGGTGTCTTTCTCCATAAGTAATAGTGAGGCAGAGCTTGGAAAGATACACACTGTTTTGCTTAATATTAGAAAGTGGTGCTTAGAGGCTTGGGATTGGGTGCTTCACCCTTTTGTAAATTTCTCTCCAGTTGTTTACCCTGTGGCCAGGGGGTTGAGTGGGAAGGAAAGTACACACAGATTTGGTGTAAGACACTCAGTGCAGTGAGCTGGGAGCCTACATCTTGTTTTTTAAAGTGTCTATGCATTTGGGATCTTACATCTAGACATTTCAACATTTCTGAAGATTTTATAGTCTTTCTGCCACTAGTATGGTTTGTGAACCTATTTAGTTAGATTAATTACAAATTCCTTGACTGACTATCAATATATCTTTTTTTCCTCTCATTCTCTTCTCTATCCACCCGCCCATTAAAACGGTGTAGTAGAGTTCACAGAAGCAACTTTGGTTGTAGTGTGAATCATATTTAAACTGAGGAAATAAATTAGGGTAGTCACTGTCAGATGCTTTGATAAGGCTTTCCATGCTGAATGACTAGAGACAATTAAACCAAATTGCTTAATTTTAATGGCTATCCTTTGTTAAACCTCACCTAAATCTGCAGTGTCCTTTTGTTATGTTTCATTAGGCATGAGCTTGATAACAGCAAAATATATTTTAAAGAAAACGCTAAACTCTGATTATGACTGGTTTGATTGTCACTGATGAATAACATTCATACAGCATGGTTCTGCCTGGCCTGATATTAGCATAAGAACATTACGCAAAACTCTGTTAGAATGCTAACATACATTTAAAAGCTACTAAGTTGAATGTCTTATGTAGATACAAATCCATCCACTTTACATCATCATCATCTGTAGCTACTGTTCCATTTGCCAAGGTAATTTGTTCACTTATACCTGGTTTGTGCAGCTTCAAGCCATAATTTTTGCAAGGTATTGTAGCTACAATGACAGGAAGTGGGATCAGTTTGCCTGGAAGACACTACTTGGCTTGGAACAGGCTGTACTCCGTGTTCTCCTCTAAATAACTGGTCACCAGCTCTCTTGGGAAGACTTTTGTCAGGCTCTAGATGACTAACCCTTCTTCACAGCCAGGCACTGCATTAGAAGGACCCTCCACCCATTATTTCACATTGTTTCTGAATGGGTTAATGTCCAAAGAATGGAAACTGGGTGACTCTGGAGTCAAGTGAGGAAAGCTGGTGGTGATTCATGAAGCTGATAAAATTCAGATTTCCCCAGTCTGGAGAGAAATTCAGCTGGACTTAGATCCCCAATGAGTCAAAGACAGTTGTGTCCAAAGTGTTATTTCTTAACTGAATTTATTGCTTATGGGGAAAAAGTACAGCTTAAGCTATAGAGGCTGTGCAAGCAATGGAAACTTCCTTGCATGAGAGAAACAGATTTCTACTTTTCATCTGCCTTCATTTTTCTTACTGGTAGATCTGGACAATGGAGTTAAACATGAGAGTAATGTTATGTATGTTCACCCATTATGTTAATGACTTGGTTGCTGACATAAAAGACCTCCTCCTTACCTCTTTGTGGTTCTGTTCTTCTCAAGAAAAAATGGCTGGACTTTTGACTTTATTTGAGACTACATTTTCAAGGTACCAGAATGTCTCACTCCAGTCTTGTAGACAGTTATTCCTCAGTCAGGATTCTCATGAGTGTGTCTGGCTTTGTAGATTTTCAGTCTGCATCTGTGCAGCTCCAGATGCAGTGGGTTGTAGTAACCAAGCAGAGCATGAATCATGGTAGCAAGGCTCTGGTCCAAGAGGAAATGACACAGAGTTTTTGGCTTAAAGATAGAGGGAGGCATTTCTTGCCACTGTTGCTGTTGATGTGCTCCTGTGCAGAAGCTGGCCTGACATACACATGCTCCCTGTTGGCCCATTAATGAGAAAAAGAGTAAGTTCTGCTTCCTGACTAGCTCCTGACATTTCTTCTCTTCATGTCAGCACCGGTTCTGGCCTGTTTGAGGCCAGCTTCAGGTGGCTGCTTGGTGTGCACATGAGGTCAGTGCAGTACTGGGGTGACGATTCTGGCTAAAAACCATGATTCTGATGCTGTCCTAATCTAATGCTGAGCTCCTGGTAGAGTCCATCAAGTCACGAAGTGCCCAATGAATCAGAATCACAGAATGGGCTGGGTTGAAGGGACCTGACAGATGATCTGGCTCCAACCCCTCTTGCCATGGGCAGGGATGCCTTCTACTATCCCAGGCTGCTCCAAACCCCATCCAGCCTGGCCTTGAACACTTCCAGGCATGGGGCAGCCACAGCTTCTTTGGACAACCTGTGCCAGGGCCTCACAGAAAAGACATTCCTCCTAATATCTTATCTGAACCTGATCTTTCAGTTTGAAGACATTCCCCCTTGTCCCCCTTACACTCCAAACTCTTGTAAGAAGTCCCTCTCCATCTTTCTTGTGAGCTCCCTTCAGGGACTGGAAGGTCACAGATAGGTCATCTCAAAGCCTTCTCTTCTCCAGGCTGAACAATCCCCATTCTCTCAGCCTTCCCTCATAGCAGAGGAGCTCCATCCCTCTGATCACCTTGGTGCCTCCTCTGGACTCTCTCCAACAGCTCCATGTCCTTCCAGTGCTGGGGATGTTTTATTGTAACTTAGGCAGTGAAGTCCTTCTGTTTGAGTAAACATGTATGACAAATAATGCATTTATTTTTTCAGTGCACTTGTTTTTTATTTTACTGGGTACGTGGAATTGTTAGATTTGTACTGAGCTTCCCCATAGAGACTATTGGATGTGGAGTTTTCAGAACTAAACAGTTGGGAAAAAATGTGCAGTAATTTTACCCAGTTACAGAAGTTAAAAGAGTGCTTTTGTGATTTTATACATGTAAAGAAACTGATTCTGTGTATGTAAAATTACAATCTATTATAATATGTCATAGCATAATGAGCTTTTGTCATGTAATTGTTACCCATGTAAATATTTTAGTGCAAACATTCTGAAGAGTTTAGAAATACAGCTGACCTCAGCCGGAAATAAATGTTATTCTTATCCTTTGTAAAAAAAAGACAGTATTAGTATCTTCTGCTATAATAAAATTGGACTGCTGCTGCATTTCAAGAGCTGCTGCTGGGAAGCTCAAGCCAGCCAAGACTGCTATGACAAAGAGAGATAGCTCATACTACAGCTGCCCTCTACTTTTCCCCATTCATTTCCCTCAGATGTATGCTCCTGGATGGCATACAACAGGAAGGAAAATAAAGGGGATGGCTTGGGGTACATTCCCATTTACCACCCTTGTGTCACACACAGGCAACAGGGACACAGAGAAGGGATGCTTGAGAGCAGTCAGGTGTGAACAGGAAGGCAGTGCTGAGAAACAGCTTTTCTTTTGGCAAGGTAAGGCAGGCTAGTCAACAGAGACTTGTGGAGCAGTTTAGGGACCATGTCACTATTGTTCCACTTGTTGACACTGCTATACTGTGGTGAGGAATGGTAATTTGTTTCTTATAACAAAATATTATCTCCTATGATGGCAGGCTGAGAGAGTTGGGGCTGTTCAGCCTGGAGAAGGCTCTAGGAAGAACTCAGAGTCCCTTCATGTAGACCCCTAAATAAAGTGGGTCTACATTAAGACTGGAGATTTAGATTAGTTATTGGGAAGTAATTCTTTACTATAAGGATGTTCAGGCACTTTACTATAAGGATGTTCAACAGATTACCCAGACAGACCATGAACTCCCCATCTCTGGAGGTGCTCAAGCCCAGGTTGGATAGAACTCTGAGTAATCTGTTCCAGTGAAAGGTGTCCCTACCCTAAAAGATGACCTTTAAAGTCCCTTCAACCCTTCATTCTATGACTGCATAAATTTTTCTCTGCAGGAAAGAGCACTCAGCCTGCACACAGCTCACCAGGCTAAAAAAAACCCCTATATATATGTACCACCCACTTCATATTTGAGCAATAATTTGATAGCAAGTCTCTATGAAGCTATTGTCAAAATAGGAGCTCAACCTCCAGAGCTAACTGCCAGCCCCTTTGATCCTGTTAATCATGCTGCAGATGAAGTACAGCACTTAATCTGCTGTACAAATGGTCATACTGAAGAACTGAGGTCACCCTCACCCAGCTCTCGTCTTCTTTTGTGGATCACCAGTGGCTTCAAATCAATGCAGAGCAAATAATCTGAGAAGGAAAAATGCTTGACATGTTATTTAAAGAGCCAGAGGGCAGCTACTGTCAGGATTTATTATGGACGGCCCAGTCATAGTTCCATGTGAGGGCCAAAATTCCAGTAAATATGATAGAACATTAAGAAAGTCAGTTTGACTAAACAGGAGACTCTGTTCTAATGGAGAGGGAACAGAAGTAAGAAAGAGGAAGTATGGGTGTTCATGGACTGGTGCTATTGTGATGGCCTGAAGGAAAAGAGAGCAGGAAAGATAAATTGTAGGTGGAAAGAGAGACTTAGTAAATTAGAGAATAAAAGGATTCAAACCCTAGGCTGGCCAGGGATTTTGCTGAAGAAACATAGAGGAAAACTGGAGAGAACAGGTGTCTTTTGAAAAATTGAATTACAACTCTGAAGGCAAAGGGACCCTGACAAACCCTAAACAGGAAACTGAAAGTGCATCAGAGAGCAGTGGTTTTCTAATATGAGCTGTGCAGGTTACATTCTAGCACACTATTAACTTCCCATTAAGCTTTTCCAGTTTTTTCTACCAAGTTTTATGTACAAAGAATGTTCTCTTTGCTTTCAACCACACATTCCCTGAACTATGATATTTTTGTGTCATGATGTTAAAAACTTGGATGGCTTTTCTTTCCAGCTGAGCAGCATCAGTGAGGTTGTTTCACCTCTGTTTCCAAAGACTACCAATAGGAATAGAAGCATTATTTATCTCACTACTCTTTGACAGATGATACTCCTTTGTATGATTTTTGGGGGTTTAATTTACTCTTACAAACAGCACCAGGCAGTATTGACCCGCAGCCCCTGGGAAAGAGCCATGCCAGATCTTGAGTGTTTATGCCTAAGTACAATCCCCATCAGCCTAAACAATCCTTTACAATGGGTCTGTGGTAAGACCAAGTAAGAGCCTTGGATGGAAAATCTGGATCCATAAGGGAGTGCATTTAAGGACCAAACATTCATCATTTCAGCCCAGAGGAATCAGGGGTCCTGCAGGCATAGCATCCAAAAGCTTAGATAAGAACCAGTAGCACTTCAAGGAAAGGTGTTTCTACAGAAATTTCACTTTCATTTGCTTTTTGAGTCTGGTAGTTTGTATTACATTGGCTGCTGACTGGTGACCATGTATTGTCAATCTTTGGTCACCTACTTGAGAGTGACAGTAGAATAAGTAAATGACCCATAGTAACCTAATGAGTTAAGTAGCACATTTTCACTATCACATGCAAAAGGGGTACTACCCATTTTTGATCCTATTCAAGAAGTGACCTCCTCTATTCTTAGCACACCAGCCTGAAAAAAAATACCACAAGTTGTTTTAGAGCTGCGCAGAAAAACTTGTTGAACTCAAGTTTTCATTACTTCCCAAATACCCATAGGGGCAACAGTTTATCTCAGCAAGCTTAGCAGCATATCAAGTGACCAAATTAATTTCTGAACAAGGTACAACATTTTCTGAAGACCTACACTGAAAGTGAAATTGTTTTAAGAGTCAAAAACAAATACTGCCCCCCCTCCCCCACAAGCCAACTTCTCTGTTCATGGGTGACATTTTTAATCTATGCTCACTCTTTTATAATCTTCACTGTTACCCTTTCCATCATACAGAAGCCTTTTTTGGTTGTTAAAGTGCAGTCTCCAATCTAAATGCTTACTTACATTTCATAGTGCTTCATTGATGTACGTATTTGTGTTGTTGTCTACATCCTATTTTTGTTAATCCTTACCCAGTGTTATAAATAAGAAGCTTGACTAGGCCAATATTCAAGCAGCAATCAATTTATTAATTAATGTGGTAAAGTATGAGCAATACAGCGCTGGGTACAGTGGGGGAAGTTTTCCCTCCAATTGCACACCGATGGTTGGGGCTTACAGGTATTTATAGGGGTACTCATAAGCTTTCTCAGCAGTTTCTATTCCAAATTTTTACTCATCAGCAGTTTCTCTTCCCAATTTTTATATCACAAGTCTACACACTATTGTGATTTAATTTTTCTCGGGATGAATCCCAGAAAAGGAGTGTCCCAGGTGGCAGTGGTTCGGTTTCTGAAAGAAGGAAGGAGTATTTCATCTGCTGAAGTCCAGATTCCAGATGTGGGTCCAGCATCTGATTGCAAGGGCTATAAATCTCATAGCAGTGATGTCCAGCTTCCCTTGGTCGAACCTATTAGTCCTTGAGTTGATGTTCATCTTCCATTCTCAAGCTGCACGTTTCCTTTCTATATAATATAAAGCTATAGTTTCAAAGATCCTTACTACCAGAAATCTTCTAAAATTATACTTCAAAAGGTTATTATTGCAAAACTAGTTAAGGCTTATCTACAAGCAGAAAATTCCTGTCAAAAAGCAACATCCTTAAAGCTTTAATTCGAATGCTCCTAAATCTACTTAAGACTTATAAAGGTTAATTGCAAACAAAGGATAGGTTCAAGCCTTCTTCCATGCTTTATTTTTCTCAGTCATTATTAGAATTCATCTTTCTAACTGTCCCAGGGTCAGTTTTCACACATATTACAATCACAAATACACATGTTTGTTGTGATAAGGCACGAAATTATGACACAGACACTGCTGCTCTTGAGGGGAACAAAAAAAAAGGACCTTTATTTTCTGACTCCAACATTTATAGTTTTCCAAAGGCGACAGTGGATTGGAGGGTGACAGTGCCACCTCTCCAATGCCACTGGACAGACCAAGGGTCCATCAATTCTCTCCACCTCCATGAAAGAATGCAAAACATAGGTTATTTACAGAATTGTGTGTGAGAAAGTTTGTTGAAAGAATGTAAACATCAGAAGGCTTAACAAAGTTTTACAAAATCAGGGCGACACATGTTGCCTCTATGTACCTGGCACGAAACACAGCTTTGTATTTCACACCGGCTACTGTAAAATAGACATCCCTCTGTACTATTGAAGTCTAAAATGACTTCATAATTGTTTTCAAATGCTTGTGAAGAAAGGAATAATGGAAAATTGGTTACCTGCCCTTTTTCAAAACTTTGTTTGGCAAGACTTAGGGCAAATTTTTCAGTTGAATCTTGAAAATTGATGTTAAATGGAGAAGTTGACAGGCCATGAACTGCACAGTCTGACTTAAACTGTCTGTAATTTCATGTATTTTCTCAGTGTGTAGGGTGTCTTGTTCTCTTTTCTCCCTAACCCAAAATGACAGGTCTGCTACACATATTTATGGTAAGTGCCTTAATGGATTTAGACAACCCCTTCCTGATTTTTAAGATGCAGTCACTAGACGGTTGGAAGCAGGTGGTGTTTATGGTTTGAGCTCTGTTTCCTGCTCTGTGCTGTTAACATTTCCATCTCTGCTATTGATTAACAGTGAGGGGTTTGAATGACACCAGGGCAGTGTCACAGCCACACTGCCATAGAGAGTGCTTTCACACTCGCCTGTCTCTCCCTCAGGGCTCTGGAAAGAAGGGAGAGACACATGTTTATATAGACATTAAGCCAATATTTACTTTCAGTTATTTTGCAATCTACTTTCTTACAGACTTTCCCTGCAGGTTAATCTCTGTGCCACCTGTCTCTCCTTGTATTCTCACAACACTCTGGTGTTTCTTCCTGATATGAAAGGGCCAGTGACTGAAACAAGAGACCTGGAGAACCCGAGAAAGTGCTGCCAGCACCCATTGCTGCTATCAATTTTCATTGCTCATGATATCCCTAAAGAGATCAAGAGCAGAGACTAGTGGATAATCCCAGTTTAGCACGCAGCTGATCCCACCACACCTGTAGTGTTTCCACACATCCCGGGGTAGGAACTGTGAGAGAATGCCCAGCTGTGTGCTACAAGGTCATGCTTGGCCTGGCAGACAGTGTCTGATGCAGAGAGGTCTGAGCTCTGAAAAGCTTTTGCTTTAGCACCTCCAAACCTGCGCCTGCACTTGCACCTGCCGAAAACAGGGCAGGAAAGGCGCCAGGTGGCACGGGAGGTGTGGCTGCAGGTTTATATTGGACAGGTGTTGATGTGAGGGCTCCATATGCTGCCTTGCTGCCCAGCAAATGAGATGCCTTGCAGCAGTCCTCCTGCACCTGAGGTGTGTGAGCAGATGGCCTGATGGCACTGCAAGGCACTGCTGACAGCATTTGTCCTTTCCCAGTCATGGAGACTGGAGCAAGGACACAGCTTGATCCACAGCACCGAGGGTCCTCCCCTTCTGCATCCATCGAATTTCACTGTTTTGAGTTGCTGTCTTCAGAAGTAGATAAAGCAGGAATGAATTTTGCCCCTCCTTTTAAATTTACGAACATTTCTCTAGGAAAACATTGTCACAGCACCTACAAATTGAATTATACTTATTAAGATTCCCTAACATTTAAAATTGACATGTTGACTCTTCGGTCTTGTAATTTAACATTTCTGAAGTGAAAATAGATGGAAACGAAAATAGGCATGAGTGAAAATAAATGTGTTTACAACACATTTACAGAAATAATTTACATGTAATACAGCTATGAAGTAAATTAATGAAGTAATGATTAGGGCAGTGCATAGAAGAAATGTGTAATAGAGGTATATGGTAAATGTGGACTTTAGATAGCAGAGAGATAATAGAATGAAACCTTTTTCAACAACCTTCCTTGTTCAGTAATTCTTTGCTTTCCATTTTGCATCAAGGATGATTAAGCAGAGGAAAAGCACTGTGTGGCAAAGATGCCAAGTCCTAAGGGTAGTTGAGGGAAGCCTTGAAGAATCTGTGGGTTTCACAGTGAAGTTGCCATGTCAAACATTTTATTTTGGTCCATTGTTAAGAGCGTTTGTGAGAACTCACAATAATCAGCAAGCTCACAGGATTCCGGTAAAATTTCAAATGAGAGGGGATATTGTTTGGAAGGATATTTTATAAATTATTATATAGAAATCTGACCATTTCATCAAGATTTATGGAAAGTACACTCTGAAAGTACTGACACTACAGGAGAAGGAGTTCATGGATTTGTCAGTATGTCCTTTGGTATAATATCCTGATACAGCTGCTCTTACTGTCTACTGTATTAACAGGAATTTTTTCTAGCAGGAGACCAACAGAACCAATAATTTCCCTTCTTCTCTCCACCACTCTTCTGGACACACATACGTCACTGTGATGGAGCCCAGGAAATGGAAAAGACTTGGAGAAATATATGCTGTTTCCCAATTTTGGCTCATAGCCGTTTTACCACAGCACCATTGGTGAGAACAAACCTTAGAAGAAGAATATTAGAGACAGTAAAGAATTAAGAATTATAGCCATAGGACATTCTGAAAGAATTATTTTAATTTCTTTTTCCCCTCAGCTGTAGATGTAAAACAACTTGGTTTTGTAGTTAAAGCATCCCTCATAATATGCTGGACTCAGTCAGAAATAGGAATGAGAAGAATATATTCAGATCTATTTTTTCTAAAGCCCTCAAAAAATAATGTGGAAATGGGTATCTTCCAAGCTCTTGTTGAAACAAGAAAACCAGATGCATACCACACTAAAATGAGGGTGAATTCTCTTATCTATATCCAAAAAATGTTGAATGAAAAACTGCCTTGGAAAAAACATACTGGGATGTGCAGCAGACTTTACAAGCTCTGCATCCTTCTGCAGGCTGCATAATTATTCTCTAGAGTAGCCAGCAATCATTTGGAAAAGTGACATTTCTCCATTTGAAGTTAATTCCTGGAAAGGACATGATCAGAAAATTTGGCCTTCTGTTATTTTTGTAAGCCTATATTTTAGTTTAAAAATGAGGATCAGGGCTGAGCTCTCCCTGTGTGCTGCTATAATAAAAAAATCCTGGTAGGTACATGTGTCATGGAGCAAGGTCCAGTAATACAATACTACTACTATTGAAAAGAATATCCTTGACATTAATCAGGACCTGAATGCGAGGACCAAGAGACAGCTTGGACTGAAGGTGATGTTCCCTGTGAGGAACTTGCTGAATTTTGGGTTGGTCAGAATGAGACAGCTGCAGACCAAAGGGGCAACACTGTGACTTGCATGATTATTCTTGGGCTTGCATTTGCAAGCAAGACAAGTGAGAAATGTGATAACAAGGGAGAATAGAATGGTATTGCAACAGTGAGAAATGTGGAAGTTCAGACATGAGGATCGGCCTGCAGGAATATCAGAGTCTCACCAAGTAAAACAGGAGAAGAAACATTGAGGCAAAACAATATTTCAAGAAGATAGCTGACTTTTCACAAAGTTTCCTGATAAATGAAGACGGGGTGTAAGCTTTCAAGGAAAACCTCGAAAGTGATATGTGCCTTGTGTGTAGGGTCTGCCTAAGCAGTGCAGAGGAGAAATTGATTAATCTGATCCTAAAGCACACACTGATCTGTGGTGAGATTGATTACTCTCAATAGCCTATCTACAGACCAGGACTCCTCTGACTGTCACAGGTATGTGCATACCCAGCTCACAGACCTGCAACAATTATGACTAAACACAGAGCCATGAACCCCAGTCTAGTTACCTCGTGTGCGTGTGAGAAGATCCTGTTATAAAATCAACTTCTACAGGCATTTTGCAAACTCATTGTCATGCATGCTGCAAAGAAGCACAGGCGATATATGTCAGATTCACTGGAACTTGCTCACACTAGAATACATTTAGCTCTTTATTGTCCATCTGCTCTGCACTAGGATGGCCTCACCCTGAGTCTGGGGCAGTTTTGGGTATCGCAATTTGAAAAAGGAGTTAAGCTTTCAGAGAATGTCCAAAGGGGGCCACGAGGATGGTGGAGGGCCTTGAGGTGAAGTCATATGAGGTGTGGCTGAAGGCATCTGGTCTGTTCAGCCTGGAGAAAAGGAGACTGAGAGAAGACCCCATTGGGGTCTGCAACTTCCACATCAGGGAATGAGGAGGGGCAGACAATGACCTCTTCTCTGGGGTGACCATTAACAGGACCCAAGGGAGTAGCCTTAAGTTCTACCAGGGGAGATTTAGGCTGGACATCAGGAAAAGATTTTTCTTCCAGAGAGCGTTAGGGCACTGGAATAGGATCTCCAAGGTAGTGGTCACAGTACCAGCCTGATAGAGTTCAAGTAGGACAACACCCTCAGGCACATCATGTGGCTCTTGGGGTGTCTTGTGCAGGGCCAGGAGTTGGACTGAATGATCCTGATGTGTCCCTTCCAACTCAGCTTATTCTATGATTCTATGAATAAAGTGAGTGACATCCAGGGATCCACACTGTCATCTGTGTTAAGTGGAGCTCGTGCTTCCATCTGCAATTTATTGAGTTCAGGCTTTTTCTTACATCTTCATTAATACATCACTTTTGGTGGGTAAAGACAGAAGAGACATGAGAGGATGACTACCTGCACACACACGTTCCTCTGTGTATCATGTCTGTAGTTAGTTTGTACAAATTAGTGGCTTTGTTTTCTACAGTGTTTAGCAACAGCAGCTGGAAAAGAACTTTCAGGCGTCCAATTAATCTGGAAATCAAGACACTAATTTGTGTTGCTAAGTATGATTTCAGGCCTTCTATGCTGAAATATTCACAGCTCCTTTTAAATGCCACTGAAAGAGAATAGTGTGACTATGTTTTAACAGACATAGCTGCTTTACTGCTCTCCTCAGTGCACTAGATCAGTGCAGAATACGCCCCACTGCCTTCAAAATGCACAGAGAAGGGGAGTAGATCTCACGCTCATGATTCAGATGTTTGGCCTCAGCTGTCAGTCTGTTCAGGATTTGCATCAAGCCCATTGAAATGATGTTAGATCATCCAAGTAGTATCTGCTCATTCATGTCCTACAGAAGAATTGGACTTTCATGCACTGAGCTGAATTGGCATCTGACCAAGCCATCTCTTTCATGGGTGAACCAGGAACTGAGCTCTCTCAGAGCACTTCAGCTGAACTTTTTGCGTAAAGAACACTTAGATTTACTTTCTTTCCTAATTTACACTTCTGGCATTCATGTGAGCCTGTGAAATTCAAGTGTGTTAGGTTAATCTCAGCCAATTTATTTTTGTCTGGTTCTGCCCTGAGCAAATGCTGACATTAGACATAACAATAACACACAGTGCTGTGCCTCCAACAGAGGGTAAACACAATCTGTGTAATTCATTTATGAGGAATAATATCGGGAAGTTACCCAGTACCAGCAAAATCCAGGTCAGGACAATTTCAAGGTCCTGCAGTGCTCCAAGACTGCAGCAGATACTTGTGCACACAGTATTGATAAAGACCAATAATTTAAAGTTGCACCATAATGCTCTTATTTACCTTATGTTATTTCACTGCAGGAGTAGACCCACTGAAAATCTTTCTGTCAAAGAGCAAGTGAAAACATCAGAACCTTTCCTTTTGTTGTCAGATTTTAAGAACTACTTAACCCATGTGCCTGCAGCTTTAGTACTTAAGAGGAAATTATTTTAGATAGCAGTGTCTTTCAGCTTTCTGATACAGCAACTCTTAAGGGATGCCTCTGAGGAATTCATAAAAGACAGTTAAGGACAGTGAAGGTATCGTCAATAGTGTTCTGTTTTTAGGAGAACCACAAATTGAAGAAAGCTTGACAGTTACAAAAAAACCCAAAAAAAACAAAAAAAAAAAAAAAACAAACACTTGTATTTGTATCTTTACCTGACACAAAAATGATGGAAAATAACAATGCATGAATCATAGGTGTGTGTGGGACAAACACAAATTTGACCAGTGCATTGTGTACATTTGGTGACAATGAATCCCAGACTAAACAAATGCACATGGGACAATGTATAAAGATGTGCTCCACCTTGTCAGATTCAGTGATAATAGGTTGTGTTATCGTGACAATGAGTCCTTCAGTGCCAGGCTCAAAGAGCTAACTGTAGAAAACCTCATTCAGTCCTTCCTCAGGCAAAATTCCATTTGCTCAGCAGGATTTTGTCTGGGTAAAGAGTTTGGGATTTGACAGGCAATATTTATGAGTTGTACAGGAAAACTAGCTGAAACAGCAATCTTTCCAGCCCTTCCTAATGGACTAACGGGTTTTTTTTTCAAGCACCTGGAGGATTTTCTATAATCCCTCTGAGTCCTTAATAACAGTTTGACAATTATGTCTTCTATTAAATGATGGAAATTTCTTTCATTTTACCTCCTCAACCAGGTGCCTTAATGAGTTCTGCAGGGGAGTTCACACAAGTTACAACAGGAGCTGGAAGCACAACCACTGCTCTAGGCACAGAACAGCTGCTTACAGATGGTTTGTGGTGAAGAGCCACTCCCAAAATCTGAGGAGACTGCATGTCCAGGGCAAGGTTCTTCCAGGTAGAACACTGTCCCTGTTCTTTCACGTCTCCCTCAATATGCCTTGCCTGCCTGCCTGCCTCCTCAGTAAGGATGGAAAGGGGGTTTGGACACTTCATCTGCTGCTGGTGGGGCTGAGATGCCTGGATATGTGATCTGTACTGAAAACTTGTTTTAGAAATTACAGACTGAATAGGAGATTTTCTCTTGTATAGTTTTGTACTACCTACTACAAGAGACAGAAAACAGTTTCCTTCCTAGACCATGCTTGTGTGTTTTCACGAGGGGTTATTAAGGGGTTTAAAGTCTAGAAGTCTAGAAACATTTGTACAATTTTATTCTAGATGGAAAAAAAAGCTCTTTCTTCCTTTATCATAAAAATAATTGTGTAATATTTTTAATACTCAACCTTCAAAGTGCTGAATATTTTCTCCTTTTCTGTGGCTACTGTGATATATCACATCTTCTGAAGACAGTATTTTTCTCAAATATTCACTTTTATTTGTTATTTATATAGACAAACTTAACCATGGTCTGATATGTAGTCTATGGTTCAGGTATTTTGTATTTAGAATTACATAACAACAGTATAGAAGAGAATGCTTAATGCAGTAAATTTCTGTAGTGCTTTATTTAAAAAAAACCTATTGTGGTATAAAATGTCACTGTTTATTTGGAACAACTGACAATCCAGTGCAAGACATATTACTGCCCATGTGGCAGTAGGAAGAACGGTGTAGGCAGGTATCTTTTCCAACATCTGTTTGGCATGGAGCTTGGGGCTTCTGTCTGGCTTGATGAAGGGACTGGGTGATCTTACCTGACTGTTATAAACTGTGTCAGCCTGCTAGTAAAAGATGCCTTCTCTCCTGTAAAGCTTAGCTTTTTATAATAGGTATACATGTTCGTCTTCTGCATAATAAATATACAATCTATTATACAATAGACATGCACGCTGATGTCTAATAAATTCCTTTTAAACTTGCCTCTGTGAGCCTTTTATTTTATGGACAATAACAGTGTCATAACAGCAAAAATTTTCTGAATTTTTGTTCCAATCAATGGTGCTGTGGCAGGAGCTGATACAATTTTACAAAACATGGAAGAACTGGAGATAGCCAAGAGTTGTGTCAAAGTTGCGGCCACAACAAAGTCCACAAGAAGCCAGGTAGCACAATTTACTGGTTCACCATCAAGTTTGTCACCACTTGAAACAGCCTCTCAGGGGAATGCCCCCCATCTCCAAGACAGAATGCCTGTTTTCCAGATATGTGTCTGGCAGCAAAATATTTTCAAGGGGAAAGGAGAGGAACAAGACTAAATATTAGTACTGCTTGTTCTGCTGGAAATAATATTGTGAGGAATCAATACATTTACTGGCCTGCTTTTCTCTGACTCCCTGGCAACCCAGAGCATTAGTATTAGGGTGATAACTTACAAGAAGTCCTGGAACAAGGACTGCTCCATTTAGTGCATCTTGCTGCTTTTATATTACTCCTTTTTCTTCATACTTTTATCTGGATCTTTTGGGAGAAAATGAAGGGACCTTTGCCAGTACTCTGTGGCTTTTTTACTAAGGGAGTAATTTTTACAGCTATATACTATGAGTTCATGCTTTCTATCTGAAGGATCCTCAGGAAATTTCTTGCTTTGATCCTGCTTGAACAATTAACTTTTACTGTGTTATTATCTTTATCTGACATTCGCCATCTCTCAAGCATGTCTGGGAAATCAGTGTGATAGAGACCAGTGATTGCACCACACATTAATTTTGGGAATGTGAGGAGTATCTCAGAGATGAAAGAACAGACCCATGATCCCCACACTTAGATTCTGTACCTCTGCTTTACTCCCAGTGGGCAGCTGCGTGCATGGCAGTGCAATCACGTGGTGGTGCAATCTTGCATAGTGGCCTCTGAGCTGCTGCACCTTTGGAAAGAGCTTTTTCTTTTTGATCTTCTCTTTGTATCTTACTCAACTTTGATTCTGAGGTTCTGTGATGGTTTTGGCTGGTGTAGAGTTAGTTTTCCTCTCAGTGGCAGGCATGGGGCTGTGTTACATACTTTTGCTGAACACAGAATTGATAATTCCGAGATGTTTTTGATATGCTGAGCAGGGATTGCACAAAGCCAAGGCCTTTCCTGCTTTTCACACCACCTCACTGGGGAAAGGGCTGGGGGTGCCTGGGAAGCTGGGAAAAGACACAGCCAGGACAGGTGACCCCAGCTGACCAAAGGGATATTCCAGACCTTGTGACATCAGGCTCAGTGTATAAAGTGGGGAGAAGGAGGAAGGAGGGCTGTTTGGAGTGATGGGGTTTGTCTTCTGAAGTGACATTAGTGTGATGGGCCCTGCTTTCCTGGAATGGCTGAAACACCTGCCTGGCCACAGGAAGCAGTGAATTAATTCCTTGTTTTGTTTTGCTTGTACGTGTGGCTTTTGTTTTCCCTATTAAATGTCTGGATCTCAACCAATGAGTTTTGTAGCTTTTACCTTTCTGATGCTCTTCCCAGTCCTGCTCATGGAGGAGCATCTCCGTGGGGCTTGGCTCCTGGCTGGGGTTAAACCACAACAAAAGAAATCTGAGAGGGGGAAAAAACCTCATATGGCTGTCACTGGAAATGTGATCCATTACTTGCAGTTGTGTTCTTGGACATCTGCATTAGGGCAGGACTCAACACAAGACTTTCTACTGGCATCTGAATTTGCTGAATGCAATTATCCTCCCTGTAAAGCTGAATCAAAATTGTTCCCTAAGGCTGTATCCTGTCACACCTAGGATTCCACTAGAAAAGGTCCAACTCCTTGTGAGCCTCACAAGTCCAGTTGAAGCTAAACAAAGATTTTGCAGTAATGGTCAGTCTTGTTGACAGTTTCAGTAGTAACACAGAGAAAACTGAACAGCTGGGAATGATTTGGCTAAATAAGAGCTGAAGCTTATTGCTGCCTGGGAAGTTGTTTCTGCCTGGGGATTTAGAGGTACACTGCTTCTCCTTGGGGAATGGGTGTCAGACAGCACATTTCACAGTCACTGTGTTTACCTGTCTTCAAGATATTTAGGCTAGCTCTGCCCCCTAGTCCTGTTAAATTTACACCAAGCTGAGATCATCATGGTCCTGTCACTCCATTTTCTTGAACACTATGTACGTTTTGATTACTGAGGCTCTATCTGAACCACTGACTGAGCTGGTCTGTTCTGATCTCTGTTTGCCAATTAACCAAAGCATAAAGTCCCCTCTCCAAATATCTTTATTAGGTCAAGCCACTGATAAAAAGCTGTGTTCAGAATGCATGACTTCTGAGAAGCCTAGCTTTCTGACTGCTCTGAGGGAGTGAAGACTTTTTTTTCTTTAGCAAAACAAGAGGCAGGCATTCATACCTTTACTGTTTCTCATTAGTCTTGTACTCCTGAAAGCCACATTTTTCTTATTATCCAAATGAGAGAAACCCTCCCACTGTTATGGTACCACAAACTAACCTTAAATATTAGTTTCACAGAAGTTCAGACACTGATTTTTCCTGGGATGTCATTTAATAGAGGGAAAGAAGGAAAGAAGTAGCAGAATTTATGCAAGAATGTAGATGTCAGTGACTGTGTGTCACTGTATGATGGAAGATTGGCAAAAATATACTCCAAGTGGTCTCTTCTTCCCTTGACTGTGTTTCCAGTAACAGAGAAATGATCCAGAACTCCCTTACAGATGATCTCACTGTCAGCTTCTTTTACACAGGGTTACAAAATTAGCTTCAAGGGGAGAATGTAAGGGATTTTCTTATGGATGTGTGGAGTTGCTCATGAATTCTCTACTGAAATTCACGATTAAAAAAGTGTGACAGAGAAAGTAATGAATGACTGAAGCTGAGTAAGAAGAAGCTGGCAGTTCTGCAGTGCATGAAAATTTAAAGCCTAATGGGGTGTCCTCCAGCAAGGATTCCTGACAGCCACCCTGGATTCAAGGCTCTGTTGCTTAAGCTGACATTCTGCTCTGGCAGCAACCCTACCGCAATCTGTAACTCTTTGCTGAGAAACTGTTTTCCACTAAATACTGGATCAGGCAGTACCATGTCAGTATTGCAGATAAGAGCATGTACTGGCAATATAATTCACAGACCACTGTTCCCTTTCTTCTCAGATTCATTTTATGGACTGTTTCAAAAAAAGCCACTAAAACACCCCCAAAACCAAACCAAAACAAAATTGAAAACAAACAAACAAACAAGCCCCACAAACAAAAAACCCCAACCTCACTAAACTAGTTCAAGCAAGAATTGGTGTGGCACTCCAGGGTCTGCCTATTCACACGGTGACTGTATGGGGCCATGTACGTTAAACTACAGAATTAGGAATTTGACAGACAAAAGTCAAATACAGCTCATGGAAAATAGTCTTTGAAAGTTATAAGCCCTCTTGGTACCTCCTGCTTGTTATAATGATGAAATGAAAGTGAGGAACAAGGGGCCCAGCAGCAGAGAATAACTCTGACAACCTCTTACTTGAAGCAAGAATTGGAAAAGCACAGTGATGAATCCCCAGCACAATTGTTGCATATAGAATAGAAATTTATGTACTTGTATCTACTGGAAGATAAGTTTGATGGTAAATGTGTGTTCATTTGACGCTCTTACAAAGAAATAGTCTCTCCATGACAGAGAAGTTTTGAACTGGTGTAATTCTTGCACTAAGGTATGAGAATATCGCGGAGTCTTATGTTCAGATACTTCTTAAGGTTCTAACCTAGGTCTAACAAGATCAAAAGCATCTTCCTCTCTGTCATATTGCTCATTTTTAGGACTTTTCATTGCAATCTATCCCCAGAACACAATATTTTCAGTTAAAACCACTGTCTGGAATTTGCAGATGGTTTCATACTCCTGGAAGTTATCAAAGTGTCCCTGAAGACACCTAGAAATCTTCTAACGTGGTGGCAGCCACATTTGGGTATTTTCTTAGACACCTGTATATTTCAGTAAAGGTAGAAAAAGCTTTACTTAGATACATTTCTGTGTTGGAAAGAATCTCAGTGTATTCAGAGGTCATAGCTCGAGTACGATTTTTCCCTAAAGAACCAAGAGTGCAGGGAGGGGAGAGAATAAACTGAGTTTTTTTTCTCAGTGCAGCAGCTGGCATGCATCCTCTGTGGTGTAACCCACACTGGGCCCCTAAATAGAAAGACTGAGAGTGTTGTGATGAACTCCCTGTCAGCCACCCCACTCTGCCAGAAGACAGTATGAGGTGGATGCCACAGACAATCTGATCCCGTGTCTGCAAGACTTAGAGGGCAGAATTCCAGTGAGAGAATTAACACTCAGCTAAAGTTTCAGGTGAAAAAGTGTTTCTCCAATAGCAATTTTGGCTGCAAGAATCCCTGCAACTGCTCTTTAGAAAAAGACATGCAGGACCTCATCTCCTCGTGGTTCTCTCAGGGTGTGCAGATCTGTCTGTGGAGCTTCATTTCTTGCTGCAGAGGTGAAAGATGCTGCTGCTTCCAGGCCAGAGAGGGAGGTCTCAATCAAGCTGCTTCCTTATGCTAGTCTAGCCCTTTTTGTCCTTTTTTATGACTGAAGTTATGAATCCAGTTGTTTCTTTTGCACAAGCAAATAAGGTGTAAAAGCTTGGCAGCAAACACCGCTGTGTTGCATTCATTTCACCTACTGTGCCTCCCCTAACACAAAGGTCAGTGAAATATGGCTTGTGACCTTCCTGGAAATCAGATACACAGAAGTTTCTGTCGCAGAGAGAGAACAGACTGGAAAAGAAGAATGCTGCTTGACCAGCCTTTGATACCCTCCTTTCCTAGGCTGTCTGTTCTCTGTGTCTCCCTAGACTCCCATATTCAAGATTCCCTACATGTTCAATCTCAGCTTTGATACCAGTGCCTTTCACTAAGACTAGACAACAGGCAGTCAGACCTGAGGGCTGGTGAAATGCCATTATTGGGGTGCAGGGTACTGAGGGCACACTACAGAACAGCATTTCTCTGAGTTACATTTCTGCCCTCTGCATCCAGCTCTGTGGTTTTTGCTACAAGGAAGAGACAGACCTGTGCAAGTGGCTCCAGAGGAGGGACACAGAGGTCCTCAGAGGTCTGAAACAACTCTGCCATGAACACAGGCTGAGACAGTGGGTTGTTCAACCTGAGAAGGGAATGCTCTGGAAAGACATTACTGTGCCCTTTGGAAACATTGAGTGGCTTATAAGAAAGAGGGAAAATGTTTTACCAGGGTGTCTAGGGACAGGACAAGGGGTGATGGTTTTAATCTAAAAGAGGGTAGACTTATTTTAGATATAAGAAATTCTTTACTGAGAGGTTGATGAGGCACTGGCAGAGGTTGCCCAGAGAAGCTGTGGATGGATGCCCCATTCCTGGGAAGTGTAAAGCAAGGCTGAATGGGCTATTAAGCCACCTGTTCTGGATGAAGGTGTCCCTGCCCATGAAAAGGGGATTAGACTAGATGAACTTTAGAGGTCTCTTCCAACACAAACTGTTCTGTTACTCTATGGCAGAAATACATGAAATAAACTAATGTATAAATGACATTCTTTGTGCCTTCAGAGCAGTTCAATAAGAAAAAGTACATTTTAATTTCTTAGAACTCTCTTTGCATCATACTAGGGCAAAGAATTCACTGCACTTTTTTTTTTTTTTTTTTTAATGCAAATCTGAAGGTGATTTCATTCTATTGATATTATTCCTTTTGGGAACACTAGGATCCTGTTGGTTTCATCTCTGGCTGATTCTGCTAACACAATAGAGAAAAAAGGTCTCTATTATTTTAATTTCTTCCCATTAGAGTTATTTTAGATCTTCTTGAAATTATAAATCTGTCTGAATTTTAATACACGTTATTCTGCGGTCAATTGTTAAGGAGATTTAAATCTGACAGACACTCAAATCCCTTCCTAGACAGAAAGGCTAGAAAATAAAATATTTCACTTTCTAAAGTAAAGCTAGTTTGTGGTTAATTACTTGGTCTATAATAACACAACTGATTAGATCTTACTACTCAGGAACATGTTTTTATCATTTTTGGTTTTAAGGATACTTAATTTTCCCGCATGAAAAACTAGCTTGTGAACCAGGAACTCCATCTTTCTAAGGGAATGTTTTCAATTTCTCTGTGAACATTGAAAATAAAATGTACCCCATAACAATCCACAGCAGTAAACATAATGACCCAGGAGAAACTGGGAGTACTTATGATTCCCTTCCTGAAGCTCAGTCAGATCCACCAGCCATCACTTAATATTTTACTCGGTTTTAATGTTTTACTCATGGTTCAGTGAATCTTTCCTTTACCAGTTCTTCCTTCCTTCCATGAATACTGGGCTGAAAGGCCAAACTGCTACTAATGCTGCAGACACAAATCCATACAAACACAAAAAGGCCTGTCACAGCAGATTTCAAGTAGCAATTTAAAAAAAAAAAAAAAACTATAAAAAGTTCATTATGTAAGGACCAAATTCCACATTTTAGATGCAACCTTCATGCTCCCAAGTCAGAGTGAGATAAATTATCAGATTCTGTGTAGCAGCATGATTTTGTCTCCCAATCTGATAGCAGATAGAGATTACCGTACATCAAAGTACATTGTATAACAAGGCTGCCACTGATTTGGAATGAGGACAAACTGCCATGCTTTATTAATGAATGCTGCTGAAACTAAAATAGAAGTATAAAAGCCAGATTCTATCCCAAGTGCTTAGTTTACCCTCACAAGCAACACACAGAAGGGTTTCTCAACCTATGGGTTCAAAGGAGGAACATTTAAAGTTCAGCTCAATATTCTTCTCCAAGGAATATTGCAGTGGAAGCATGAGGAGATAAAAGAATGGGAAGGCCTGTTTTGGCTTTCCCAAAGACTATGGTCTTCTTGGGGGGGCTGGAGGCCTTTAGGCAGGGATTTTCTTATGTATGTATTTAATGTACTTTATTTAATACAATTAGGGCTGAGACAGAGTTTGGCTAGCAGGTGGGAATGCCACACCTACCAGTTCCTGTGTGTGACATCTGTGGAGCTGCAGCACACTCTGGAGCGATGTTTGCCCCAGCTCCTGGCAGCCCTCAGACTGGGTACAGGCACTACAGCTGCGTTCATATGTGTAAGATAAACTTCACCATAAAAATTCAAACATGCCATAGGGGCAGCTGCAACTAAACATTGAACAGAACTGGCTTCTGCTTTCAACTGCACAGCCCTGTCTCTCCTTCCCAGGATTTGTCAGGCTGCGCCTGGAACCCAAGAATCTGACCCCAAGATTTGCTCTGTGGAAGTTTTGCAGGTCTCCACCTTAGGGCAGAAGCAGATACTATTTCTGTTACTAGTTACTTACAACTTAGTGGCATCCACACCAAGCACGGTTGTGCTACTTCAGCTGGCAAAAGCAGGACATGTTGAGTTTTTACAGTTTTCATGGCTGAGTTTACAACTGAGAATTGTTTTGCCAAGCTAAGCACAACAGAGGCATAGATGAGAAACTGTAAAAAGCTGAATAAAGTAAGAAATCATTCTCCAAAAAACTGCTTTAAATACTTGGTGTTCATGCTCAGGAGTGTCAGTAAAAATACACAGGTGGGCCAAATCCTTATCCCACCAAAAAAAAATCTCCTAGTATGCTAATAGAAAAGCACCTGTGACTTTTATCAAGGCAACTTTATCAATATTTACTTGCTAAAGCTGTACACCAGAGAAATTTTCAAGACATGCAACACTCCTTTCTTCCTTCATGAAGTCACTCAGCGTAGCAGCTGTTTTAGTGATTCTTTCTAGATAGGGTCTGGCGAGATGAAAGCAGCAGTAAGTGCATCAAGAAGAATTATAACAGCAAATGTACAACTGCATGCCAGAAAAGCTGCACAGACAAACAAGATGCCAGCTTGAAAATTCTTTGCGAACATTACAAAGCTTTGTCCACTAAGGCAAGCAATGTGAAAAAAAAAAAAAAAAGGTTCTGCAGAAGTAAATATTAATCACCTTTTTATAAGCAGAAGCATTGAAGCAGAGTGGTTGCTCATTTTGGTGTTTTAAAAAAAAAAAATTCTAAAGCTTTGAAAACATTGAAGTTTTTTGGGAATTATGACAGAGAACTGAAGAAAGATAAGTTCTACTGTGTTGCTGTAAATCTCTGCAGTGTGTTTGACTTCCCTAATTTATAATAAAAAAAATTTTAAAAGATCTTGTGTTTCCTTTTAAAATATGCAAACTATTTGTCTTTTTGCGTCTCTTCAGCAAATGTAATTTCCTCATTAAAGAGTGCAGTGATTGCAAATCCTGCAACCTTACTGTGCAATCAAATGTATAATAGTGGTGGCTTTATTATTCATGGAAATCATCAGTTATCACAATTCAGATTTCATGCCATATGAAACAACGATATATTTATTAACTGATGTTTAACACAAATACTCTCTAGCACTCCTTCATCAGTCCAGTTGGGAATTATGTGCTCCCAATATTCTGAAGCAAATGCTTCAATCCAGTTTGGATCCAGCAGTTCCAGTGCAGAGTGACACCAGGATCAGAGCACAGACAGTATCAGACATGGGCAGCTCTCCTGCATGTCTGGCAGCCTCATGAGAGAAGTAGCTGACAGTAAATTTTGGACATCTGGACATCATTTCTGTTTAGAAAAACAATAAACTTTCTGGAGCATCTCTCTGTATAACAGACATCATTCTTCCGGTGTTTGAATTGTGCCTCTTCATCTGCACTTTTTGCCAAAGAGTATCCTGAATAGTTGTCTGCCTCAGAAACAGAACTGATGCTAAGCATTAAACACAAAAATCATATTCAAGCAGTGAGTTTCATCCTTTATTGAACACAGATGGTAATTTTCCTAGGGGCAGTACTAACACTGAGATAAAATCCTCACTCATATACAATCTCTTCTACATTATATCAATTATTGGGATTCATCAGCAGTCTGGCCTCCTGATGGAAAATATTAAGCTCTTACAAGTAATGCTTCAGCTTAGGCACTTGATGTCTCAGGAAGTTATTTTGTTCTCCCAAGAGCATTTAAACAAAGGAAACTCAAGGGGTTTAAGCAGGAGCCTAGCAACAGTACCCTCATGTATGCTACTGCTCTCATTAAGCTTGTCTTGGGCTTAATTGCTAACCCAAATAACACTGGGTTTTAGACAATTAAAGCATTTTCAAAGAGCTACAAGTAATTAATTTGGCTGCAGGAGAGTGACTTGTATGATGTGGACACTTTTAAGACTTTTGAAGAGCAGTAAGTATGTAAGAGATGTTCCTAAGACCAAACAATTACAATTATCAGTACAGGACCATAAACAGATGGTCAAAGTCCCACCCTCACTGACACCTAGGCTGGAATAGTCCTGATGTGGCATCCAAGTAATAGGGATGATCTGGGTAGATCAAAAATAGAAAATTAAAAAATATAAAATATTTATTTTATTTTTGATATAAAATAAATATTCAGCTGTGTGCTGGACATTTTGTCCAGAGGGATCCTGTGAGAGACAGGACCAAAATCCTTACTGAAATCCAGAATGATGTCATCAACTGCCTTCTCTTCATCAGCTATGTGGGTATAACATTGGCATGAAAAGAAATAAGGTTGGATAAGCAGGAATTTCCTGTCATGAAGCTGTGCTGGCTGTGAGCAGTGACTGTGCTGTCCTTCAGGTGTTTTTCAATACTTCCCCAAATAATTCTCCATAATTTTGCAAGGCATTGAAGTGAGACTGACAGGCCTGTATTTTCCAGGGTCCTCCTTCTCGTCCTTCTTGAAAAGTGGGACATTGTTTGCCAGACTACAGTTGAGACTGTAGTTATACTTTTCAACTGTAAAATACAATATGTAGGTGTTTTGCTTACCATTTCCTCCCATTTATGGGGTGGATGAAAGTTCTACAAGAATATCCCTTTTTGGAATGATCAGATGCTCCAATTTGAATTGTGCTGAGCCAAGAACATGGAAGGGTATAATGTAACTCTGCTGATGTTGGGCTGGGATACTGGGATGCAACATATGAACACCATATTATCTGAGAACATGAGTTTGAGATGGCTGCAAAATGGACAGTGGACATATGATCACCAAATAATGTTTTTGTTAAAAACTGTCCCTTTCAATCTTTCCTCTCAACCTACTCAATCTGTTTCAGAAAGTGCAAACTGCATCCCCTTGTCCTGTATAGACAAAATACGGAGTCAACAGTGGGAGCTGCCTGTAATGTTTTCACAGGGAGGGTCTTTTCTCCTGGATTCAGCAACTCTCTGTCTAGACAAGGTGGTACTGAGAATAAGATAATTATGTATCTCTACCAACAATGTCTAGCTGTCTTTTCTTCAACAAGAGATGCTCTCTTTCTGAGCAGTTCTGGCAACAAATCATCCCCACTACACAGAAGCAAGGTGTTGGCACCACAAACACCTGTAAAACTCATCTCTGGCTTTTCTCAAACAGGCTAAGAGCCTGTTTGCCACCAGGCCTTGTCCTTGAATTGAGTCTGAACAGCTCTGTATTTCTTTGTCACTTAGTGCCAGCTGGAAGGTCGATGCCTGTCTTCCAGAAGAACATCTAAGAGATATGTTGAAATGGCTTTGGGAGTATCTGCTTGTATCATGCACAGGAAAAAAAGAAGGATCCCTGTTTGCACGCTCTTCCACTGTGAAATATGGATTTATCAGTGTGAAAGAAAAAGGCTGAAAATATGTATTCCTTTGATTGCATGAAAGAAGTGGCTTCTCTCGGTCTACCCGGGCTCAGTTGCTCCACTGTCCCTGCGGTGGAGCTTTCATTCAACTCTCCCTTTCCAAGGGAGGTGCACAGTGCTGGGGCGCTTTACTCTCTTTCCCCCAGGAGCCAACCCGCAGATCTGAATGACAGCTAAGGCTTTCCTCAGGTCCTTTCTAAGACCTGCTGACCTGGCTCAGACTCAGGCACATCACTCTTCTCCGTAGGAAATTGAAATGGATTTCTGCCCCTGAGAAATGCCTTCGTTCTGCAGTAGCCTGCGGGTGGTGCTGGCCCCTTACTCAGCTAAATCAGAAATCAGTCTGAAGTTCTTTCATGCCAGCCTACAAACGTGTGTGCCTGGAGTGAGGAACACATTTTAACACCCCATCCCAGGAAAGGCCTCCAGAACTAAGAATTCTAATGTAAAATGTGGTCACTTCTGAGATGCTTTTACTCTTTCACTCACTTCTTCCCTCTTGCCTCTCTTCCTTTCACCCCGCCTTCTGGCTGCTAACACCAGACACACATAAGCACAGATATGTTTAATGCTGTCTAGACAAGCAGCCGATTAGGCTGGGCTGGGGCAGCTGTTGCCATAGCAATGAACAAATATGGTTTTGTAGCTGAAAATGAGGTGGCAGGAGATTCATACTTTCTTTGCAATATAGTGGCAATGTCACAGTGAAATTGCAGCGTGAGGAAACAACTCTGTGTTAACTATTAGCAAAAGAGTAATAAATAGGAAGTGATACGCTCGTTAAGGACTAGACTCTTCTATTCACTATGAAGGTGAAAAATTGAGTTTTGAAATAGCCTCAAAACTGCTCCTAAATGCAACAAAGGTCACTAAACATTTGCAGTATTTCAGTTTTTGTTTGGTATAAAACATAACTTTCTATCTTACAGTGCTTTAACTTTAACATTTGAAGTTCATGCTGAAGTTTTAACTTAACAGGTGGAAGTTTTCCAGTGTTAGAGGGGCCCAGAAAATTCTTTCTAGTTTTTGCAACATTTCTCACTGAAGCACTGTTGCCAGGGAATTGCTGAGGCAGGCTTGGGGAGAAACCACAAGATTATTTTCACTGCTACAAAGATTCAAAGGAAAAAACTTTTCTCTTTTTACCTGAATTGCATATTACAGAGTCAAAACCACCTCTCACTTCATTTACTGGGCATAGTAGCATTAGGTCAAAGGTTGGACATGATGATCTTGGAGGTCTTTTCCAACCTTAATGGTTCTGTGATTATGTGATTAAGGTTGGATAAGAAGTTGATCAGCACTCTAAGTTAACCCAGCACTCCAAGTCCACTGTTAGACCACATCTCTAATTACCACATCTACACATGTTCTTGAACACTTCCAGAGACTTTGCTCACTTCCAGTTCCCTGGGGCCTCTCTGGTTGGCCAGGACTGCTGGAGAATAATGGAAAATGGCTCAAAGAGCCCTTCCACAAGCTCCCTTAGTACATCTGGAATGTTGAAGTGGAGCAGCAGGTCACTGACCATCTCCTCCTGGATCACGGGGCTCTCTTGTTTCCCAAGAGACCAAGGGCCAGCACCAACATGTACTCTTGAGCTGCTTGTGGAGTATTTCACCTGCCTCTTCATCCTGGTTGGGTGGTCTTTAACAGACTCCTGGGATATCTGCCTTGTTGGCCCTTCCCCTAATCCTCACCCATAAAAATTCAGCCTTAATCCATACAATCATAAAGCTCTTGGCAGTCAAAACACTCAGGGCTTCCCCGCTGCCTCTCCTGCTTGCCGGTCCCCTCTGGAGGGTTTGCAGCCAGCCACCGCAGCCCTTGGGTCACCTGAGCCACCCCAACACAGATCTCCTTCTGCACAGGTTGCTCAGTTTCCATTTGAGGGCTGCCAGGAGGAAGGGGAGCTGTCCTTGGAGCAGCAGCACATCACGCCAGCTCTCACTGCCCAGCTGCCCCTGCCATGGTGGGGACTGGGACACAGCTCTGCTGCCGCCCCCATGGCTCACACCCCCTCCTGCTCCACGCATGGTGGCATGGGGCCCACCAAAAACCCTTTTTGGCTGTAGAGGAAGCCAAGAATTATGCTCACAGAGCCCGTTAAAAAAGTGGTTTTATTTTCTTCTGATGCTCCTGAAATATGTTTAATGGAAAAGTATTGCAGCAGAATTGTGCTTGGAGGTAATAAAGCAAAGAAGAGGGATTTCAGATGGTATTATGGCATGATTATGAGTTCTTTTTGCCTCTCCCTTTTGCATAGTTTTTATATCAGACTATTAGATACAGCTAAGCTGTATCTAATATATGTGTTATTGTACACATAAATTGCATTAACATATGTAATATATATGTTAATGTATACATTAATATATGTGCTAATGTATGCAAACCTGTGAGCTGTGAGATGTGGAGAAAGTATTTTCCCAATAGAATAACTTCAAACAAAAACAAATATCAAATTACAACACTTATTCTCAGCCCCAAATTTTTCATCCATGTAATGTAACTTTTCTCCATTTCAAAGATAGGCAGATGAAGGCTCAAAGATTTCTGTGAGCAAAAATACTCACAGAAGCACAGATGTCTTAAACTTTTCTGCTTGGTCTATGCTTGACTTCAATACTGCTTGTTTACTTCAAAAGGAGGTGAATAAGCTGACCATTTCTAGAAAGCTCACTTCAAAAGGAGAAGCACAGGAGTCATAAATCACCTGAAAATTCCAGGGAACAGACTGACAAATAGACTGGGCCAGACCATTTATTCATAATTTTCTTAAAAAATATTTTATAGCTAAAAGATTTAAAATTAGTAACAATAGTGAAGATGCTTTTTAGTACAAATTTATAGAACCCCATTATTTTTCCAGTCACAAATCCAGTTTCATTAATGCTTGGTGGCTGACTGGGGTGAACAGCACCGTAAATGAATGGCTTGACTTGATGATCTTGGAGGTCTTTTCCAACCTTAGAGAGCTTCTCCAACCCTAATAATTGTATGATTCTATGATTCCATCAGAGATTATTTTTTCTATCCATCAGATGGCTTGTAGGAAGAGTGAGCTGTGTAGAAAGCAGGGTACCTGATGTTAGTAGAGACAGCGTTTTTGCCAGCATTCCCTCTATCAGGTTCCTAAGGAATACAACTTGTATCCCTGCAAGAGCTTTTGCCACAGGACAGCTGAATGTGTGAAGCCCTTCTGCTGCCACAGTGCTGCTGGTGAGGTGTGAATGTTTTCCTGGGCTCCTTCCCAAGGAAATGACCTGGCTAAGGCTTGCTGCCTCGGCCCACATCTCAGAACTGGATGTGCAGCAAGAACCAAGACTCAGCTGCCCTGCTCAGACACACTGCAGCACAGTTAGACCAACCAGGAAGTTAAGGACATTTTTTTTCAGAAATATGTAAATAAGTTATTGTTGGTGCTTCTACTGAACTGTAAAAGCCCGGGTAGGTAACTTCATAATGTATGTCCCACTTGTAGCTACTAATTCTCTGGAGTAACAACACTGAGCTTTTGCAAAAACATATTCAGTCTGTATAAACAACTCTGAAAATTGTCTTTCTATTCTTCCTTTTTAGAGGTAACCAAAGCTATCTCTTGTTGTTCATTTAGCACAACCTGAGCTTTTATATTTCATCTAGACAAGGTCCAGAGAGATCAGTTCTGTCTTCTGACATTAAAACCAGAGTCTGACTCTTTTGCAGTGTGCTGGTTTTGTTGTTGAAATCCACAGTCTTACAAACATAAATAACTGAAAGTCCTCAAATTGACTAAAAATGCCTACAAATCACTTAGCTTTCAGATAACATGAGTTAGAATAATTTGAGTGATAAAATGTATGGCATGCTGTAATATTGCTTGAAAATTTTTTTCATTTTTCAGTTGATAGAAGTGTGAGTTATGCTTCTGCTACCACACTGGAATGTGGATTCTGACACTGCTGGTTTCATCCGCCCATTATAAAATGTATAATGATGTCTTAGGGCTGAGTAAACAATCAAGTAAGAACATACTCTTAGTGGTATGTGGGAAGAGGATCAAAGATAATGAACATGAGTTGAAATGTCCAATATGGACATTTCAACTCATGGAATGTTCAAATTGGATTAAAAAAAAATAATTTTCCCCATGAGGGCAGTAAAGCAGCGGCAGAACTTATGCAGAGGCTAGGTAGTGTCTGTCCTTGCACAATTTCAAGCCTTGAATGGAAAAAACCCTTTGCAAACCTATCTGACCTCTGATCCTCTTGAGCATAAGGATGGAATAGAGGTCTCCTGATATCCTTTCCAGCCTGAATGATTTTGTATTTATGTGATCAGATACAAAAATAGTGACAGAGGTTGCCACAATTTCATAGATATGAAGGAGTCACCTGCTGCCAGCAAACACATCCCTCCTCCCTGCCAGGCTGGCAAGATAAATATGTCATTAGAGGAGCATCTCACTGTGCCCTGATGGACAGGTTATGGAAGTTTGATCCAGATGTGAAGTAAAACACTTTGCAGGACTTGACCATTCTGTCATGAACAGACACACAATGTCCTTGTGAGTACAAACATGCCTTGGTCATCATTCTGAGAAACATGGAGGCAAGGGAAAGTTTCTACAGAAATCAAAACTTGCAGAAAGCCAGACCTTGTTGAAGCTTGGATTTGTGAATGGTAATTTGCAGGCGGAAATGCAGACCACCAAATCTAAGGAGTGGAGAAAGCCAGAAGTTCACTCCAGGTAAGAGGTTAACTGCAGTGGTAAACAGTGTCTGAAGCCTTCAGCTCTTTTCAAAACCAAATAAATGTCGAAACAGATTGGAGTTCAATGAGCCAGAGCTGAAGGAGTGCACCAAGGTGACCATTTCTGGGTAAGGCAGTCACTTGGCTCATAATTACTGTGAAGTACCGAGAGCCACCATGGTTGCCCCCAAATTCAAGGCATAGTTACTCTTCCAGTAAAATCCTTCAAACCACTCTGAGACAGGAGTAATGAGCCATTCATTAGTTGGGCACAGAGATACCAGTCCACCTTTCAGGTAGCAGGACTTCCACTGCACACAGTGTGAATTTGATCTTAGCAAATGTGTGAACAGTGTGAATTTGCAGCTGAGCTCCTGCCGTTCTCAGGCAGCTGGAGGGGCAGACACCTTCAGTTGTCTTTTTGCTGGAAGCTTTTTTTGCTAAAGGCTTCATTAAAAGCCCCAGGTTTTAATTCAGCTAATGCTCAATCGGGCTGCATCATGGGTGTCACTATAATGAAAAGTACTGCAGGTCAAACAACCCAGTGCTTTTCTCACAGCCATATATTTAAATCCAGATGAAATGAGGAATGTGAGGGATGGGTTTGTGATAAATCAGTCTGTATTAGGTCAGTATAAGCTTTGATGTGTTTTAGTGAGAATATGCTCTTATGATGCATTATCTTATATGGTTACAACCTGTAAGGAGAAAAATTAGATGGAAAATCTGAATTAATTTGTTTAAAAATAAAAGTATTAAGATATTCTTTACTGTTTCTTTTTTCAGATGTGCAATTCCCCAAATAAAAATTGACATTTGGGAGCTTGTTTATTTGGTTCGTGTTTTTAAATACAATTATACAACTTTTAAAAATATTACGCAGAACTTCTGAGCAATCCTAAAAAGAACATGTCTCTCATAAAAATGTAACTATACTGTTACTACTCTCAAGCTGAACTTAGAAAAAACACAGATTGCAACTCACTTTTAACTTGAGATCTAAACTAAATAATTGTAATTTTTGTATTGCAATAGGTTTGAAGTTTTAGCGTTCCTTTTAAATATGTGACTTAACATGCTATTTCTCTTGGTCATCCTGAAGATGTTTAACATGGTTGTTAAACACACAAAATGAGGTTTTAATTTATACAATCTATCTTTAAATTGCTGTTGTGAGGGAGTACAAATTCTGAACCTCACCATGAGCAATTTACAGGGCAACAGACTATGATATGCAGATTTGGAGTTATGACTTTACTAAAGGACCAGGCAGCAGAATCTGAACAGCTATGGAAAGCATTTTTTTAAAAACAAATATCAGCCACAACGTGAAAAGAAAACATACAGCAGTATGTATTCTCTGCTTAATTTAAAGTTTGGAACCAATTCCTTTATTGTGACAATACAATATTTCATGATATAGAGTGGAGCAACAGAAAAGGACAAGAAGACAGTAAGGATACTCATCGAAAGACAATGGAAAAGCCAAAGGCACAGGCTTACATGTCCCTCCAAACAGCTGCTGTCCCAATGTCACAGCACTGACCTGAAGGGACTCTCTCAATTTATCTGCAGTGATTTTTAGTCCACCACCTTGTTACTGTGTCAGGAAATGAGAATGCCAGCTATCCCTGAGTGCAAGCACTGGGTGAAATAATATCAATTTTGAACTAAGCTGATCAACCAAGTCTTTCACACACAGTGGTTAACCTTGTGTCAGATGATAGTCTGGACAGATTCAAGAAAAGTAACCTACTGAAGACCTCCATAACGTATAATTAAATATTGCACTTTGCTGCTTGGTTGATTTTTCCCCTCCCTTCTCTCTTTCTTTAAGTTCCTTGCCTTTCAAATGCCCTTCTATTTTTTTCCCCCAGGAGCAAGGAATTTCCTTTAAAATATGTCTTTTTTTGCCTTGGAGAAAACATAAGCAAATGTAGACCAGCAGTTAATTTCTTCTAGGCCAAGAAAAAGCACACATGTATGTTCTTACCCACCTGTACTGAACTGCTCAGGAGCAGTTTCCTGTGTTTCTGCCTGTGCCCATTCTCTGCAGTCCTGTCACTGGGTGCCACTGGAAAGATCCTTGCTCTGCTGTCCTTGCACCCTCCCTGCAGGTGTTTATATGCATTGGTGAGAGGACAAACTGAGGTCCCTTCCACAGGAAGCAGTTCTCTGCAGCGTGGGTCACCCTTCCTAAGGCACAGCCCTTCAGGCACAGCCCGCTCCAGAACAGGTCCCTCAGGGCGCCGCAATTCCTACCAGGACACCTGCTCCAGCACGGAATCCTTCCCTCACAGGTCTGCAGTTCCTCACCAAGAGCCTGCTCTGGCACAGTTTTCCCGCAGGTTGACAGCCCTGCTCCAGCATCCCTGGGCTGCCCCAGGGGCTGCAGGGCTTCTCCCCAGCCCTGACCACGGGCTGCGGGGCAATCTCAGCCCTGCTCTCCTTCTCCACTGCCTGCAGAGAAGCTCCTCTCATGTGCCCTCACCCCTCTCTTCTCTGGCTGCAACTACATCTGCACAATAACCTCTATTTTTCTTATTCTTCAATATGTTATCACAGAAGTGCCACCACCGCTGCTGATGGGCTTTTACCTTAGCTAGAGACGGATCCATCCTGGAGCCAGCTGGCACTGGCTCTGACAGACATGGAGGAAACTTCCAGCAGATTCTCACAGAAGCCACCCCTGTAGCACCCCACTAGCAAATCCTGGCCATGCAAACCCTCAGAGCTTGTCCTGCTCTGCACAACCCTTGAGTGAGAGGCTGGTGACAAGGCTGGTGGCCTCGGGCAGCTCTCTGCTGCTCCTGAGTGCTGCCTCTGTACTTCAGTGGCAGCACAGGGATCAGGAAGGAGCTTTTAGACAACCCAGGAAAATCCTCAACAAAGATCTTCCGTTCTTAATTGCCAGCTTGCATCTCTATGATTCTGCCTTTGTTTTTAAAATATCAGTTATGATTAAAGCCAGACATTTACAAAACCAGAAGGAAAGTACGGCTTCATGGAGTCCACAGCTGCACTGAAAATTCTGCAGTCAATGTCTTGGAGGAGATTAGTAATTATTTTTCTCGACAAGCCTGATGTTGACTTCACTACCCTTGTTCTTGATTCTCATGTGCAGTCTCTGACCCAAGATGCATTTCCCCAAGAAATGTTGGAAATAAACTTGAAAATATGTTTTTGAGATTTAGTAGTTTGAAGGGAAATATGTTTTTCATTTGGGAGAAAGTAGAATATTTTTAAAGGTTTTTTTTTTTTTAAAGGGCTTAGTTTTCAAATCTGTTTCATATTAGTTGTTCATAAAAATAACACTCAGAAGAACTTTAAAATTCTGGAACTCTGCACTATTGCTGCCGGAGAGAGTTCTCTGAGTACACATTTCTGCAAATGATGCAAACTATGTAATGTGATCATCGAGTGCTCACAAGGACAGAACATTAGTCAGACATGCTTCGTGTGAATGATTGAGTGGGGCCAAAGGAGGAAATTTAACATCACTAACATTGATCCTCTAACTTGAATTTTTCCCACTGCTTGTCAAATATTATTCCACAGTTCTGCATCTGCTCCTTTGCATTTCTGCCCCAAACTTACTTAAAAGGTGTTTTGGGGTTTTTTTTTTTTTGAGGTGGAATTTCCCCTCAGCTGTGTAAGCTTTTTATAGTGGTGATCAATAAAGTGTGAGCACTCGTCAGAGCTCTAGAACTGCTTCTAGAATGGCCCTACAAAATGGTGAAGCATACTTGTGGGTTAAAAAGGCAACACCAAGAGGACAATCATGAACAAAGCTCTTTTTTCATAGTGGCAGATACAAACCAAGAGAGCTTCCAATAAAAGCCACTTAAAATGCATTACTGACTTCCCAACAGCAAGCAACCATTACCATCTGCAGAGGTGAGTGCTCTCTGGATTGTAACATGCAGCTGCTCGGTCTTCCATCTGCCCATGGTTTGAATACTTCAGTTGCAGCTGTTCAATGGAGGGAAGTTCTAGTTCTAAGAACTAACCACGATTTCCCTGGATTAAAAAAAAAAACCAAAAAAAAACAAAAACCAAAAAAAAAAAAAAACCAAAAAAAAAAGGGAAAAAAATCCAAGTGTCTTTAAAAACAAGGCATAGGAAGGAAGGAAGCAGACACTGTATGTTTATGGCTGTGCTATAACCTAGGAATGAAAGACTGATTGCGGCCTTTTGGTCCCAGAACAAAACTCCATTGAACCCAAGCTAGGCTGGGATGACAAAGACTGTGCTAAAAGAGCATGTCTGGCATTTTACATGGAATATCTGGCAGGTGTGAAGTGGGGTAACTACCTCTCCAGCCAAGAACTGGATTTTCATTAAAAATAAAGCATAACTAAACTAATCTGATAAATCTAGGAAGGAGTCTGTAATTTGGAACTTTTAAATTTATTTATTTTTAAATACACAATTACTTTTTCATGCTGGAATTGCTGGATTGCAGGCTTCAGCATAATTGGTAAAATACAAAGTGTTCTGTGAACATACACGCAGACACACAGACACACACAGATGTACAGACACACAGACACACATGTCTATAAGAAAGAAGCTCTGCTCACCATTTAAAAGGGATTTTTTAACTTTTTCTTTAATCTTTTACTGCCTGTTCTTTGGCCGCTGTTATGATAAATACCAGGAAAGAGACAGTTATTGGATGAAGGATAATGGACAGATATTGGATGAAGGATAAGCTTAGTCTCTTCCAAATGAATGGGAGATGTGTTGGTGAGCAGTCATGACTATTTTCAGATATACCCTGCAGGCAGAAAGAGGAAAAGTAAATGATGATAGAATTTGTGAGAGATACCATAGTGCAATGCTTTGAAAAAAACAAAAAAAAGGAGAATTTTGAGGCAAGAAGATTCTGACCATGTCTTTCTGTCGTGAGGAATTTATAAGTCATTTTGGTGGAAGGGAAAGTTTGGCAGTTTTTTTTTGGTTTTAACCCTATGAAGCTAGCAAAAAATTTGCAGTTAATTCTGTATGCATCACTTCCACAACTCCGCATTCTTGTAGTACTTGTCATGAAACACTCAAAAGGAATGCTATAATATATTATACAGCATTAAGGGGTCCCCGAGCGGTGATAATTTAACTTTTTCCCTATATATAGTTGGGTATATTAACTGCTTCTTTTCTCCTTTATATGTTCCCCAAATGCAAATATTTATGTTCCTATCTGACCAAAACTCTGTCCTTTTTATGACCTGCTGGGTCCAGGTCTGGATGCAGAAATTTAAGGGATATTTGTTTTCTAATACAATCACAATTGTTGTATTATAGTGTGCTCAGATCATCAACACTTTCAGCATCATTGACAGTGTGAACCTGAGTGGCTTTGTACCCAATCTAGAATGAATTTTCCTTGATTGAATTTATTTACTTACATTGCAGTGAAAAAAAATCATCAAAATCCAGGCTTTTAAAAACAAGCTGACAAAATTGATTTAAATCAAACTGCTATCTTCTATTCCTTCTTTTCTAAAAGTGGTGAACTAGCAGCAATTCATCCTCTGGTCTTGCACCCCAGAGAAATAAATTTAATGTTAAACACTGCTTTATGGCCAAACTTAAGTTTGACTTAAATTCATGAAATGTTGACTAAGGTAATGTTGCAGGTTTTCACTGGATTGCAGAGAATAATTGAATGCATGGCCCATAATAGAAAAACTGTAGTGTGCATTTTTAATTAAACAAATTCTCATGAATTTAAATTAAGCATACTGCATTTAGTAAATTGACTTGAATTGAAAGTCTTGTCTCTTGAACTATTGCTTGGAACAGCAATTAACACATTTGTGCAGTCACTAGCATGAGTAAATGCTACTTCAGAAGTGAAGGTTTAAGAGTTGCCCTCACACTCGTGTCTCTTAGACATCCCAAGCATGGCAGCATTGCAAGTATATATAAATATATATATGTGTGTATGTGTGTGTGTGTGTGCTCTTGCACACACACACTCTGCTATACAGATAAATCAGAATGACATTCTCATGGTCTTTCAATGTAATTAGGAGAGGTCTCATGCTGGTTTGAGCAAAGTACACACCTGCTTTGGGTGTAATTTTGATTGTAGTTATCAACAACAAATCCTGTGATCTGTATTTTACCTTTTCTTCTGAAGTTTGATAATGCCTAAGGCTTTCTCCTCTGTCTGTTCTCCATCTCTCTCTCCAGGGGACACCTGCCAAGTCTTTATCCCAGTTGGCAGAACTAGTCTCTCTTAGTGAGAATGAAATGTTTTCCCACTGTTTTCCACACCAAAGTACCTGAGTTTGCAAGGAGTCTAGCCCATACTGTACTTCCCCCACTAAGTTTCTGAATCTTTCTGTCTTCTTCAAGTAATTTATCATCATTTCCTTACAAGAAAATTAGGCATTGCTCCATGCTCCAGCAAACTTCAGTCAATACTGTCTCTGTAACTCTCAGGCATCAGAGTGGCAACGTCATGCAACAAAGCAAGCCCTGTCCTGGAGACTGAACACCCTTTGGGGTCTTCAGGGAACTCAGGGCTTCAGGAGATTCCCTGTTCCCTACATGCAGATACTGCTTTAAATATTCTGGTAATCAGGCAGCAAAACTTGAAGCACTTATTTAGTTTATAGAAAAATACAAGGTCAAGGTCAAGACGAGTCCTAAACATTTAGTTATGCAATTATTAGTTAATATGCAAGGTTTCTTCAAACTATAAAACCATAAAGAGGCATTTTGATCTACTAGTGCTTAGTATTTTGGTACAAATATTTGCATTATTAAGTTATATTGCATATAACTTAATCACTGTCCTGGAAGAAACACGCAACATGCTCTGAAAGGCTAAGTTAGAGAGACCAACACGTTCTAGGTTTAGTTACATGAATCACTAATTCAGATTATTGTCCATTCCTGCTTTCTGGGTCTGACTCTACAAAAGAAACCCTAAATTCCTGTAAAACCCATGGGAACCCTAATTGGAGAATCATTGTTCTGTTTTACTCCAACATAAGAATTAGGAGATAATAAATTGATTTGTCAGGGAGGCTATATAAAATGAGACAAAGCATTTTTCTCCATACAGTAAAAACTGAAAAAATTTTTAAGAGCCAGTGATCAACAAACCACCATGGAATTAAGGTCCAGGAAGAGCACATGCAGGGTAACAGTATCCAGAAAGCAAGACAATATAGCCACTCTTTTCTGCTTCTAGTTTTGCAAGTCCAAAGAAGGACTTCACCTGAACTCTTAGGCTCTTAGTGGTACTGTGACTGCTGTTTCCCAAGTGCACAACTGCAAAGGCAGGCATCATGAACTGGGATGGACTGGGACAAAATAAAGACAGTCAGCACCAGTGTCCTTTCCTTCCTTTCAACAGCAGCTCTTTGAGCCATTTACTGTTACTTGAGGAGCTCTACTCACTTCATTGTGTCTCAGGACCGAAATTTTCTCAATTTTTTTCCCTCTAAAGACCCTGAATCATACAGCTTTTTCTCCTATAATGCTCTTAAATTATTTTTCTGTCTGGTCTAAGGGAAAAACTTACTTAATTTCAGTTCATAACAAAGTTCCCTTGAATTTTAGTAGATATAGAATTTCACTTTAATTTGTGTATGCTTAACTTTTGCAGGGTACTTAACTCTATGCCTGTAGGTAGCTTCAATGCACTCAAGGAAACTAATCTAATTGTCCAGGCCTTGACATGATTTTCTTTCCTTTGCTAATTATCGAAGTCCTCTGCATATTTCAGGTCACATCTTGCTGTCAAGTGTCCAGTGTCAATCACCACTGCAGAGGAACTACAACAGGTTAACCCAAGAATTCACTCTGGAAATGTGAAGAACTTCAGGCTGTTAAATGTGAACCTGTTTGTATGGCAGCTGATGTGTGGTCCTACCATTCCAAGCTGTCTTTATTTGGAAATTTTCCAGAAAACTTGGTTTCTTCTGTTTTTATGCACACCTCATTTTGTTTAGTAATAAAAATTAATGAAAACAAAACTTTCATAAATTTGGAGGTTATGCATGAAAAACTAACCCACTGAACCCAGCTCCCAGAAAACAAAGATGAAAATACAACCCACGGTTTGTGTCTTCTTAAAGCATCATCTAACAGTCTTCCACTCTAACTTCCATCTTGTAGCCACAAAAAACATCACACATCATTTCTCATACCTAGTTTATAATCCACATTGCCCCCTCTGTGGCTTTTTAAATCTTTCCAAGTTTTTTTTTTTTTTTTATGCACTGTCTTCCTCAGATTTATGTGTTGATGAATTGAATTTAAGAATAGGAATAGCAAAAGTGTCTGAAGAATTTGAAAGAAAGGAAAAAGGAAAACTGTCAATACATGTTTTATCTTTTCACCCACGCAGTCAGTTTCTTTGGGATGCTTTTAGGACTTATCCATGTAAGCAATGGAGTGATGCACATACCATTAATGGAAACTGCATATTCACAAAAGCCACAAGCAAATATATCTGAATTTTGGGGTTTGGATGGGTTTACAATTCGTTGTGTGCATGATCTGGCTCCAGTTGCCAAGATGTCACCTGTACCCAGAATCTTCTTCTAACCATCTTCCTTCTTCAGGTGCTCCAGGCAATTCCAAACCAATTCATCATAGGACCAGGCAGCTCTCAACCACCTCTAGCAGGCTTGAGTCTGATGGATTTCCAGACCAGAATCTTGCTAGTGTTGTGTGCTGTGCCCAGTGATGGCATTGGATGGCTGAAGGACAGAGGTAAGAAGACTGGGAATTACAGCCCACAGTTTCTCTGTTTCCTGTCAGAATTGGAAAGGACAACTTCAGAGTGATTTTCTGGTGACTTTTTTAGGTCTATTCATTGCAAGCCATGGAGTTTCTCAGCTGCTTTGTAACAGTAAATTTTTGTTCTGCTGCTTTTACCTTTTCCTCAGCCACAATGCCCTGTTCTGCTCTGTCCACTTTACAGGCCCATTTTTGGTTATTTGTATAACAGCAATACTTTGTAGGTCAGGACTCTATCAATTTTAGGGATTATAAATCAGAACAAAGATAGGAATGAAGAGAAAAGGAATCAAAGGGAATTGTCAAAGATGAGAGACAGTAAAAGAAGCAAACTTTTTCTCCATATCTATAATTGAGTGCAGAACAAAGTCAGACTGGTTTTGGTAACCACAGGGTGTAACAATCAGGCTTGAGGTTAAACCAATTTTCCTGAGGACAATCTACCTGAGTGTATCTACATTTGTAATAATGAAATTTAAGAGGAGTGATTAAAGACTAAAAGACCATTGAAATGTTGGTATTGGATTCCCAGTCAGGCTGAAGGCCAGAACTGCAGGTGCAAAAAGATTTCCACTTCATTGCAACAGAGGATTTTAGAAAGGGCAACACTTTCCCCTAATAGGCTGCTCACCTATTGGGTGTTTCTCAGCATCCTAATGCTCTTGCCACTTTGACAAAGACCTAATATAAAAAACTTACTTCTTGACTAATAACTTTAGTAAAGTGTTTTCTTTTCCCCAAAGATATTTTAGTTCAATATTAGCAGTTTGCCTCGATTGGTTCTTAACCTCTCTCGGTTTTTGCCTCATGGTCTGGGGTCCATGTTAGGCTTCTGTGTTCCTAAATTTGGAAGTGTAATTGCATTTCCAAAACTCTTCCTGCCTCACAAAGAGGCCAAACTGCCCCCTTCTGTTCTCCCACGCAGGCTCTTGCCCTCTGACTCCTCTTAACAGCTGAACCTTTGCTTCCAGTTTCCATCACATCTGCTGAGGGAAGCTGGCTAAGAAAAATGAAACTGCAGACACTAAAGCCAAACTAGAGAGTGCAGACTTGGAGCAGATCCTATCAACACAGCTTGTTACAGGCAGCAGACAGGAGTAACTTTTCACATGCAGTCACATACACACAGCACAGCAAAGCAGACTGCTTACCCATGCTACAAAACCAGGTCATTGGAAAGGAGATTAAGGCTAAAAGGGTTCAGAAGGATGTTTACACCTATCCACAGCCATTCTTGGTGGTTCCAGAAGGAACTTTAGGATGTGAAGAGGTTCTCAAATAGGTTGCAGAGGATGGACTACAGACAGACTGTGGAAACTGGGCACATGTGGTTTTGAGGGAGCAGGAAATGGAGAAAGACACAAGAGCTCTAGCTGGGAGTTTATATCTCTCTTCTACGTAGCTTTTCAGGAAATTATCTGCAGAGGGTCCAGGGGAAGAGAAATTGCAAGTTAAATTAGGATCTAGGTGATGAAAAATTTTAAGTTAAGCTGTATTAGAAATTGTGTGCTACATGACTTATTGATCGCAATAAATTTTCTGGTATGAGAGTCATAACATAAAATTTCATCTTTATTCTTCTGAGAACAAAACCTTCAGCTGCAACTACGACTTATTATTCTGCCGTGGATCCCTAAAAGAATCTGTTCATCCCCTCCTCCGTGTTGTAGAACAGCATTGTCCACTTCAGCCTCTTGGGGGCTTCATCAGCACAAGCTTCCCACCTTCCACAGTCAGGTCTCTGGTGTCTAGCTTCACTCCACGGTGCCAAATCTCTACAAGTGGTGAATCCCTGACATTTCACTAGCTAGGACACATATTCTACAGGTCAGAAGATGCACCAAAGGCAAAGGGAACCCCTTGCTCATACCTGGGCATGTGCCATGAGGGCCTGCTACCTGCACTGGACCCATAGTTCAGTTTCCTGTTATTCAGGACTCCCCCCCCCCCCCGCCCTCCCAACAATTAAATCATTCTCTCCAGATAAAGTTTAAACATTCAAGCTCTGATGTGTTTCAGTCTTAACAGCTGATGGGTGAAATCTGTGGAGGAGGTAGGCAGCTGAACAGACATGAGCAGTAGTAACTGTATTTTTAAGGCAAATGATCTGATCCTAATGCACTAAACTTAGAATTATTATCACAGCTTACCAGGGGTTTAAATATCAGGGACTGTTTATGTCCCATATTTCTCCCTTCCAGCTGCTGAACTTTCCTGAAGCTGGCAGGCCTGCAAAGCATTCACAGAGATGTAGTAGCTGTTCAGGAAAGGGCAGAGACATGCTGGCCAACTGTTTGCACTTAACAAATGGAAATCCTGTATGGAGCACAGAACAATGCAGTTTTATGGGGAGTTAAATACTGGTGGGTTTGAAAAACAAGGATAGTTGCTTATAACCTAGGCCTGACAGAGAAGACTTAATCTTCTATTAGCCTGTATCACGAATGATTTCATACCATTTTAATGTCTCTTGCCATGGACATTAACTCTGAGAAAGATACCCTCCCTGTGGGCTGTCAGGGAATCTGCCTCCTTCCACGTGTTTCTCTGATTTTTTGGCCGTATTTTTTTCTGATATTTTGGCTTGTACAGCGTTTGAGGGAGAGACCCCTTGCAGCAGCGCACTGCTCTGTGTCCCTCCATTACCCGCTGTCCCTTTCCGCACTCTTTCCCTGGTGCCTGCACAGCGGCAGCCTTCGCAGGGTCTTTGTGTCGCGCTGTCGCACCCCGCTCGTCCGTCCCTGTCGCCTGCCGCCCGTCCCTGCGCAGCGCAGCGCACGCTTTGCCACACTGCGCGACCCCGCTGCCGCAAACCCGGTGGGACCCTTCGGTGACAGCCCCGGTGACAGCCCCGCCAAGCCGCGCCTCCCCTCCCGTCCCGCACCCGCGGTCCCTGCCCGCGCTGCCCGCCCGGCCACGGCGCTCCGCGGCCTCCCCGCCCACCGCCTTCTCCCCTCCCAGACGGGCACGGCCGAGGCAGAGCGGCGGGCGGGCGGCTGCCTCCGCCTCCCTCCCTTCTCCTCAGATGCCCTTTGCAGGGTTATTATTACAGTTCGTGGCTGCGCTCTGCCTGCCCCCCCCCGCCGCCCGCCCCTCCGCGCTGCGCAGCGCGCTGGCCGCGCTCCCCGCCCGGGCTGGCCGCCGCCCAGGGGTGCGGGATCCCCGCGGCCCGGAGCCAGCGCGCCCCCAGCATCCCTCCCAGCATCCCCCCCAGCATCCCCCCCAGCATCCCCCCCAGCACCGCCCCGCTCCCCGCAGCCGCTCCCCGCAGCCGGCGCTGCCCCGGCGGGGCTCGGCCGGCGGCGGGGCGGGCGCTGCCCTGGGGCTCCCAGACAGCGGGGGGAACGCGGGGCTGCGGATTATTGCAGACTAAGCAGTCTGGCGCTGCAGCATCGTGCGGGGGGAGGCGGGCGGGCAGGGGGAGTGTGTGTGTGTGTGTGTGTGTGTGTGTGTGCGTGTGTGTGCGTGTGTAAAGGGGGGATGGAGCTGGCAGCTGGCCAGCTACCGTCAGAATTAGCTCATTGTTCAATATAACCAGCGCTGGCAAGCAAAACCCAGCCCGAGAGAGGGAACGGGGCGGGGGGGGGGGGTGGGGGGGGGGGCGGGGGGGAGAGATAGAGAGACTTTCCCCCAGCCACCCCCACCCCTTTTTTATTTTTTTTTCTCCGAGGCTGCACTTTGGAAGAGGTGCAGTCATTCTTACCCACACCCCCTACCCTCTCTCCACTCCCCCAACTATAAATTCCCTTCTGTAGCATGCTGCCCTTTTGTAATCCACATTTGTGTTTCAGATCATGTAGAAAGGACAGAAAGTGAGCAGGGAGCGGGGGCTTTTGTCTGTAAGTATATACAATTCCAATCCACAGAATTTAATTCTTTTTTAGTTAATCCCCTTTCTCTGTCCCTCCGTTTCCTCCCTTTCTCCTTTCTTTCTCTGTGTTTCTCTGTTTCTTTTCATTTCTTTTTGATTTCTTTCTGTCCTTAGCCGGACTTTGCTGCAGCTTGGCTTTCCCCTCTCGGTGCACATTTCCAAAGAGGCTTTTTAAAGGAAAATGAGAAAACGTGCAGTGTATGTGTCTAACTCTTTGTCTTTGTGCTTTAAGGCTGGATTTCTAGGCTGAGGATTTTTCTGCACACATGCAAGGGGAGATGAGAAGTGATTTTCTAAAATGTTTTCCTTTTTCTGGGTTTTGCACTACGCAAACACCAAAATGCATTTTTTAACCTAATGCACTTGGCTTTGTTAGCATGCATGCAAGGCTCTAGGACAGGTTTATCATCTCCTTTCTTCTCCCTTCTAAAACGAATCTCCCTCTTCTCCGCCCTGACACTGGATTCATCTCAGGCTGCTGGGGTTTATTTTTAGAAAGCAGTCATTCTTGCAACAGCCTTCTGCATTTTTGCATGTGCAGCAGTTAAATTTTGGGTGGTTCTTTTGAGAAAAAAAAAAAAGGCAACAAAACAACAAAGCCAAAACAAACCATGTTTTGCTGAACATGTAGTGACATGCTACTTTTTTCAAACATTTCTGTGTATATTTATGGATATATGAATTTGCAGTTTTAAATCCAATATGTATGTGTGTGTTTGTGTAAACATATGACTCATACCTAATTATATTTCATGCATACATGCTATAGGTAAGAAATATGTAATCAATAGAAGAGAACTCTTAATTTTTGTTTCTATAAAGAAAGCTGATAAAGGAGATATGCTACAAATTCAGTCCATTAAGAGCGTGATAATTTAAGGTAAATGAGGTAGGACCTACTCTTCTTTTTTTTTTCTCTCCCTGTTTAAAATAGGGGGTGTGTGTGGAACAGAGAGAGAGAGAGGGAGAAAACTGGAGGTTATGTAATGCAGTGCCATTTCCAAAAATACCTACTCTCTGGGCTGTTACATTGTGTTATACTTGTTCCTTGATTGCAAAAACCCACACTTAGTAGTATGCCTGGGAACAATGGACCACAAATTACAGTAAACACAGACTGACAGGTTTTTGTCCTCTTGACTGATTTTTACCTGTGTTAACCATTACGAATGGGGCTCTTCAGAAATATACCCAGTGCTAAGAATAGCAAAGGGTTCTGCAAATCCAGGTACCAGGGATTCCTTTGTCCTATATTTAAGCCTATAGACCACTGAAGTGCAGAGATGCGTGATATATAAGCAAATGTGTGGTTAGAATAATTTGCATTGCTTTAATCTTAACCACTGAAGCTTATACTTGATTCACCCACTGTTATGCTGGCAAAAAATACCTTTTAACTACTGCAACAGTTGGAATTACTTCTTTTTTTCATTTTTAATTTTTTTAAAATTGTTTTCAGATTGTTCTTCTTGTGCTACTTGAGAGAAACCTGCAATCCCAAGATTTAACAGAACCTAAAAATGGTAAGAATTAGTTGCTTTAGCAGAGCATCAATAATTTTTTTTGTGTCACTACAAACCTTGTTTCCCTCTTCCCAATACTCATTTATAGATAAGACCTTCATACGACATAGTTTTAGGGGCTACGGGGACTTGCCATACAATAACTGATGTACTCTGAAAAGTTCCTTATGTTGGATCTTCTATTTTCTTGCATTTTTTGAATAAAAACCTGAAATCTGTCTCTGTGCAGTAAGGCTTATTTAATTGAAACAAGAAATATTTAACTTATTGTGAAAAATACACATCATAACACATGTAGCAATACATGCAGACAAAACAATATCCAGTAAAGCCAACACTGACACCTTTCTCCCAAAATGAAGAAATAGGTCATTGCACTTTGTAAGTGAAAAAGATTTAATGTTAGTCTGTCAGAGAAGTACATAAGGTGCAACCTAAATTTTCTTATTAGGTTAACCTTCTGAAAACACTATCATTCTTTGTGACACTGACCTGTTCTAGAAAAAAATGTTTAGGCCTCAAACCTGACTGAACTTACAGGCACTTGTTTGGAATGTGTTTAATAAACAACAACCTCTTTCCTTCAGTGCTAATTGTGTTTCCATTTTTATTGATTAAAGCCCATTTTTTATATTCTGAGATACCACTGCTAACAAACTCCTGATTTTAAGGATGTGCATGTAAAAACGGTATTCTCTGAGAAGGACTGTATCAGACTCAGGAGGACAAAGGTAACAGTATTTTTTTTTTTTTAATGCTCAATGCAGATTTTGTTCAGACAGTTTTTCATCCTATGGCATTCTTAGCTGAGGATGCAGCTATCTCGGGATCATATCCAAATACATGTACTGGCAAAAAAGTGATATATTTGGGATGCTGCAGGATAAAATCATGATCCATGATGTTAATGTTAATTAGTACTGAGCAATGCTTTAAGTAGCATTGCATAGGGTGTACATTAGCAGAGAGTATTTTCCCCAATGTGAGGTTCTGAGGGACATACTCTAATGAAGATTGGGCTAATTGCATTAATATTATCCCTGTCTAGTTCTTTGGGGTTGTTTTGATATGGGGGAGGAGTGATGATCAAAGAATTATTAAAATAAGCAAATACATACTCTGTTATAAAGGGTTTGTTTTTGTTTTTGGCTCCTTGTTTTATATCATTCCTATCTGCAAAAATAAACTTGCAAATTCTGGAGTTTTAGTCTATTCTGGAACCTACTTTCATCAAAGTGCTTTGCTCATCTGTGTATAGGTGAATAGATGGGGGTGGGGAAATTAAAGGGAAATGAATCACTTAAACTGTGAATAGAAATCATGCTAAAATACATGTTGTTCACACAACTGTGGAATATTGGATTAGGCAACTGTTTTCCTACCAAGGTGACAATCAGCCTATATTTTGGATGTTATGCAGGCTGCTCTGTGCAATGTATGCTTATTATGGAACAAAAGATTATTTTAAGTTTAGTTAGGCATAAAATAGCCACTGATTTCTACCAGCAGATGGTTCTATAAATCTAGCAAGGTTCTTGTAGTAGTCAATGAAATCAGTTTTATAAAGCCAGTCTCTGGGCCAGAACTCAAAATACAACTTAAAGCTATACACATGTAAAAAATAAAATGTTGTTACCCACCTGTCTAGTCCCATTGTTTGCTTTGCAGTGTAATGTAAATACAAACCTCATTTAGCTGTTTTTAAAAGTTCCCCTTCTCTTTTGTGACAGAAATTAAAATGTACTGTTAGGTTTTACCCCTGCTTGCAAGGATGTTTAAGATGTGATACTTGGCAGAATCTCTTCTTCTACCACCACCCTTTCCCCCCCTTTTTCTCACTTCTGGCACACTAACACTGAATGTAATTCCAAGTCAGACCAGTGACATACTTTCCTTGCAGTAGTGGACACACTTGTCTTTGTCATATTTCTTCTTGTATTAACTGCAAGTGTCTCTCTAACCATTCTAATTTACAGGAAATACTCTTCTTTGCTTATCTACACTTTTTGCCCACTGAAATACATGACGATGAAAGTGCTTACTTTGTTTTAATAGCACAGTATATGCAAAGGCTCTGCCCTGCTCTCACTGGTCAGTTAAAGTTTAGCTATTGTGTTTCAGTAGACTGAGACAGATGTTAAAAAATGGGTAAAAATGGCCTTCTTATTCCTTTGCCAGTCTGAAAGTTCATTAATTATTTAGCTAAGCTTACAGTAAGATTTGAAATTACTAGAATAAACTTGTTTGGTGAGAACAAATGAGTTCTTGGTTTAACTTCACTGTCTTACTCTCTTAGTTTCTTAATTTTCTTTTCTCATAAAATGTTTCTTAACATTTTAAACAATAAAAGCAAGTTATTTAACACATTAGTTCTCAATGTTTCTTCTCCTTTTCTTGGACTTGGAATTAGAATTACCTGATAAATTAATCAGTCTTTCTTGCACCCGTTTAATAATAAGATCCTCAATTTTAAGAGGAACAGAAAAGCAGAAGAGTGCACTTTCTATTATTCTTATAATTTTAACTCATGGACATTTTAAGCCATTTTACACAAGAACATTTGTCATTTGAAGATCTGTCCTTACTTCTGCATAATGCATTTCCTTTAAGTGTCTACCTGAAGGAGGAAAGAGCCTTTTATATTTATGTGCAATGTATAAAATCCTGAGGTGACTTTAATGATCTTTTAATTTGAAATGCTAGAACTTCTATATACTACCTTTGTGGCAAGTGCTGAGTGTTATGAAATGTAAGCTAAAATTTTACTTAATATTAACTAAAAATTTGGCTAACAAGGGGGAAAAAATGGTTCTAACTAAAAAAGAATTTTAAAAAAGGAATTTGTTTTAAATTTTTTCCTGCCACCTCCAATCATTGAAAGTGATCCAATCATTTAAATAAAGGAACATGTTAGAAGAGTGGGAGTAAGGAAGTCTTAATTCCAGGTTTCTGTGATCTCAAAGAAGGCTCCTACCAAAACAAGGAAAGGGTTGGGTTTCGTGTTGTTTGTTTTTGTTATGGTAAATATTAGTTTTTAAATAAAGAAATCAGATCATCATTTTAGACAGTTAGAGAAGTGGTCTGTTTATTTGCTTTCAAAGCACTCAGGTGTGTCCTTTTCTCCTTGCAGATTTTAAGTTAAGTTCTGGGTGTTAAGCTCACAGTGATGCTGCTCAAATAATTTAAACTAACAATGCTAACAAATGTGTATATCAGTAAACAGATCTTTAAGAATTTAATTTTGACTTTTCTGAAAGTAAACATAAGATAATGTAGAGCTAATCATTAATTTTCTCCTGGCTTACCACAATGAGATGGCTTTCTTGTCAGCATTTCTTACTGGTGTGGAGTCTCTGGGCTGGCTGTTGTACAGTATAGCTGTGTCATCGCAGAGCAAGAAGGCTCTGGAAGTAGGTCATTTGGGCTGAAGGCTTCCTGTCCTGCATCCTTGCCTGAACTGCATCACTTCTGAGGTTGTTCTGTCATATTTTGCTGTTTACATTCCCTGCATTTTATAGTCTTACTTGGAGGAAAAGAGAAATAGGGGATGATGACCATTAGGGGTGAGAACAGTTTGGAGAAAAGCCCTTCTTTTTTAAGTCAGAGGGAAAGAAAAGACAGCCTGCATTTGGCTGAAAAGAATCACCATCCCATTTAGTCTTTTGTTTGTGTGTGTGGATTTTTCTTCGAGTTTGTAGAGAAATTTATAATATCATTTACATGAGGTGAGGATATTTCTGAAGAAAATTTTGTGTTTAAAATTTCATCTCAGTTTAACCATTACTAACCTTTTTCCAGGGAGTTACATGCAGGTGTCTTTACACATTCTGTAATTTTCTGTGTCCCTGGGCTGGAACAGCTTTTCATAATTTTAGGATTATTTGTGGAGGATGGAGTCTAGAATAAGGCAAGGTGATGAAATGAGACATTATGTCCAGCCTGTTACTAGATGCACATTGGACAAAAGCAACTCTTGGTCTGGCATGAGAAAACTCATACCTGGTTGATTATTACCAAGCCTGGTACTGGAACTGGGACTGGAGTCTCCTTTATGGTAAGTCAGAGCCACACAAAACCTGCAGGACTGTCAGACCCTCTTCTGTTCCTGTATAGCATGGGCAGAATTTGGTCAAGAGAAGTAATTGTGAGGGTTGAAAGTTAAATAGTTTTGGCCATCTCAACATGTATATTGTGCTTTTTCATTATGCTTATGTAATGTGCATGTTATACATTGTGTGTAGTTTGCACAGTGCTACTTGATTGCTGAAAGCTCAGTAAGAATTAAAGCTTTTCCAGATTACAAAGTTTATAATCAGAAATACAAACCAGTTTTTGCAATACTTCTGTCAAGCCACCTGTTCAGCTGAGCAGAAAGCAAACCTTTACTTGTTTATGGGTAGAAAAGCAGTTTTTAAAAAAAGTAATTTTTGCCCAAAGCTATAGATACTGTGGATATTTCAGTGGTAGAGCTCATATGCACATGAAAAGACAAAAGCTTTTTATATTCTTGTTTCTACTTAGTCAGAAACATGCTCTGGATGCTAAAATTTTGGTACTCTGTCCCAGCATACTCTATCTGAAATGAACTGTGTTGACACGTGGAATGGAAGGTTTATGTAATACTGAGTCCGGGAAAAATCTTTACTAATTTTTTTCTCAAAGGCTGAAATTTTGGAAAATCAGAAATAAGAATATACATCTAGTAACGCTACAGATATAACATTGGTTTTTTAAGGCTTGGGATCTGTTTTTTTAAGGCTTGGGATCTAATGCCATCACTGACAATATTTTTGCTTTTTTTCTGGCTGTGCTATATTGCTGCTTCATAACTGAATTCTGATCCCTCTATATGCTGAAGAGATGGGGAAAGGAGGACACTTAATAGTTCTAGAACAACTTTATAAACATAATTCAGTTGGCATCATTGACCAGGGCAGGATATTTTAATAAAGAAGAGTCTTATCTATTTGTATTTTGGTATTATTTCAAATATTTATTCACCTCATTAAACCATATTAATTGAAGGCACAATCTTCAAAGGTGAAAAAAAATTCTTTCCAAATGTTTAATGTAGAATGATAGTATGAATCATTGTTTGAGTGTTACAGGCAATTCTATTTGGACTTCTGGTCTGGCAAATTCACAGTAGCAGTACTGAATGAATCCTTGTGTACCTGTTGCTGGGAGGATTCCTGATGTTTCCTTCTGTAAATACTGCAATAAAATAAACAAACAAACAAGTAAAAACAACCCACCCTCAGAATAAATAGGATTTTCTTATCCTGCAGGAAGAAGTGTCTCTGGAATAAACTTGTAAACAGTAACCTGATTATCTCTACTAAATTGGCATACTTAGGTGGGAACAAGTTAAAAAAAGTTCTAAGAAATTTGTGCATCCCCGCTGGAGGTGGTAACAGCCTTGGCTTAATATACACATTATCAGAAAGAACCCCTGGCCTCTTCCAGCACTGATCTTTAGAAGGCACACATTGGCACCTCATATCTACCCTAGAAAGGTCAGGTTAGAGAGTAAGAAATCTTCTTCTTTGCTTTAAAATGACTGTGTATCTGTGATAAATCTCCATCACAAAAGAGTATGAGTTTACACAGCTCCTTAGATGAGTCCCAGGACCCAGAGATATTTCCTTACTTTTAGCCTCCAGAACATCCATGATACATTTTGTGCTTCTGTGTCTGGAGTAGCACTTAGGTGCATTACCATCAGCCTAGTAGAGGCTGGTAATAGGGAGGCTTCAGGTAAATGTACCACAGTGCTTTCAAGCACTTGTTAACAACCAGCTGCCCTCATTACACCTCTTTTAATGAGGTAAGTAAGGACTGGCTCTACAAGGTGGTTTTCTCTCCCATTTCCAAGATTATGGCTGAGGCTTTTTAATACTTGCCTGCAAAACGCTGCTTGGGCAAGTGGCTGGCACCTCCTGGGGGGAAGGAAGGTCTCTGCCCTTGGGGAAATGTATCCTTGGCTGGATTTCTGCTCATCTGTTTGGTATGTGGGAGAAGAACTGTTGTGGTCCAAAGCAGTCGCTTGAGCCTTCAGTAAGTTACAGCATTCAAGCCATTATTTAGAAAATGAATAGGAAGTTTTAAGAAATAAACACTTGTTTTGGGAGACTGCTTGGTGTATACATTTTGTGTACCCCAAGAGGGAAGGGCCAGGTCTGAGAGGGCACTCAGGAGAGGTGTTATTCTGGTCTACCTCTGTTCCTATTCTTAACAATTCACTACTGACCAGTGTTCTTGCTGGATTTTCCCTTAAAGTCAAAACTCAGTAAAATCAAGACATTGGGCTAAATAGACTTTTTGGTCAGCCTCTGACCATGCTCCTTTTCTTCCTCCTCTGTAGCTCAAGTAATTTGTCCGTGTTATGTAGGAAACTACTGAACAACTACTATGCATCCTTTGGTTCAGGATTTCTGTTGCCAATTTTTGTTGTGTATCCACTTGAGTTTATAACAAGAGACTTGCTTATGCATTTTGTTCTGCAGTTGCCATTAGATGTAGGTGCCAATAGTTACTAATTAAGCTCTACCTTATTGCACTTGAGGAGCAAATTACAAACTCCTATGTAATTAACTGAGAACTAGAGTATTATTTCAATTCTCAACCTTGTTGTTGTTTTTCTGTGTGTTGCATGTTAAGTGAAACAAAAAAAAATACTGTGGTACAGAGGCAAACTAAATATGTGGGGTTGTACTGGGTTCTGACTTAGGTTTTCTGGATGGCTGATTTGCTTATTTTGATTTCTCTGATGTTTTGCAGTTTTGGAGAACATAGACAGAAATTTACTGGAGGAAAAAAGTAATTTGCAGCCATTTAATTGCTTGATGGAACTTTCCACAGAACATACATTTGTTTTTTTATTTTTTCTGAAATAAATGTATTGTTTCTCTTTCAAGGAGTGCAATACTCTGGTAATAGTTTACTCTTAGTAAAATTCATTAATTCAGTAAGAAGTTGGAGGAGCATTTATGACTGTGTTCACAATGTACTGCCTAATTTTTTTTCTCTTAGTCTTTGTATGCATGGTAAATATTAACAATGTTTTGCAGTGATTTTTTGTGTCTTAATGAAGTAAAAGAGCAGCATGACTCTTGTAGCAGACAAGCGGGATTGATCCTAACTGGTGCAGAAAAGTGAAAATTGATCTCTCTTCCTAAAAATTGCATCACATTCAGGTGGTGTGGACTGGATTCCTCCCCAGGGAAAGTTAGAAAGGGTTTTCTAGAACTAACCTCATTCAATCACCTATGTTAGAATATAGCTAAAGCTTCTGTAGAGGGGTTCTTACTGGATAAAGAATTGTGCAGAAGTCTTATTTGTAAATACACATATAAAACATGCAGCCTGTATATGGATGAGGGCAGGAATGAGTCCCTTGAAGAAGCTGACACAGATAAACCAGGGTAGGAGACTGCATCGGAGCAGATGCTTCTGTGTGACCTCAAGAATAGATGCTTTAAGAACAACAAGGCAAACAACAGATGACAGTGGGTTTATAGGAGAAGCTTTTCAAGGTTACTTCCTTATGCCGTGTAGGGAAAGAGCGAATGACACCCTGTTCTGTGAGATCTACATAAATTGTAGAAGAGATGCAAAAGGACTACAAAAATCACCAAACACCTAATAAATAAAGTTTGTAATTCATTTGAAGTGTGGAGAAGGGGATGCAAGAAAAGCATACTTGTCTCATTTAGGTCTTTTCATCTCTATGTGGTTGTGAGTTTGAGTCATCAGATGGGGAGGAATAAAAAGCAGCAGCAATAACTTCCCCATGAAAAGGCAAAGACATCAAAAGATGCTGATGCAGAGAAGTCAAAGGCAAATTCAGGTGTACAGCTGTCTTGCCATGTTCTGCTGATATACTGCCAAGTATTAATTATCATTGCAATGGCAGATAAAGTCTCACAAAGGTGTGCCACTTGGAGCAATCCAAGCTGCAGAATCATGATGTAACTCTTCATCAGTTCTCTCAAACCATTTATCTAACTTTACTTCGTGGAACTAACCAAGTGAAATAAATGTAAAGTGTTGTTTTTCCCCATTGTTTTTTTGATTTTCATAGCACTGATGTGAAAACCAGGGATGACAAAAAATCTGCTGCTCTGACAGGATACTGAAATCATGAGGTCAGGTTATTTGGGATGACTGTTGCTTCACCTCAGGCAGAGGCTCAGACTCGTGATGCATTGACACTCAAAAATGCAAACAAGTTCACAAAATTGTTAAGCCTCACATCTGCTAAATCACACATTCACAGCATTTTTAAATTATTAAGCTAAGGTAATGAGGTTGCACTTAAACTCGGGCAAGTTTGGTTTCTGCTGTTTCTGTTGGGAAATCTTCCTCAGTGAGCCTGTTCCAGAATCAGCCTCCCATTTCATCATGAGTACAGCTTCTTAAATACAACAAAGGCTCATCAAAACTTCAAGGACTCACTGAAATAAGGAATAATGATGAGTACTCTTGATGTAGCTTTGTCCTTGCCCTCTCCAGAAGATCTAGAAAATAAAAGCTGTGACTGATAGAATTCTTCTGTCCGACTAAAGTCTCAGAAAGCAGCAATCGTTCAGCTGACAGTTGCTGTATGTATTAAATCTTACGTGCTAGGTTAGGTACTCAGTGGATATTTATGTTTTGTACATTCCTAATGTTCCCCTCATAGTCTTAAAGATAAATTACTGAGGATGGGAGCATTAGTTTACCCCTTGTACTGAAACAAAAACTTTGATCCTAGCAAAAGCTTTCCCTCCAGTTTTCCTGAAAAAGAATTAGTGGGGTTTTCATTCACAAAATTATTTATTTAGTGCTTGAGCAGTGGTGCAGTAAGATGGTTTATGCATTTGGACTGTGATTGTGGGATGTTGGTTAGAAAGAAAATGTTTTACTGCAGTGGGAGGCATTTGGGGGAATTGAAAAGTACATGGTAGGATGTGCTGTGAAACGCACATCTACAGCTCAAAGTAGCTGGCAACTAAGAAATTTTAAAGAAAAGTGGGTACGGAAATGAGAAGCAGTGTTCCTTTTTGCTTATACAGCCCACTCTCAGGAGGAGGGTGGCCTCTCTCCCTTTTTCTGCTCTGGATTGGGCACACAGGGCACTCAGTCCTCACAGCTGCACTGTCATTTTAGTGCTGCAGAGAGAATGTGCACACCTCTTTCTTTCCTTCTTTTTCCCACACACCTCTTATCTTTCTACCCATATTCCTCAGCATGTGGCTATCTCTGTCTGCTATTACACTGCTAATCCATACAGTAACTATTTTTCTTATAATTTTTTTCCTCTCCTAGGTAGGTCACTGCAGAATTGTTGGACATGGTCACCTTTTATTTGGAATTAGGATCTACAGCACTTGTCATCATTTCCTTTTTGTTTTCATTTCCCCCTGCCTCAAAATTGTTTTATAAGACAAAGAGGTTACCTGAAGCTTCTCTAAAAGGTGGTTGCTGATTTCCTCAGAGCAGTTGCTCTTCAATAAACTTTTAGTTAGGAAATCAAGAGTGCAGTTGAATACCACTGTACATCCTGAATAAGACTTGATTACAAGAATTCAGTTGTGGTTCACATGGGGGGAAAAAGGTGAAAAAAAATAGAAAAAATAATTACAAGGGTTTTCTCAATTATTTCCTAACTATAAAAACCTTGTAAATGCTTAAGAGGAGTATCCTCAGTTTAGTAACTTTAGCCTGCCAGAAATCTGGGTTTTTTTTGCTCTTGATGGATTTATGTGAATGTTTGAAAAATGCTCTTGGTGAAGAGGAATGAAGAGTGGATACCAAATCAATTTTAGCATTTTGATGTGACTGTTAGAGTATGTTAAGTTCAGCTCTGTTAAAATTATTTTATGTATCTGTTTTAAGGTTTGGCAAAAGATTGCACTCCCCTACCATTCTTCTTTAAGAAAGCACGGCTTAAAATGAAGAAAAATCCAGGAATTAGAATTTTGTAATGTTGGTAAAACAGAGCGAGAGCACAAGAGTTTCTCAGTCAGTCTGTTGGCCAAAGGGGAAAAGTAGAATCTGCTGGTTTTTATTCCTCCTGGTTTGAGAGAACCCAAGCTGAAACAACCCAAAAAACTAGCAGTAGTTCTGGAAGCTGAGAGATCTGGTAAACAGCCTAGGCATTTATTTCCCCCCCCGGCTTTTGCTCTTCTTTAACATTAAATTAAGTTATTTGTATCTTTTCAGGAGACTGGAGGCTACAAAATTGAAAATGTGCTCATAGACAACCCAAAATTCCCAGTTTTCAAGTTGGCCTCAATGTTTAAGGCAGAATTGCACGTTGTTGTGTCTCAGGTAGCTCTTCCCACATCTAATGGTTCATGGATGAAGCTTCCTGGCCTGCCTGTCTGGCTAATGAGGATCAAACAGTGAGGCTATCAGTGTGAGTCAGCATTATGCCAACTTGCAGAAACTGTACTTTTCAATCCACCCTAAAGCTCAGTAATTCCGTTCTGAATCCTGATACTTTGGATATTTAAGCCAAGCCTGCACTTGCATAACAGTAACACAGGAAGTACTAAGAAATGAAAATTTGGTGTGTATCAATGGAAGCATTTATTTAGAAGTGTTTGCTTCATGCTAACAGCTGGAATGTTGTAAACCTTACATCCTACTCTGTAATGGAGCATTGCTTTCCTCTCTCATAGCTCATCTTGCAACATTTATATCAGTACTTTTGAGCTGCTGAACTGAATTAATGTTCTATGTGTTTTTCTAATACCCTAGTTGACAGTATATTAGAACTTCTAAGTAGCTTCTGCATTCATAAAGCACAGCAAGATGTTATGGTTTATTTTATATCCTTTTTTCCCCCTCCTTCTGGTGAATTAGAGTAAATCTAAAGTGGACTTTTCTGCACCAGCATCTTTTTTCCCATTCCAGAATCTTCCTCCACTTGGCCAGATTCCAAGCCATGATTCTACAGCCTGTCAGCCTTGGTCCCAAGGCAGATACCTAAAGTCCTTTGTCCATTCAGGACTCTGGTACAGTCATAGCAGAGCAGTAACTTCCTGTGAAATAGGCCCATGTGATTTTTATTTACCAATATGGGCCACAGTGTTTGTTTTTGAAGAAGAGAAAAGGAAGAGAAAAGGATATAATTGATTTTTTTTTTTTTTTTTAACGGAGAATTACTCTGTGAAAGATGGTTTGGGGATTATGTGGGGTGTTCTGCAGGTGGTGGCAGGTTTTGGGGTTTGTTTTTAAACCCTGGGGTGTAGTTGTGAGCTCATCTTACGCTTTACACCTTTTTCCTCCTGCCTTATTCCCAAAATCCACCAGCAAACTGCAATTTCTCCAAGTTTTTATGAATTTAATTTGAGGAATCCTTTCTTTTTCATCCAACTTCAGGTGCTTATTTTATTCCTATTAGGTTGTTAATAGGGATAACAGGGCCCAGAGTCTAGCCTAAATACATCTCAGACTCCATGGAAAATATAGAGGTTTGGCTAATTCCGTATTCTGATGCTTAGGTGATCCTCCCGTATACATTTTGTATACTTTGCTAGTGTGAACAGCATGTCCTGTGGTAGAGCTGAATTCCTACTGCTATTTCCCACCACGAGTTTTCACACAGAAAGTAGGGCTACACAATAAAATCAAGACATAATTGCAGAATGAATAACAAGTGATTATAAATAGTGACAGAAAAGCTCAGAGGTTACTTGGTATCTTTCATACAAGTGTTCAGATATTCAGAGTGAGCATTAACTGAATTCACAGAGTGCCCTGTGCTACACATTGGTTATTTTATGTCAAGCATGCCCAGAGAGCTGAACTGACTTGTCTGAGACCTCAGATATGAAAAAAATTTGTTGCTTTAATCCGTAGAAAGTACTGTTTGTACTGCAGAAAGCACAGGAGAATGTACAAAGCTGCCTTGAACTCTGTGTTTCAAATTTCTCTCCTCTGTGTTTTTCTCCTCTGCACTATAGGAAAGTTCAGTATTTTCTATTGGGAAGAGGATTTAAATACTCTTCCAATATTTTCTCCAGGATAGACCTAACCCCGTTTTGACAGCTAATAGTCAACATGCACCTCCCCAGAAATGAAAACTTTTCTCATGTTTCACTATAAGCACAGGAGCAAGAGAGTGAGTAAAACTGGCCCAGCACTTGCTTAACTGACTATGAAAGTTTTGATCTCCAAAGTGCAGACAAATCTGAATGGTGTAATTTATAATGGCTAGCTCAAAACACTGACAGTTTGACATCCTGGCATCATGCAGAAAGAGTTCAATTCACCCAACACAAAAAGCCCAGGAGAAAGATTCAGCAAGAAAATAAATTTAGGAATTTCAGCATTGTATGTAACTTGTACCTGACCACTTCAGTATTTCTGAGACTGAGGTGAAGAGATATTTTGATCTTCATCTTGAACCTGACAGGCATTGTCTTGGTATTTATTCCCTTTAACCTCTACTGTAGTCAATGCCCAGCTTTGGATCTCACCCATTTTACACAAAAAAATTTTCATGTGGATGTCGTAGGACAGCACCTTAACTGTTAAATCCTGAGGCCAGCTGCTTTACTGTAAGTGTTTTATAATGTGTTGGAATTTCTTTTATGTGGAAAATGCAGGGAGCTAACATGGAATTCTAATTGTTCCAATGATCTTATAAAGTTATACATTCTAGCTCACCAGTCATTGTGAAAGGATATCAAAGGTGTGGTGCTCTTATCACCTGCAGCACCAGCAAAGATAATGAACTTCATTAAGCAGTCCTTTGCCAGTGGCCCCTGGCAAAAGGGAATGGACAGGTTTTCTTACAATAGCCTCTGCAAATTCATTAGTACAGACATTCTCTATAAAGAACTTATTAGGGATATTTAAATAAAAATACATCCTATACTCTTTTAATTATTTTTTAAGGACCTGTTGAATGTAGATAAACATAAAAAAATGTAGTTGGAATGCTCTGGAGACAGATGTTGTCATGGGTACAAAATATATGTACTAAACATTAAAGACCCTGGGCCAAGTTCTACTGACTTTAGACTTGTTTTTGTGACACGGTCTGTCACATGAACACCACTGCTTTTAATGAATCTCTCTTTGTTAGTAAGATCTTGTATATATTTATGTCACTACAGGTTTATCAGCCAGGTTCGATGATTTGGATAAGCCAGAAGATCTTTCCAACCAGCTGTGGGGATGGGGGATTTCCAAAGGTAAAGTTATTCTTGTCATTCCTTTCATATAATAAATAGTTTCTAAGATGAAAGTTTTTGGGAAAAAGAAATTAAAATTGAAAGTTCAATGGATTTCATTTTACAACCACTTCAAGAAAGTAGCCAGCTTTCCTGATTTCATCACGAGTCTCATGTTGCTCTGTTTTTCTTAAAGCCTTGGCTCCTTGCACCATGCAGTTAACTGAGGAGCTCAGTTTTCATTTTATAATTATGTTTTTAGCCTTCAGGCTTGCAGAAAACATGGACTCTTGTTGGCTGCACACCAGAAGGAAAACATACTAATTTTCAAAGGCTCATCTTTCTTAAGCCTGTCTCTTGATTTTACAAGCTTGACATCTGAGTTTTGAATGCTTAATTTTGGCAATGCTTTCCTAGCAATGCAGATGAAAAAGTCAATGATAATGCAGCAGGAGGAACTGGATGGTGTTGCTTATCTTTTATTAGGTATCTTGCTTGTGGGTTGCCTGGCTTGAGTAACAAGCATACAAAGCATGGCAATTTTCATCTGAGTTTGACTAGATATACCACATACAAAGGCAGAAGATGTGGCTCATCAGACAGCATTAATAAGATTTTATTCTGTTACCATTTCTGGTTTGAAAATGTGAAACTGGGCACGAAATTTCAGTAGTGAAAGATAAAGATTATACAGAACCACAGGATGTACATGTTTTATTTTCATATTCCCTTTCAATTACTGGCTCAAGCAGGTAAGTAAAGAAGAACACACATGGAAAATTGTTTTGATAAGTTTCAGTTAATAACTAGGCTTCTGCTCTTTGTTAACAAAACTCTGCTATTGTTCCATATGGATAGCATTATATTTTCCTCTACTCTTTTTCCTCTACAAGAGAACTTCTAAAGTTTATAGGTGGGGTATTTGCAGCCTCATGTGCCAGCCTGCCAGTCTGTAAACTAGCATATATGGCAGTACTGTGATTCTTAGCATTCACAGTATTCCAGAAGTTCAGCTGAGAAAGCTGGTAGCAGTGCCAGAGCCTGCTTAATGTGCTCTGTAGGGTCAATCTTACATCAAATGAATTTGCTAATTTTATGAATCAGCTGTGTGTTAACTAGATGATTTTTATTCAAATTTTAAGTTAGAAGCTTTCAGTAAGTTGTCATTCATCATTAAACAAAGTTTCTTCCAAAGCACAGGAATGAAACTGTGCACTATGTGCAGCATAGCAACAATGCTGCATTAGACTGGATCTATGAATAGCTGTGGGTCTATGCTGTACACAGTTTAAAATAAAATATTCTCAGGGATAATGGTTTCTCAACTAGCCAAAACATATTATAAATCTTTTACCCCTTTAAAGTTACTGGACTCCTGCTTTTAAAATACAGTTTTTTTCCTAGCCTTTATGTAATTCTTCAGACGATATTTGGCATGTGCTAGTACAACAGCCAGTTTGTAGAACTAGCTCCAAATTTTATTTCACAATTGACATTCAAAAGCAACTTCAATATTAATTGTACATAGTCCAGCTTCCAGCAGAAAATCATCTTTAACAGAAACTGTGCATCTTTGGAAATTTTTTCATTTGTACTATAAAATTAATTAGGATAAATTGGTGAAAAAAACTGCAGTGAGTTTTGAGTTCTCCAGATGAGCACTTTTATCTACTCAATGCTAAATAGCTTGAACTTCTGAAATAATAAAGTAAAATATATAGATTTTTGAAAACAATTATTTGAGAGAAAAGTGGTTTGTTTTTTTTTTTTTAATTTTATTTTCATGCAAAAAACACATATAAAAGGCTTCAGTTCTTAATGACAGTTTATTTCCAGACGTAGAAGGGTCACATGGGATTTTATATCTCATGATTGTATGGCAGGATTTCAGGACTGAGATTGTTTTCACAGCTGAAAAGGAACTGCCCGACACAATGCTTTTGGAAATTTGCCCAGACCTTTGGTCTGTGTGGTGTGCCTGTTTGCATGTGTAAGTTTCTAGTTTTCCCTTTGTATCCTGTGATGATACACAAGTAGCAAATTTAGTAAAACAAAAATAAGTAAAAATATTATCATGAGGATGGAATTTTCTAAAGCATTGTGAGGAAACATGTTTGTGCAGTCACTAAAATTTAAATGTTATTTTCTCATTTTGAAATTTGTGCAGAATACCCGCATTGGCTCTAGCAAATACACCTTATAACTCCTTACCCTTCTGCAGATGTACTGACCAAATTCTGCTCCTTTCCTCCATTTCCTGACGCCCCAAAGGAAGAGGTACCCAGCTGTCTCCAGGAAGGGACCTGGCTCTCTGATCAGCCTGGAAACTGCTCCTGTGTGCAGTGCAGAACCCCAAGGGGAGTTCATCTACCTAAAAGCAGGATTTATCCTGTACACTGCGATAAAGACAGTGGGAGAGCCATGGGATGGCTTCATTCCCAGCACAAGTAAATGTAGCAAGTATGAACATCCCAGTGACAATTCTGGGTTTGGAGAAAGGAAAATTGCTGAAAATTTCACTCTATTGATGACTGGGATATTGGCATGTGTTTAATTCATAATTCGGAAATTCACATCAGAAAAAAAATGAACTTGGAGAAGATAACTTTAATTTCTCAAACAAAGAGAGCTATTGAGCTTATGTGACAAACACATCCTAAACAATATGGGCATTAAAACACCTTTATAATTCTTACCACTTAAACACAAAACCCACAGATTTTCTTTTTCTTTCTCTTAAGCTAAACAAATTATTTTTGTTTCAGATCCCGTAGTGACATATAATCAGCAAAGGACTTTGGGCATGTTCTTAGCCTTTAGGCTTCATTTTGAGGTTTAAAAGGAAACATATATTCAAATGCTGTTTAAAAACTTTGCTGAATGGGCACAATTAAAATGCATGGTTAACAAAGATCTATCTGAGGCAGCTGGCTCATATGGCAAACCACTTCCTTACCTGCTCAGAACAAGAAAACACTGCAGTGGTTTTAGTCTGCTCTTTTTGGTGGATTAATATAGGGAAGTGACTTAGTAGTGTATGTTGGTTGCTTAATTAGTAAAGTTTTTTAAAAATGAGAGGTCAAACCTGGGAAAAGTTTGCATAATATTAAGATGATCTTTCATAAATAAAATGCACTTTTATGTTGGATCTTTTGCATTTTTTGCTGCTAGGACACATTTGTTCATGCCCATGAAATGTTTTTCTCAGATGCTGCAAGAACTTCCTGGTTTTCAAACAACCCTTTGTTCTCTGTGGCATCAGGTGCTTCAGTCATGAACTAAAGCTGGTGAACTATGGAAACTTTAGGGTGAGAGAAGGGAGCACCCCACCAAACAAAGCATAGCTAATACCACTTTTCCTCTCCACAGGGAAATCTCCCCATCTCCAAGGAAGTGAATCGCAAGAAAAGTGAGGCGGAGGGGGCGTGCCTGGCTCCAGCGAGTGGCTATGGACAACATTTCACCAAAATCAATTACCTCTACTCTTTTTAAACATAATTTCTCCATTCGTATTACATATGATGTATGGGTTTGATGAGGTCATGGTGTCATATATTGGAAATTGTTTCTGTGTAAATCATCAAGTGTAAGAAGAAACTATGGGACTCTGAGCCTTGCTTTAGAGAATAACAGCGGACAAACGTGTACCATAAAAACTAGTTTTTAACATTCTAACTCAAGCGAAAGCTCTCAGAATTTCACACTGTGAATCCATGTTTACAAACATTACAGGTGGGCCCTCAGGCCTGGTTCTACCACAGCAATGTCTTTCACTACTCAAACTCCACAGCTCACACACAACTGGTAAACCACTCTCTTCATTTCCACCAACCCAAACTGCTTCTTGCAGAGGCTGAGAGTCCCCCTTTTTTTTCATTTAGATGTAACAAGCCTAGTAGTTTATTTTCATCGATTGTCTGTATATCTCTATATTTTATCCATGTACTCTTTTGATGTATAGAAGTAGTATGAAACTCATGGTTTCCTTGTGGTAAGTGATCGTGATGCTGCCACGGGATTTGAGACACTGATGAATGGTGCTATTTTGGACTTTAAATATGCTCCTTGGCAAGGTAGCTCTGATGGAGTTATTTTTTATTTCCATGTTCTGAGAGGGTGTTGGTACTTTGTTTTTCTGAATGTTGTTCTTTAGACTGGACTGACTTGTTTACTTGTGTCTTCAGTGTGGCTTTCTTATTCAGTGCTGTAGGTGAGTAACTACTTATAGTGTACAAGTGAGGAACTGATTCCCTATCAGTGTCCACTCACAAACATGCAGTTATAGTGGGAGCAATCACAAAACTGTAATTTTCGGAAAATCTCCCTTCTGACTCCTATCCACCTTATGGAGAAAGATGAGCAATAATTTTCCACCAACTTCTCAAAATCTCTTGATTTTTGTCTTTTTTTCTTACAAGCCTTTTTTAAAGAAGGGACAAGTTTTAATGTCCTCTTCAAATCCATAAACTAGGGGATATAGTAAGAAAAATACAGCAAATTTCTGGGAAGAGAAGTCCTAAAGGGGAAAGAGTACATTTCCACAGTACTGTCAACATGTGGAATTTACATTTTTGTTCTTGCTCCCAAACTACTATAAATACAAAATAACACAAACCACAAAACTAAGCAGTATCATCTACTCATGGAGTGTTGTTGTGTTAGACACAGTCTGAAAGCCCACCTTAATTTTTTATATAATTCTGTCTTTTAGCTATTCCTTTTACAGGGCAGGCCTTGTTCTGAACTGTCTTAGCTTCTGACTGTTAAATACCAATGCATGCACTGCACTTCTAGATTTCTTTCCTTTCCCTACCTTCTGTATCCCTTTCCTTGTACACTCACTTTATTTTCCAATAGAATAGATATGTCTGCTGTGCTGTATATAGAGCAAGAAGTAATATTCAGCAGTTGTGGCATTTATGTATAGTTGCAGTTGTGTACTGCTGAAAATGCTGGCTTTTGTAACAATGTGATCTTTAATAATGCAAGTACCCAATGTATTTTAGCTATTTTAGTAGGATTTGTTCAATAAATATGCAAGCTCTAAGGGTAGCTGTGATGTGTCTCTTTCCTTATTACAATAAGGGCAGGGTTCCCATTACCAGTTGTTTTCACCTGTTCTTTTCCTGAATCCTGAGGTTTGTTTCAGGAATATCTGGTGTAATAAAAGGTAATTCCTTTTGCTGCTTGCTAAACAATAGCTATCAAGATAACTTAAATGCCAGACCTGGATCTGGGAAATGATAGCTTGCTGGACAATGGCAGCCACATACCTGGCTTCCCACACTGCTGAGTGGCTGGGTCAGATGTGACACTCAATGCCATTTTTAGTGGCCCCAGGAGGACACTCTGGGGCTGTGCATGGCAAATACGTTTCATTTTCTACTTCTGGTAAACTGAATTAAAAGATAATTTCCCTTGTGTGGTAGTTTGGTTTAAAATAGTGTTGATACAGTCCTCTCTTAAACACACTTCTTAATTTTTTTTTTTTAATTGGTGGAAATGTAACACACACATTGCTAAGTTTTAGAGCATATATTGGTTTCATAATAGTATAGATATAGTAGAAACAAAGATTATTTAATATACACTGTGATTAATAGAAGCTTCCAGAATAAGCAAAGACAGCACTCCCTTCTGCATCTGCAATAGTGGCTGTGGCACACACATTGTATTAGCTTCATAAGGTTTAAAAAAAAATGAAAAAAAGTTATACTTATTATGCATTAAAAAAGAAAAAAAAGCATATGGCCATTTTAAAGAATGCCCCTCAGATTGAATGCATGTATTTTCACATTTGGGATGAAGTATAAAATTATATAAATGGAATTATTGGGGAAAAAAGCACAGTGTATATGTCTCACAGTCAGTTGTTGCAGAACACCATGACCAGCTACTTTTTTACCTACCTCATTAAATAATCATTTCTGAAATAGACTAGTAAGAGTATTTTGAAAGCATTATGGTCAAATAAATTGATTCAGGAAACACTGGTTCCAACTTCAGACCTTTTTATAACATATCCTGGAGAATCTAGCAAATCAATATTTGTCCCTCAGGAAATCAAGTAAAAAATAAAACCCTGAAGATGAATTCTGAAAAATAGAAATAGTAATGAATTCTTGCTTTCATAAAGCATTTTAAGCTACACAGACAAAATCACTGATTAGGAACTAACTGTTTTTACCACTGAGCATCATATTTTAAATGAATAGTATGGCATAATGGTATGTGTTATCAATTAAATTCCAATACTAAAAAAGCTGCATCATTAATTACCAAATGCAGAATCCATTAATCCTTACACTTAAGAGTTTGTGCCACTAACAGCATCCTGAGGATGTGTGTTAAAAAAAATCGCATTCTTATTAATAATTTTATTCATTGAAAGTTAGCTAAATTCTGTCTACAAGGATATAAAACATATGGAAACAATCATAAACATTTAAATCACTAGTACTTTAGTGCCAGACTCCAATTAAATTTCTACTATTAAAGCTGTAGTACCATATTACAAAAGATAAAAAATAAAATCAATATTCTACATAAGAAGTTCAAACAGAAGAAGGAAATTTAAATGAAATGTTTAAATCCCAGATTTTTCTCATCAGCATTACATTCTTGTGAGTTTCAAAAAGAACGTGAATATAACCAGGAAGCCAAGTGAGGTAATGGTTTAAGATCACTCAGCAATAGCCCATGATCTATGTGCTAAAGCACAAGACCCCTTTTTGTGACCCTTCACATCTGTGTGTACGAAAGTTCATCTTGGGTTCTGGTGAAGTAAGAGGCAGAAATGCAGGAGCTTTGGCCTTGGCTGCTGCAGCCATAAAAACATCGGTAACTTACATTCTAGTGCGGAGAAAAGAAAGACCAGGAGGAGGAAAAAGAGGGGAAAAAAGAAGAAAGCAACATGGAGAGAAATACAGCAAGCACTTAAACAAAAATAAGAAATACAGAACCTGAGCCTGTCTGGAGACTGTCTGAACTAGAGCTCCAGCAGCGCAAGGTTTGCAGAGAGAAAACACAAGTGTCACATTCCAGTTTGGAACAACTATTTTCCTTTACAGATACAGACCTATGAAATGCCCTGTTGAAAACATGCAGGAATAAACCCTGGCTTTATGAGACAGTTGTTAATGGGTTTTTTTTCCCCATGAAATTTTGTGAGTGAGGAGCTGCCGGAGAGGGGGCAGGCTGGCATCCCCCCTGGAAAAAGACGTGGCAGGACAAGAGAGTCTTGGCCAGTGGTGTCAGGGGTAGAGTACAGGCTTATCCAGCTTGGATCTCGAGACTCTAGCACTTTTTCTGCCCAGGGACATGCCTGGCAAATTTGAGACAGTGGCCTCCACACTTGGAGCCTGTGTCCTAGTCCTGGACTAAGTAGGGGAACATGGTATAACAGAGCAGACACGCTGTACCTTGTATCACCCTGAAGAAAGTGCCCAGTATTTGGATACTCAAATGCTATCTGCTTATGCTTCAGGAAAAAAAAAAAAAACCATCCTGCTTTTCATCTGGTATGTAAACATAACCTAGAGTCTTCAGGTATCCTACTAGCACAGTGACAATCCTGCCGGCCTACACCTATCCATCTGAACTATTTTGTAAGTGCATCCAGATCAACCATCTGTCTGTCAGGGTATGGCCAGAGCACAAAGTGCTGTGCTGTGTAGGCTGGTGTAAATTATCTCAGGAAGCAGAGTAACTGCAAAATCAGCACTGCCTGGGGAAAAAAATAGTCAGAAAACGATGCTCATGCTCTTTGTGTATTCATTTCTAACTTGCCATTCCTGATGTTGCCTGGGCATCTTAGTTTGATCTCACCAATCAATTTGTAACATTTCAGAGCAGCTTAACTCTATATCTGCTCTGGGGGCTCTGACTTGGTGTTTTAAGTTGTGGGTTTAGAGCTTTTACCCTGTATGTCACTTGGTGTGTGCTGCTTTTCAGAGCTCTCAGATTCTTGTGACTCATGTAATATTTTCCAGCTGGTGATTCCAGAGGAAGAGATGTGACCCAACAGCTGATGTTTTATACAAAGAAAGAGTATCCTGTTTGCACAGCACTGTTTCAAATTCATATTGCACGTGTCCAAAGTTAAACCCATGAATCTGTCCAGAGAGATAATCGTTTTACTGGGAATTTTATTTTGTGTAACTTAAAACAGATCCTGAAGGTTCCAAAAAGTCACAGCACCTGTGAATTCTATTTTCCAGGACACAACCTCAAGATGAAAGGTCTGTACAGGTTTCTTGTACATTTTTTCCTGTGTTCTCAGGTGTTTTTTGCAGTCTCAAGTCTCTAGCTGATCTCAACAGACTTGTACTGAGAAATATAAGAGTGCAGAAGGATCTTTGTGGTATAATTTCATTCAACACTGCATCTTCCCCAAAGCTGCTTTTCTCAGCTGCAAATTTTACTGTGTGTTCCTAATAAAACTCTCTGTACCCATCCATTCAAGACTTACCACAGACCATCCAGCTTTCTTCAACAATATTACTGGACAGCAAGCCCTAAAGGCTGCTATGTTCTCAACTCGGCTGCCACAGGTTTTACAGCTACCTCTAGATTTGCTTTCCCACCAGTTATGCAATCACTCTGCTCGCTGGCTGGAGCTAAGTGTGTCAGCAGGCTGCCAGGGCAGCCCTGCTCTGCAGCCTTTGCTCCCCTGTGAGTCATTTTGGCTCGGTCACTTTTTCCCCACCAGTGCCACTCGCTCGGAGGTGAGCTCCTGCCCGTGACTCATCAGCGCGGCTGCAGAGCGCTGTCTGCTGAGGTCCCCCGGGAGGCCCAGGAGCCGGGATGTTTCCGGCACAGACTCGGCCCAGCCGATCAAAACCACCTGCAGCCTCTAACTAATTCACAGTCCGTTTGCTTTCTTTTCAAGTCCGACAAATTCTCGGTGTTTCCTTGGTAGCCCACCCAAGCTGGCAGCGCTGCTCACAGGAAGGTTGCATGAGGACAGGACTGCATGTGGCAAAAACAGCCTTCAAAAAAAAAAAAAAAAAAAAAAAAAAGAGAATAGAAAGGGGAGGGAGGGTACAAAAAAGAATGTCTGAACACTGTGTTTGTAAATAAACAGCAGTAAGTTATCAGTAACTTAACTGTAGCAGCAGGAAACAGTTCTGTCATATTCTGGAAAGCCAGCCATGGAAGGAAATTGTTACGTAAAGTGCAAAACTGCTACTATTTAAAAATGTACTTTGATCAAAAAAGGGAGAAAAGATGCATTTCACGCTTTTCACTCTGAAATACATCAATATGAGCAATTTGAGGTAGTTCTTTTCAGTGGGGAATCTCAAGTTACAGACTTGCAATTTGCTCTAACTGTTAAAGCTCACAGCATTGGCAGATCACACATGAGAGCAGAGAAAAGAAAGTAAGAATTATTCCCAAAGTTTTATCTGCTGGGCATTATCCCATCACTGAAGGACCTGAACCTCTGAAGCCAGAAGAGAGGAGCTGGACACTGGCAAGGAGGTGCAAAGCTGGGCACCTCACCTCCCACCTTGCCAGAGCCCCAGCACTCTCTGCAGGTTTCTGCTCCATTTTCCTTTGCCCAAAGGGTCACAAAGAAGCAAATTTCAGCCGGAAAACCCAAGCCTATCTCCTGTGAGTCAAGAAACACATCTACAGCCCCCAGGTATATTTGATAATCCATGATAATACAGCACACATGTCCAGAGGCTGGGGAGAAGCTTGCTGAAGAGAAATGAGAGGAGGGGGATGGATTACCCCAGTCCTGGAAAGCATGATGGTCAAATACCTGGAAAGTAAGGAATGACTCCCTGTGATAGAAAAGAGGTATCTTGATCAAATCCTTTTCTATGATTAGTGGTATCTATCCTAATTTCCAATAAATTCAGTAGAAGGAGAATCCAAGGACACTGTGTGCCTAAATTACATGCCAAACCCAGGGATTTTGAAATAGAAAACCATCCATCTGATCTCACACAGTGGTAAATGCTGAGCTATTCCACTGGAATTACCAGGCTGAATAAACAAGATCAAAACCAGGTTCATGGGGATGACCCAAAACCTTTGATGCACTTGTGAGGCACACGTTCCAGCTGGGTAAAGAAAACTGCAGACATCAGCTCTTATAGCCCAGACAGTGTCACTGACATTGTCTTACAGACAGGCAGAGTTTGAGCAGAAGGGCATAACTCTGCTTGGGGTAGGCAAATCTCCCTCAGGTGGGCTTTGCCCAGGCACACCACCTCTGCCTTTCTACCCACCCTGAGGTGCTGAAAGGCAAACCTCAGGTTTTCTCTCCTGCTACTGATCAGAAACTGAAGCTCTCCATGCATTGTAAGTCTGGTGCTATTTTATACTGGTGCTACTGAAAAGAAAGCAAATAAAAAGAAAGCAGGTCAGAGAAACTACTTTATCCAATGCTCATGACTTGCTTGTCTTCTACTAGCTGCTAAAAATATTTTTCTTTTCCCGCCAGGAAACAAAAACTCTAACTGTGGATGGGTTTCCTTTATTATCAAGGCAATTGTCTTCTTATGTTCCCTCCTGATGGACTGAACTACTCTGATGTGGAGGAATGGCACAGGCCAGAGCTCACTTTCTACTGGGAAGTGTTAGGACCTGCCTAAACAACACTTAATCAGCTGTAAGCATTTTTTGGGTAGTGAATAATATTGAAGTGGTTTGGGTATTACAGGCCTCAGAAAGGATTCAGAACACAGGTTCCCTGAAAACTCAGATTTTTCCAGATGATCTAATGGGCTCTGCATTGCTCCAATGTGCTTGAAAGGTAAAGACAACCTGGGACTAGCATCAAGAACAGGTCCTGCTGGGCCGTAAGAAAGGCACAAGTTGTACACAACTCTCTTCTCTTGCATTAATTCCTGTGCTGCAAAGCCAATACACTTTTATTTTACATCCCCGCATGTTGGTTGTGTAAACACTCCTATCAGAAATGTGAACAGCAATTCAAATTACAGATTGTAATGGAACAAACCTCTTGTTTGTGGGTAGTGCAGTAATGTTCTGTCCAACGGCAGGTAAGGGAAGGTTTGTTCCTGCTTCTGAGAACCATATGACTTTGTGCTTATTTCAGAGTGGTTCAGGTGGACCCACTTCAGAAAGCTGGGCTTCTTGTGCTTCTTGGAATCACACATGAAGTACTGAACCTGTTCCCGCACAGCCCATCAGCAAACCATCCCCATAAGCATAAACTGTCTTTTGAGAGGATAGAGTGCTGTTAAGGAAATGGATTTTTGAAGGCTGAGAGAATAATTACCCATGTCCTTTTTTTTTTTTTCCTTTGGAGAAGAACATAATGTTTTCTGGTTAACCTTAAAGTCTTGAACTCTAGAAAACATCATGTAATGTGTTATATTAGGAATATCATGCAAAACCAAGAGAAATAGTTCTCCAGAGGCTTTGCAGCAATAACAAACTATAAGGGATAGGCAGAAATGATAATTTCAGAGCATCTAATTTCAGTACTGCTAACCTACATAAGAGTTTCTGACTCTATAATGAACAAAACTATCTAAACTCAGGGTGGTAGGTATATCTGAAAACAAAATAAATATTTAAATTAGGTCATATTGCTACTTTTTTGTAGATAATTTTTAGCACCAATATTTTTAGAGCAAACTGCCAGAACTAGGCTGGTGAACACCACACCAGCATTTCAGGAAACCCCCTCTAGAGCAAAGGAGAGAACAGGCCTGAGTTTTGCCGGATTATAAATAAGACTATAAAGATTTGGCCTGCCTCTCTTGTGGATTATGCAAAATCAGTGTGGAAGAGGAAAACAGATTAGGGGCCTCGTGTTACCTATTTCCGAGCCAGGAGGTTGCTTTTACAGTACAGGCAGGAAGCAAAGCAGTAGGACAGGAATAGTTGCTCTCCTCCTGGGAATGGGCAGATAAGTGCTTCCTCTGCATCACAAAGCAACTCCTGTACCATGGATCAGAGGTTTTTGGCTAGTTTAGCATCCTAGAGGGCACACACTAGCATGCTGGGCCCTCAGTATGTCAGTGTGCCAAAGTAACTCAAGGCCAGTATAGGTGTCTTTTCCTTGAGCCTAAGAGCTGGCTCTGGGCAGCAATCAGCTTACAGCATTTTGGAGGTGTGTGTTCATGGCTAATTGGGACTGCACCACTCACCTTTGAGCTGGCAGGTCCCAACTAGTATTTCCTCAAAGTACACCGCTTCCATGCCAAGCCTGTGCCACTGACTGATTTTCTATTTCATTTGTGTTTCTGGAATGATATACTGGTGCTACTAAAAAGAAAGCAAATAAAAAGAAAGCAGTAGGTCAGAGAAACTACTTTATCCAATGCTCGTGACTTGCTTGTCTTCTACTAGCTGCTAAAAATATTTTTCTTTCCCCGCCAGGAAACAAAAATACATATATCAATGTCTTGGGCCACAGCATTTGCAGGAGTATGCACCTCACAATGCCAGTCTGAACAGTCATGGGTGTCCTGTGCTGTGCTATTTTCTTGATTTACTACTGATTCCCTGGCACTTATAAGAAAACGTAGAGAGAAAATCTAGCAGTGAATGTGCTGTGTGTCCTAACTTGATACCAACCCACAGAGCGCTCTCTGAGCACTCACAAATCTTACTGGCTCTAATAAAAACACGGCGTTGTAAAAGGAGAGCTGAAACCCCCAAGGCAGAAAGGTTAATGTCTGCACCAGAAAAGCCTGCTCTTCAGGGCCAGCACGGCTGTGCTGCTGGATGCAGAAGAGCCAAGAGGATGCATGGCAGGAAGCCCTGGAGCAGTAGGACGCTCCCCTAGGAACAGCTGCAGTCCTTCAAAGAGGAGGTATCTCTGAGCCCTTCTAAGCCACAGGTCCTGATACACCAGCTGCTTTTGAAAAAGTAACTTTAAGTTATCCCTGGCTTCTTTTTAGTGGTGTAAGAGGAAATAATACTGATGATTAGGTTTTGGAATGTGAGATGGTGCAGAAATCCCTGAGAGCAAGTTAAAAGTCTGCATTGAAAATAGCCCAGAAACTAGACATGTTCACTGATTTCTTATGCCAACTACTGCAAGTCACTCTGTGTCAGATCTAAAAAAAATCAAAACCAGTCAACCATAACAACAATAAAACCAACAACAAGAATCAGAGAAAAACAAAAGAAACCAACTATGGTTTCCATGTTGAGGTGTACTTTTGGCACTCCAATTGTGTAACCTACCCCCACTTCCTACTTTCTTGCCCATTTTCATCAGAACTTCTCTATAAAACACAACCTTCTTCCTTCCCAGCAGTGCTGCAGGGACAGCCCAGTCACTTTGAAATACTAAAAGCATGGTACAGGTCTGATACATGGAAAGCTACATGCAGTGGTTGTCATTATTTCTTTCTAAACAACATTACTACACTGGCTCAAATCGGTGACAGATTGCTGACACCTCAGGACTCTACAAATATGAAATACCTACTATAGATAACCTGCCTCAACACACAGGCTTTCCCTCAGGTATATTGCTGTACTGTAGCATCAACATTATTTGGGCTTCACAATAGTTGTTACTTCTCTCTGTATATTCAGACCAGATTTACTTGTGAGGCACATTTACATGTTTGCTGCATCCATCTGAGGATGCAGCAAACATGTAAATGTTTGTTTAGTTGAGTCTACTCCTGATGTAAGTTGTTGAGTTTAAGTTACTCGTGGCTTCCCAAAAATCCTGTCATACCTTTTAATAACAATAGTCACTGCTGATACGCACAACTCAAATTACACTGACCAATGTAATCAAGTTTTTCTAAGCCCTTGTAATTCACCTTGGATGAGTTGCTTGCTAAGGCCATAAGGGTCTACTCATTGCTGATCATAAGGTATGGTATTTGGCTATTATTTTATCCTATGCCTAGGAATATATTCCTTAAAATCATTTGGATAGTCTCATTCTCCTCTAGAGTTAGCAATGCCTTGCAACAGAAATTTCCAAATCCTTTTCCACACCGTGGGGTATTATGCACAGGCCTGTACTTTCATCTGTTCAAGATAAGAGAAGCTGGCCATAGCCAATTAAATTAATTGATTACAAAGACAAAATACCAAAGGTTTGAAAGTTTGAAACAAAACTAATATTATAGAAACTGTTTTTTTAGCAGTCAGCAAGGATTTGATGAGAACAAAATTGCATCCAACCAATCCCATTTCCTTTATGGAAGGTTATAATGAGGTAAAAGGCTTGTGAATAAACAATAGAAGCCATAAATCTTGTCTTTCATTATGTTTTTGATATTGGCTGATGTGATCTTTTTATAAATAAATTAGGCAAACCAAGACTGGATGAAATACATTTGTGTGGAAACAAAACTGGAGAAACATGCCAGAAAAGTGCCCAGCCATACTACAAATACACAGTTGTGAATTAAGTCCTTATCTTTTTTCCAAATCAATATTTCCAGCAACTAGATATTGAACTAGGAAGAAACCCAACTGAAATTCAGGGACTGAGGTAAAAGTACGGTCAGTGCCAGTGCTGAAAACCAGGAACACTTGACATTTTCATTGCAAAGTGATATACTTTTCTTTTTAAGAGAGAATTACTCAAGAGGAGGGCAATGTTACCCAGTGCTTAGACAGACAAATTTTTGAGTAATACTTCTGTGGAAAACTATCTGGGAGTCACAATGAATCTGTAGGTAGGAGGAGTTAATCTGCTGCTGTTACTAGAAAAGTTAACACTCTACCAGATTATACAAACAGCAGCATTAACTACCGGGCTCATGCAGAACTCATTCCACTCCTGTCAGCATTTGCTAAACCTCAGATGAACAGCTGTGTATCTGGTTTTGGGCAAGGCACTTCCTGCAAGATGGGGAGAAGCTGGAGGATGCCCAGAAGAGAGCAGTGAGAGTAGCCAAGGGTCTAGAAAACCTGCTCAGCAAGGAAAGACTGTGTGAAATCAGACTGTTTAATCTAACATGAGGGAAGCACAATAAAAAAGGCAGCTGCAAAGGGGAAGAGGAAAAATTTTGTTTATTGGTCCATGAGAGTCAGAGGAGGATGCAAAGAGCCTAAAATCTGGTAGGAAGCATTAGGTTTAATGTTTGAAAGTGGTCTCCATACAGCTTGGCCTCTGCTGCAGGGTGTCTTAGAAAACTGCACAATTTTTTCCAGGCTGTGAAAAACTTCACAACCATGCAGGTAGTTCATACTGCTGAAGAAGGCTGAAGATCTTAGAGACCTTTCCAGTCAAGCCTTGCCAGGGAGAGGCATGTAAAGCTGTTCTGAGGGTGATGGTGCTGTTCCTCTGGATCTGGTGGAAATGTCTTGCCCCACAAAAGGTGCTGCCTTTGATGCCTACTCCCCCTTGCCTTTGTTGTCTCAAACCAGGTCTTACAGGCTAATTGCAATAGCAATCTCCCAATACCTAAATGACGAACAAAACATCATTTTTGAATAAACCAAAGACTTCAGTGCTTTATACTTCCAGCATTTTTATCCTTTCCTTTCTCTCTTTCTGTAACCCACTTAAAACATTTAATATATGTTTAAGTGTGCTGGTTTCTGTGGGTGTAAGCAGACCAATACATAAAACTCTGAACCTTGACTGATCTCTGGTTGCACTCTGATGAGGCTGTGCTTAAACGACTGGTTTCATGGCTGCTTGTAATCTAATAACCAGCAGAAGCAGCAGTTTCAGTCTGTAGCCCCTGGCCTAATGACCCTATTCTTTAATTGAATATATGATGCACCTACCATGGAAAATGTGAGGAGGAAAACATACAGTGAGCAAAACACAAGTTTCACTTCATCCAGTTTCTATTATTTCTACCACCTATATTTATGTTGCTTCAAAAATTATTTTTAATTTTCACTTTATCTCACTGCCTTAAGAAAACAATTAAAACCAAGGAGATTGGTTTCTTTTAAGACACTCACTCAGATAATAAGCCAGTTTTCCCCCTCAAATCATCCATCCCGCTGATGTGGTGCTAAGAAGAGCAGGCAGTTTCCCACCTCCTCCCTTCAACCAGGACCACCAGGTGCTGCTTCCAAGAGAGATGAGCATGGACCCTACTGCAGCTCATGGTGCTGGACTGAGCAGAACAAGGTCATCTGCTCCAGGTGCCCTCTCATCCACCCTGCTCCCACCAGCTTACACAGGTGCCTAGAGAAAGCCAGATTTTAATGTGTTTCTAATTATTTCTGCCTCATGAGGCAATGTGGTAGCTTGGGCTACTGACATGGGCAGGGGCTACTTGGGCATGGGCTGGGTGTTTATGACCCCAGTGGATCATTATGATCACTGTGTAGGGTGATTTATCTGTAGATCACTGTGTAGAGTTTTCTGCTGTGAGGCTGCTGAGGAGTCCCAGAGACAACTTAGGTTGTCCCCACCAGCTGCCAAAACCTGTACTAGACCAGCCTTTAGACACTGAAAAACCAGACACATGCAATTTATGCATAAAAACTATCGCTTCTGTTGAAGCCAGAGGTCTAATCTACTTGACTTCTGGAAATCACCTTCACCTTTCTGAAATCTACAAGGTGGCACAGGCTGGACATAAACTGCTGAACAAGCTGCCGGTTGCAGCATTCCCCTCGAGGAAGATATTCAGGAGCAGATTTGCATCTGCAAACCTGCTCCTGACACACAACATGACACTTCACAGGTTAAGGCCTGTTTCTCTGGGCTCATCTGGTAACATCCAAGCTGCCTCAAGCTTTGTCTAGGCACACACAACCACCAGGATAATTATCTGTCTAAAAGCAAGTTTTGATTTCATGTTAGCATTAGGTCTGCCCTCAGAAGTGTGTCAGTAACACCTGTATTCTGCCCATTAACTCTGACACATCATCTGCTTAACATCATTATCCTCGGGAGGATTATGATGTACTTCATGTACCTTTAAAAGGCAGAAATTCATTTTGCATTGTACTGAATATAGAAGTGAAAAGTTGTTTCTGAGACTGACTCTTGTTTAATCCTAAGGACTTATATTATAGTGAGTTCATGGGGTTTGTCAGAACTAGACAGTCAATAGCTGTGAAACTGTACACTCAAATGTACAAGTGTACTATGAAATTAAATAAAAGATGTTCTTTATACTAGTTAAGAAATAAAGAGGAATTTTTTGGCAAACTACCTCTAAGGAAAATTTGACATGAAGAATTATTTGTGTTTTCTATATTACATGACAGCAATTAATGTTAATTACTTCACTTTTTTGCCATTTTTCAAATTTTGAAATGCTTAGATTACTTTGTGTATTTTTTCCTCATTTTTGAGGGAACACAGCTGTTACTAAAGTTCATTATAGAAAGCTTTGTACCCACTCTTTTTCAGAGGTGGAGCCAAAGCTTTAGGAAGGTTTACAGAGGTGACTTTCATGCAGATAAGAGGACCACCATTATACAGTGTCTGTTTAAATTTTGACTTCATGAGTTCAGCTACTTTGCTATTGATAAAAGGAAAGACCTAATGTAGCACAAAAGATTTCTACCTACCAGCCAGCTTTTCAGTACCAAACGCTTCTGGATCTGGGCACTCTAAGAGATGGGGAACTCAACTGGTTAGGCCTCAGATCTGATTTAGTACCTGCACATTAACATCAAACTAAACTTACTGGCTTCTGCAGCAGTGTGAATGAATTGCTAAAAAAAGCAATTATGTGTAATTATGATGAGAATTCTCTAAATTCTCATACAGTTCATGTTCATGAATGCTCCAATAGCCCGAAGGTATTTGATCCCAACAGTCTGGAATACAAAATAAGGTTATAAGAGAAACTTTCCACTCGGTATTTCCTTTGTAATAGATAGTAATAATATATTGGGGTTTAGTACAATTATTTGAAATAAATCTGAACTGACAAGACCTGAAAGAATGTCTGACTGGTTTCCTTCACCTGCAACTTAGATCACTTTGTACTCCGTTGTAGCCAACCTTTCAACTTCATGTTTTCCTAGCAATTACACCCAGGTCACAGCAAAGGACAAAATGAATTTTATTTTCGTTTCTGCAATTAATAGATTATTTGCCTCACTTTGTTCAATGCCAGTGTGTTTACAGAGAAAAGTGTAAAGATTGAATGAGTCTGCAAGAGAGACCTTTGAGAGAGAAAGGGAGCAAGGTATGGAGGAAGTAAATTTGTCTTGAATTTCTAACAGACTTTTAAGTTCTGCATGCTGCTCATCCTAGGAATATAATTAGCTGGGTGTTTAAAGCTATCTCAGACTAAATGGACAATTGTTCAGCAAGATGGCAAAGGCAAAAGTCAATCATAACTCGTGTGATTTATTGCATAATAAGTTCTTGCTCCCTAGTTGGGTTTGTGGGACTGCTTTTATTCTGAGGCCACTACCAAATTTGACCCTCTTCTGCAAATAATTATGAGTCTGCTGAGAACTCATGAAGAACTGGAAAGAGGGAGATTCATCCAGTCCTGTAATGGTCTGTCTCACATAACTTGCCTCTGGGGAGCTTCTGAAGCAAGGCCATAACATATGGCATGTGTGACAATTTATCAGATTGTGTCATTCACAGGGCCTGGCCTGCATACTTCAAAAAGCAATAATTTTCCCAGGGGGTGATTTGCACAAATTAATTATTTTTTGTTTTTAACTGAATGTCTGTGCTACACATTGCCTCCATATTTATGCTGTTTCCCATCTTCCCTACGCCACTGTTAGCAATGACAATTTTAGTAGGATGAGGGAAGCCACCTTCAGCTTAGAAGCACAAATCTGATGATACTGTTCCACAAGATTGAAGATCATGTCTATAGTCTGCCAGAGAGATAATTTGGAGTTAATGTGGCAACCTGGGCTTTTGCCCACAAACTTTAGGCAGTTTATTGACTGCCTTTCCAGTCTGAGTTCAGAGAAAGGCAAAGCCAGCTTTAAAATTCTACCATAGTAGAATTCATACCATACATAAAGTGAAATTATTGGGACAGGCTCAGAACAGCAGTACTGTGGTGATGTGGGAGAGGAGTTAGTGTGCAAGCACAGAGTACCTTCTCAAAGCCATAAAGTGACCTAAAGAGGGTTTTTTGGTTTTGGGGTTTTTTTTTGGTTTTTTGGTTTTTTTTTTTCAGAATACTCAAAAATTCAAGTTGGTACTTTTCTAATTATTATCTCTCTGTTTTCAATTCAAATCTCAGCATCTCTTAAACTAACATTTCGAATAATTTTGCCAAAACCTAAGAACACCACAGTATCTAGACACTGTTGTGTAAGCAGTTTCTCCTCCACCCAAAAATCTAAGTCTATGCGGAACAAAACAAGAACAACCCTAACCTTTAAAAGAGAAAACAAAAAAAAAAAAACCAATACCTACCCTAGAACTTGTTATTCCTTATTTTATTTTGTTCTTTATATGTACAACAGTGCCATGGCTCTTTGAATCACACTCTTTTCTTGCAATTCAATTAATTATAATTAACTGGGTTGTTACTGCACTCTTCTATGCAATGCACAAATGCGTGGGACAGAAAGCAGACAGAAAAGAACAAATCCAGTGGTCAGGTAAGGCAAGAATATAAGTGCAGAGGAAAGGATAGGTTTGTCTTCCATCAAATGTGCTAATGGGAGAGTGGGCAGAACCCTGTTCCTTTGCCTTTGCTGGGACTATTCATGTGCATAAATGCATACATGCATTCATGTTTTGACAGTCTGAGGTTTTTAAAAGGAGATCAAAGAAGCTGTGGGAGGGAGTGGAGAGGAGGTTTAAAGTTCTCAAATTCATTCAAGTGAGTTTTTGCCTCTGAGCTGAAATTTGGCTCAGTGCTGCTGATCAATCACTTGGCTGTATGGGCAGGCTGGGGTGGAACACACACACACACACACACGTGTACACACACACACACACACACACGTGTACACACACACACATACACACACACATGTGTACACATACATGAACATAGGGCTCTCTAGAGGCCAAACAGTGGCCTCTCAGTGTTATATTATACAGTGAGATAGTAGAGACACTTCACAGGCAAAATACACTGACTAGCAAGGCAAAAACAAGCCCTTCTTATCTTTTTAGGTTGATGGGAACTTGATGTGATTAAAGAGAGGTGGTGTCTTCCTCAGTGGAGGAAGACAAAAGTGGAGCAATTCCTCTCTTTTTTTTTTGATTCCCAATATTTTCCCCTTTCTCCACATTTCTGTTCTTCTAGGGTTTGTGAGAATTCTTGACACTTCCTTGTTTTCTCCTGTGTTATTACTACATACATCTGGTATACATCTGGTATACTTATTTCCTTATTTCTTATTTTCTTTTTACATCTGGTATACTTATTTCCTATTCTTTGTTGTGTCTGCTGACCAGTTATGATTTGTGATTCCACCCTCAGCCTCCTGTTGCTCCCTCTGCCTATATCATCACAGACTCTACCATAATTTTCTGTCACCTTTTGAGGACCTCTGAGGTGTCTCAAAAGGAGAAACCACTTGAGGATCTCTGCCACACAGTAGGACGATTCCAAAGCTGTGTTATCAGAAACTTCATTTTGAGCCCCAAAATTTGTGCAGTGCATAAATATTTGGGAGATTTAAAAGACAATTCTAGAGTGCCTATTTCCTAAATGTAAATATGGCTGTGTAGCAGGTAGAGGAACATGTACATATTACTGCCTTTCACTGTCTTCAGCCAGGTTTCTATTGTGTCAGGAAGGCTCCATGACTCCATCGTATCTGTAGTCCTTAGCCAGATCTCTATGAGAAGTAGGACACATCCTTCTTATGTAATAATAAATACTGTAAAACACAGAAAAACCCTTCTGCCTGACCTTCAAACACTTTCCAAGAAATAGTTTAAGCATTTTCCAAATAAGGCAGCAGTTATGTAGGAAGCTGTCCAGCTTGGCAAGCATGTGAGAAAGAAATGCCAAAAGTCCAAACTCATTTGCCAACCTCAAGAGTATAGTATCTATCTGCAAGTTTCTTCTTGGTAAATCAGAGACAAGTATTAGCTGCTCCTCTACCAGTATTCATTAGCAAGTCCTGAAATGAAAGCTAAGCAAAAGTCAGAGGTTTTGAATAATAGAATTGGAAGAATTGCTCCAGCTTTGGTCTCACTTCTAGAATATTTTCCTAGTCACAGAGATGTTTTTTCCTAGATTTTTTTCAAATCTTCTTGATTTACGATGGGAAAATAAAAGTAGATGATGCAAAAATACATAGTTTGAGACAATCCTCTTTGCTCTCTTGATATTCCAAAACAAGTATGCATGGCTCATTTCAAATGTCATTTGTTTTCATGTTTTCCTGCCTACCTACCTACATGCAATATGATTTAGAGGTGGCTGCATTCCAAGAACTGTGCTAGCAAAGGACCCCAATACTTCAGGGCATTCTGGCAGATAATATTTTTCCAAATCAAAAATACCACTGACAGTTATGTTAGCATATATTTTTTAAAATAGGAGAGTAACTTTTGCTGTCAGAAAGAAAGACTTTTTTATCCACTTCTAAAAACAAACTAATCATAATATGTTTAAGATGACCACAAGTGGTCAAAAGAACATGGAAATTTTTTTGTTTAACATCTTATTTAAAATTCAGGCATGTTTCTACACTAAGATCTCAATCAGCTCTCAAAAAACTCTCATGAAGATATAAGACAGCTATTGTTTGCTTCTTATGGTAGCAACTTGATTGTACTACAAACCTCCTGCACAGCTGACGTGTTTTTGAATTTGAAAAAATATCAAACCAAAGAGAACAGGGGCTGACTTCTGTAATACTTCAAGTGTCCTAGTCACAGTCCAATGAAGCACTGGCTCACTATTTAAAATAACCGGTTCTGCTGCAGACTGCTCACTTGTAGAAAGTCAGGTAGTTCAGCTTTGCTGCTGTAGTGCTTGCCAGATAAAAGTCCCGCCTATAGAAAAATTTGTTTCAGGTACCTTTCCCTGTAGCAAACAGATCTTAGGTCAAAGAGAAAATAAAAAGGGGAA